>NC_141350.1:69715069-70100569 GCF_057382095.1 Aulonocara sp. 'chitande type north' Nkhata Bay
TTAATGCAGCCATTCACACCAATGTGCATTTTCACTGCACGAATTTGCGGCATTTTCTTGGATGTTTCGGATCTGACCAATCAGGTCACTGCATCTGGTAACAAGTGCGCTCATAGCTCAAATCATGCATGGTGCTGAATATACAAGTATCTGGAAATAAGGGAAAAATTACTGATTGACCTCAGACATGAGGCGAGACCCTGCCACGGCTCACTCGCCGCCTGGTTCCTCGGCCTCCTCAGTGTGCTCCCATCTCTGCTAACAGGAGCTCCAACATGTCTGAATGCCATGCGTCCACCCTTAGATCGAACCATAACATCCTCCCTGCTGCTGCATTGTCGTGAGATTTGGATGAGCCCAGCATCTGCGATGCTTCCTTCTGTGGTTTACTAACTTCTGGACGAGCTCTTCATGTCTACTTCATTTTTTTCCACAGTGTGTTTTTTACTAACTTCTGGACGAGCTCTTCATGTCTACTTCATTTTTTTCCACAGTGTGTTTTTTGACTTTCGGGTGCTAAAACGAAAGTTTTGATTCTGAAAACTGAAAAAAGAAGAGTAAATCTGTACGTTCTTTGTCAGCTTGGTGAACGTGCTGTGACAGCCTGATGAAGCGTTGCACGTCACACTGAGTCGGATGATTTAAAAACTCCAGGTTTTACTGTAACGCCTCCAATGACACCCCGAGCTCTCAGCTCTGTGCAGAGCACTTCACAACTGTCAAACCAAGAAAACAAAAAGTCCAAATGAGGATTTATTCTTCAGGCAGGAGCAGGCGGCTCTGGCTGCCCGAAAGAGAAACTCCTCGTCCCCCGGGGTCTAGCTCTGGGACCGCTGCTGTTCATTTCACCTCCAATAACAGCAGGATGGAGCAGACAGGCGTCAGTTCAGAGTTTGTTTATCTCGGTTATAATAACAAGCACGCATGCTGTCTGTGCTGGGTGATCATGGCGCCTCAACGCCCTGCTCCCCTGCCACACGCTCGGGTCGGCATAATTTTTGCGTGCTGATATTCAAATTCTTATCAGATTCAGAATCGTGTTTATATATACAGTTCAGCTGTTTAGGAGGGAGATGGCGAGGGGAAAGAAACTGATCCTGTGTCAGGTGGTCCTGGTCTGCAGGCTTCTGTACCATCTGCCAGAAGGCAGCAGGTCAAAGAGTGCAGGTCCTGGATGGAGGGCGATTATTGATGGGGCGTTTCCAGTTCTCTGCTGTGCTGACTCACACTCAGGTGTAGAGCAGGTGTCCGTCCCAAACGTTCCCGATGAACCTGGAAAAACACTGAGATAACTTCCGACTGCAGATGTTGACGGTGTTCTTGTTCTCCACTTAATCTCTAATAACTGAAATCATTTACAGTGTTTCGTGGGAATGACAGCATTACTAACACGTTACTTTTTCAGTAACTAGTAATCTAACTAATTACTATTTCTATCGTTACAACGCCGTTACTGTTACTATCAAGAAAATGCAGACGTGTTACTGTTTGTCAACACACAGACGGGTGAAGCTGTCTTCAGCTTACTGGGAGCTGGGTTTAGTCATGGTAAACCAATCACATGACCATTTAACATTAAATAGGAACTAGACGCTGTGTCAACCCAACCCAAGTGGTTACAAAAGACACACACCTGAGGCCTTGGGTAAATAGTTCCTCATAACTTTGTTGTTTAAAATTTGTGCATAAGTTTTCAAACTTTAGTAGGATGCACCTCCACCTGCGGGATCTGAAAACACTCACAGCCACATGTTCGGGCTCAGCTGGCTCAGACCGCAGAGCTTCAGGCACACACATTAGTTTTGTAGTTGGTTTGTAGGTTGGAGTAACTGGGCTATAAGCTCTAAAAGCAGCGCAGGTCAGTCTTAAGTGTGTCTGTCATCAGTGGGCGGAGTCCAGGTTGGGCTGAACTTTAACGTAAGGTATTTGCGTTCAGGATTAACGCGTGATTTCACTAATCTGTAAATGTGACAAGTCAGAGCCGCTCTTTATATTCTCACCTTTCTTCTCACTTTCAGACACATCTCCAGCCACCTCCACCTTTTCTTCATCCACACCGCTGGACCTGTCTAACTCCACCCAAACCATCAGGAGTCCTGGGAACGCTGTCACGGAAAATCTGTCACCTCCAGATGTTTCCCCTGCAGTCACCCACCTATCCTCTTTAAATGGCACAGCTGCTTTTACCATGGACCAGTCAGTCGCCTCGGAGACCTCGTCAGGTGGAGGTGACTCCCTAGTCAGGACGGAGGTGGTCACGTCGTTGTACGAGTCATCGTCCTCCATCGCTAGAAACCAGTCCGAGTCGAGCGGAGATGGAGGCGTGACGCTGGGTTCCTCACGTGTGAGCACAGGTGGAGCAACAGACATCATAACTGAGCTACAACCCAAGGACGGATCCACACACCAAACATCTGCAGCACCCTCAGACAGCACCGCCTCAGCTGCACCCACCACCACCACTCCTCCACCGTCTGCATCCAGCACCAGCACATATAGACCACCCAGGTCTCACAGCCAGACCCCGCCCACAGACACAGACTACACCCTTCATCCAAACATCTCAGAGAGTCTGACTCCAGGAGTATTATCAACAGCACCAACAGGTGATGCGGTCCCTGTAAGTAGCACCTCAGCTCCATCAGTCCCACAAACGAGTACAACAAACACCAGCACCACTGGTGCTGTAACCACACCCTCTACGAGCAGCATAACAGCGCCTGCTCCAACCACAGCCACCAAAACCACACCTCCTACAGCCACCAGTAGCACCACCCCTGTCACAACTGCAGAGACTACAGTCGCACCATCAATAACAACACCAGCAACTACACACACAACCATCCCTTTGCCAGCTACAACAGCCAGCTTGACACACACCATCCAACCCTCCACTCCCGCTACAACTGCAGCAACCACAGCCACGAACCCGTCTCTAACCACAGCCGTCGATACCACACCTGCCACTGCCAGTACCACCACAACCACAGAGACTGCAGCCACACTATCCATAACAACACCAGCAACTACACCTACATCCATGGCACCATCTCATACCACAGTCACCAAAACCACACCACCCACCACTCCCAGTGATAGTTTCCCAGCTACAACTGCAGATAGTAGAACCACCATGAGATTCATAACAATCTCCGCTACAACCACTCCACCTACGACCGCAACAGCATCTCCTGCTACAACCACCCCACCTACGACTGTAACAGCATCTCCCGCTACAACCACCCCACCTACGACTGTAACAGCATCTCCCGCTACAACCACCCCACCTACGACCGCAACAGCATCTCCCGCTACAACCACCCCACCTACGACTGCAACCGCATCTCCCGCTACAACCACCCCACCTACGACTGTAACAGCATCTCCCGCTACAACCACCCCACCTACGACTGTAACAGCATCTCCCGCTACAACCACTCCACCTACGACTGTAACAGCATCTCCCGCTACAACCACACCACCTACGACCGCAACAGCATCTCCCGCTACAACCACCCCACCTACGACTGCAACCGCATCTCCCGCTACAACCACCCCACCTACGACTGTAACAGCATCTCCCGCTACAACCACCCCACCTACGACTGTAACAGCATCTCCCGCTACAACCACCCCACCTACGACCGCAACCGCATCTCCCGCTACAACCACCCCACCTACGACTGTAACAGCATCTCCCGCTACAACCACCCCACCTACGACCGCAACAGCATCTCCCGCTACAACCACCCCACCTACGACTGTAACAGCATCTCCCGCTACAACCACCCCACCTACGACCGCAACCGCATCTCCCGCTACAACCACCCCACCTACGACTGCAACAGCATCTCCCGCTACAACCACCCCACCTACGACCGCAACAGCATCTCCCGCTACAACCACCCCACCTACGACTGTAACAGCATCTCCCGCTACAACCACCCCACCTACGACCGCAACAGCATCTCCCGCTACAACCACCCCACCTACGACCGTAACAGCATCTCCCGCTACAACCACCCCACCTACGACCGCAACAGCATCTCCCGCTACAACCACCCCACCTACGACCGTAACAGCATCTCCCGCTACAACCACCCCACCTACGACCGCAACAGCATCTCCCGCTACAACCACCCCACCTACGACTGCAACAGCATCTCCCGCTACAACCACCCCACCTACGACTGCAACAGCATCTCCTGCTACAACCACCAAAACCACGGCAACCACCACTACCAGCCCCACAGCAACAAGCACCCCCGCTCCAGCAACAAGCATGCTTCACACTACTACGTCCAGAGTCACCTCCACCACACCTGTGAGTACCCCACCTCTGTTTGATGCTGTTATTTTAGAGGACTTCAACATGCGAGCACGCCTGTCTTCATACCTGATTAAAATGGTGTTTAGACGTGTTCAGGATGTTGTGTTGTGTTTGGCGGTAGTTCACGCCGGTTAACTCCAGATCAGTTTTATTCTCCTTGATTTTGATCTTTGACTGTTTGCTGCTTGTATGAAGAAGATCAGTGGGAAACCTGCCAGATGTTGGCAGAGGTTCGGTTTCCTGTGACTGGTGTGGTTCTGGTGCTCCGTGGGAGCGTTGCTTCCAGCTGAAGCAGATGGTTGGGTCTGTGGAGCTGGTGGAGAGCAAATTGAGAGCTCAAAGCCAGTACATACTGAGTGTATGAAAAGACGATCACACTCCTGTGTTACTATGGAAACACAGTATTAATAGTATTATTTTACTCTACCATGTTGACCTGGTAAAGCTCTCCAGACTCTTTTTTATTCTGAAAATCAAAGTCAAATGTAGTCAAGAGGTCGAGTCTCAGAACACGACTTCCGTGTTGAAATGAAGATCGTGTATGAGTAACCTCAAAGTGTGTTTCCTGTTTACCGCTCACTGAGCGACTCCGTCCGTCACTAGAGTGAATCAGCCAGAGTAAATCAGCCAGAGTTTCGGCTGGCTGATTGGGACCCACACCCAGTTTCACACCTTGGCTCAGGCGATTAGAGGATCATCAGGGGGTCCTTTTGTCCCCTGTGGGGGGAAACTCCCACTAGGTTTATATCTGGGACTCTCCACCATTTGACCTTAGAACTGAAGAAGCTTCTCGGATGAGAGGTGAAACGTCTTCAAGCAACTTAAAGAAGTCCAGACGCTTTTCTTTCCAAGCTCCTTTGATCAAGCAGTTCAGACACATTTTATCAGAGGCGATGAAGAAGCATAGACTAATGAATGACTTAATCAGTGGTGGAAATAAAGAGGAGGTGCAGCCTCTGTGTGTGGTTTAAGGTCTGATTTTGCAGTGATGAAGATGAAGAAACGGTGTGCGTGCAACATAAAGCAGACTTTGATGCTGCTCATACATAAATAGAGCGAGCCTCTGGTGTGAGGCTGTTTCCTGATTGGATAACTCAACCCCAACAATAGCCCACTCTGATGGTAGCGATGGAGCTCAGTTTGATGCTAAAGGTTATGGAGAAAGTCCGAGGCGGGCAGGAAGGAAAGCAGGGCGGGGTGTGCAGAACGTGCCTCTGCTCGCTGAGGGAAAGTTTAAAGATCGATGGACCCAGAGAGAAAAGAGTCACACGGGTCCGGGATGCAGGAGAAAGAAGTTCCAGATCATTTCAGCCTCTGGAGCTGATGGAGGAAACCTCCAGCTCCTCTCTGGACCAAAGTACTTCAGCTGAAAGATGTCTGTAACTGTCAGTGTGTCAGAGGAAGCGTGTTTATTACCGAGCGGTCAGATTTAAATCAGGGATGCTCAGATGTGCCGCTACATGTTTGATTCTTGGATTCGTTTGGGGCGCAAAGACGGTGAGTTACCGGATCATTTATCTACATCCGCTTTCTGTTGTAAGCCAAAGACCAATAAGTAATACGGAGGCAACCTGACAATGGTCTGTGGTGACAGTGGGAAGGAAGAACTCCTTTTAGACAGGAAGAACCCTCCAACAGAATCAGGCTCAGGGGAAATACACAACAGAGTGCTTTGGGCCCTCACTCGTACTCTTTTCATTTCTTAGAGAGTGTAAGCACTACAGAAACAATAAAGTGCCTTATTTTCTGAGAGTGCGATGTTAATAGGGGAACTTTTTACCTCTGTGCAGGCATTTAAACACTCGTGTCACGAGTATGAACCCTTTGGTTTGATCCCAGGAGGAGACAACCTCCTCTGCATTTGCATTGCGAAGGCCATTTGTGTAAAAAAGACATCAGACACCAGGCCTTTGAGTTTCACAAACACCATTTGACCCTGACCCTTCTCTCTGTGACCTCCTGATGCAGGTCCAGACCTCAGAGGGTCCCCGATGCTCTGCAGACCTGAAGGAGATCAGCTCCAGCTCAGACTCCATCGCGGTGCAGGTAACGTCCGCCGGTCTGTCCTGTAACTTCAGTCTGTTCTGCATTCTGGACTCATGGTCCAGTCCTGCCCACTGCAAGTCTGATGGAGAGACCAGCAGCGCCACCATCTGTAATATAACGGGACTGCAACCCGGGACAGTGTATCAGCTGACAGCGGTTTCCAGGAAGGATGGCGAGATTAGCCACGGGACAGTTCAGACAGGTAGGAGCGCACCTGAAGAGTGAAGCTGCAGTTCAGAAGTTAGCACCTGAGTGCTCTGTGTAGCTATTTTAACTTTACCGTCACATTACTTAGAACAAGCTCCGCCCCTTTCTCATGACACCCGTGTACGTGTGCTCCCCATCATGGATAAACCTCCTGCCATTATTGATTATTGATCATATTATGTTTTAGAGCGCGCCAGGTTTTTAAACTTCAAGCAATAAAATCAACATTTCTAAAAATAATACGGTTAAAATATTCAAACTTGTAACTTCCAAGATTCAATATCTCTGGACCTGCTTTACTAACACGTGCATGAAAACAAAAAAATCACCATCAGATTTAGGGAAACATGTTAGTAAATCAGACTGTGCTCACTGCCTGCGTACGGCCAGGTGAAGTTGAAGAGCGCTGCAATGATGTAAGAGAGAAACCTGCACTGCTAAGCCAAGAAAGAAGGAGAACGTCCGGCTGCAGAAACCTTTAAAACACTTTCCTAACTCCAAGGAAGAATCCAGATCAGGGACCGCTTTCCATGGGAGTGATGACTGTTTTAAATAACAGAGAGATAAATAAATCAGGCTGAAATAACGGGCTGCTGAATATTGTTTCCCCTCAAACAGCGACTGTGGCTCCACAATGTTTGGAGTGAAACGAGAAGCAGACAAGAAGAAAACGTGGAGCCGAGGAGGACGTGATCTGTGAGAAGAAGAAGCATTTCGGTGCTTATAATGTTTTGGAAAACTTTAATTAGAGTCTAAAAGGCAATAATAATTATTAGCAGTCGTTTCAAAGACGTGTGCTTCCTTACGATGGACCGGCATCTGTGCACTGTTGGTAAATGAGGCCGATTAATGCTTTGCTTTAATGATTACAAGTGTTTTCCAAAAACATGCTTAAACTAACCCAAACCCTGACCTCCCCCCATCACTGAACTGATCCAGGACCTGCTGCAAACAAACGAAGGAAGTGGCTGAGAGCAGAGGAGGGTGAGGAGGGTGAGGAGGGGATGTTTCTGGAAACAAACACTCAAGATGAGATGAAGACCATTGTTAGAGAGTGTTTCTGTGTTTATCAGGAACTTTCTGGAACGAGCAGCTGCCTCCGAGCTTTCTCTGGTTTTCTCTCAACATTGAAAATGTTCCTGCTCTGTTCATTTTCGTCCCAATTAATACGTTCACATCAGGACGGTGACTGTCAGACTGAAGGCTGGCCGTGAATCACATGGACACGTTTCCTCTGCTGCAGTTTGAAGACCACCGTTCAGGGTAAGGTGGAGTCAGGCGTTGCTTGCTGTGCCTCGGTCCAGTCGTCTCGTAAAAGTCACAGAATCATTTGGATCTTTACAAGTCTGTTGACGTTTCTGGAGCTTCGCAGCTTGTGCTGTGTGGGTCGGACATTTTGTCCTTGGGGTGTTGCCAGCCTTCCAACAGCAAGCAGGGAAGTCTGCTCAAACAGGAAGCCATCACGAAGAACAGGCCAGAGTTCAGGACCGGGGGGGTTGTCCTCATCATCCTGCCCCACCCAGCCTATTTTTTTCAGTTTCCTGTGTGGACTCATGCTGCCTCCGTGAAAACGCTCTCATTCTTTTAGCTGCTCGAACAAGCGTGTGGGCCTCTGCAGCAGCACAGTGTAACAATCACTGCGCCCACGACCACCAACCACATGGGGAATTCACCAAAGCCAGTAGAAGTTCACAATTCTAGATGCCAAAACATAAATATAAACCCGGTCATTAAAAAGGCGTGTTAAACCACTAACATGGTGGCAGGTCATGCTACATGTAGGGCGGTCACCAACAGACTGCACACTATGGAACAAAGCTGATGCTCAGCGGTGCTGACGACTAAACTGAAACTCAGACCCACCTGGATGCAGATGTTTTAGCTGCTTCTCTAAATTGGAAGTCTTTCCTCCTCTGGTTTACAGGATAGTAGTGTTGGCTTTGGGAAATCATTTACCATCTCTTGGTCATCCCTCTGAAACGCACAGTCTTCCCTAGCCGACTCTACCAGAGCTGTTGTGACAGCTGCACTAATCGCCAATTCACGTGTTGTTTTCGATGTTCTTTTGCTCCTTCTTCTTTTTCCTTTGCGTCTTTTTTCTGCAACTAATCCAAACCACAACCCCACCCATGATCCTCGACCACAACCTCCCAGTCCAACTCAAACTCCAAATCTGTCCCCAAACCCACCATAAACCTGTCCCCTTCCATGGTCTTCAACCCGCAATCCAAACTTGTACTCCTTTGAACTCAACCCAAATCTCATTGCCCACCGCAGTCTGTACCAGAAACCCAACCCCAATCCAAACACTACCTCCAACCCTAACCTTAATCCCAGCCTGTCCCTAAACTCAGCCTAGACCTTTCTCCAAGCAGGAGCCACAGCCTGATCCAATCTAAAGTGTTTCTGAATGAACAGCAACAGATACACCAGAACCAAACCAAACCCCCTGAAATCTGCTGCTACAGTTCAGTGTCTTAGTTTTAAAAAACTTTGATTATCCAAATATTAATTAATGGAAAACAAAAGCGCTGTAAAATGTCATTTCAAAATAAAATGTCCTGTTTTCAGTGTGGGTATACACTGAGTGTCCTCTCCTGTTTCAGACCCAGTTGGCCCAGCTCATCTGGACCTCCAGCTGGGCCCAGCTCAACCTCATCATAAAAGCCTGTTTATGGTTCTAAGCGGCTCGGCTCTGACGGTGTCCTGGACTCAGCCTACCGGTCGTGTGGACTGGTACGATGTGACTCTGGAGGACACGAGCTCCGGATCCCGGCGCAGGACCAGAATCAAGGGCTCTGCAGCCTCCCAAACCGGGTTCACCTCCCTGATTCCCGGGACTCTGTACAAAGTCAGTGTGGTAGCTTCAGCTGGGAACAAGAGCGCCTCACCTGTCCACGCAATGACAGCTACAGGTGAGCTACAACACCTGCAGAATCTTCTCACGTTCAAGTTTTATTATTGTACAGGTAGCAACAGCACATCACTACCAGCAATGAAATTCTTACACTCAGAGGGATATGTTGCTCTGGAACATGATTAGAATGCACCTGATTGGCTGAGAGCTTATCACATGATCAATAATAATAAAAACATAGAGCTTTAAAAAGGAATAAAACTAAAACTGTTCCAGAGCAACTCATTCAGCGTGAAAGTGGTTTAAAAAGAAAAACAGTGACCATCACAGTGGTGTCAATACCCTCTGATCTCTCCACCACCCCTCTCTCCCTGCCTCAGCTCCCTCCTCAGTGGACGGCCTGCAGGTGGCGTCCTCTTCCTCACACAGCCTCGGGGTGACTTGGTGGATCGGCTCAGGTCGCACGGAGAACCTCAGGGTTCTGCTGAGGGATCGGGCTGGTGTTCTGCTGAAGAACATCACTCTGAAGAACAGCAGCACCTCGGCAGAGCTGGATGGTCTGCACCCAGGGACCCCGTACACCATCACCGTGGTAACAGAAGCAGTCGGCCTTCAGAGCTCCGCCTCGACAGCATCCGTCACAGGTAGCGAAAGCACTGACCCGTGTTTGAATCTGAAGTAATCTGAGTACATGAGTGTTTCTAAAATACCAAAACACTCGATGGACGTGTGAACTGTGAATTTAGAGATTCGCCCTCATGTCCAGGTCTCTGAACCTTCATCCACTTTCTTCCTGCGTCTTAAAAAGCGGTTTGATGCTGTAGACAATGAAACAAAGATATGGAGTTAGCGGATTTCAGGTCAGGGACTCATCTGCAGAACAGATTATACTTCACCATGCCATCTAAAAATACCCATAAACTGGGAAATACAAATAACCTGCATTAAAAACACTGAGCTCAAAGCTCACCTACATCTGAGTGTGGTTATCCCCAGAACACCTCCACAAACTCCTCCGATCATCAGCAGGGAGCAAAAGGCGTTCACCTGGAGAGACCCGACAAGCACGTGTTAGTAAAACAACACCCGCAGACAGATGTGAGCTACGATGTCTTCAGAGCTCCAATCAGCAGGAAGCTGCAGCAGGGATACAGGAAGTCACGGCTAAAATGAGCTTGAGGAGACAACCTTTCGTCTGTTTCTCAACCTTTCAACCAGACATGGACGTAAAATGACGTCTTTTCAGAGTTCACGACTGACCAATCAGAATTAACCGTCTGAGGTCATCATTGCTGACCCTAACCCCACCCGCACTTTGCAGCATCGGGTTTGAGTCCCAAATATCTGTGGAGGCATCTACAATGTGAACATCGCTGCGTTTTATTTCTTATTCCGCAGAGTTTAACAGCGTCGTTAAATATCTTTGTTGTTTACAGTCCACAACGTGACCTCGGTCATCTGTTTTTCTGGTTCAGACTTTAATGCGTTGAAGTGGCAGTGAATCCACTCAGCGAGGCTGCGTCCTGCTGTGTCATCTTAAATGAGTCACGTGTTTGTCAGACAGCCGACCAGCTGTGAGATTTGCAACCGATGGACTTTACCTCGGCGTTGTTAGCCTGTAAAATAGTTTCAAATATTTCTGTCAGCATGAAGTTAATGAAGTTGTCTTCATTCCTCTGAGCGTTCGAGTTTCGGCGTGAAGATAAAAACTGGATCTTCGTCGTCCTGCGGCTCTGTTTTTCTTTCCAGCAGCAGCGGCGTTTCCGGGATATTTCAGACCTTTCTCCCTCACGCCCTTTCTCTGTCTACAGCTGCTCACCTCACCCAGCCTCTTCATCGCTTCAGTAAATCTGTTCACACGTGGCACAGACTCTCCACCCACACCACATTACATAAACACCCATTAATCATTGTATTGAAACACTGCTGCTGTTTCCAGGTGAACACATGAGACAGCTGGTAAAGTTCAGGTGAAACAGGAAGAAGAGGAGAAAACTGTACAAACATGAGTCTAACGTGGGTCCTCCTCCTTTTCTTCAGCCCCAGCACCAGTGTCACGTCTCGTCCTCGAAAACAACGGCAGCTCAGACCACCTGCGAGCCTCCTGGCTCCCACCTAAAGGAGGGGTGGAATCCTACCTGGTGACCCTGAGGGCTCCAGGATCCGACCCTCAGCTACGCCACCTTCTCCCCAACATCACCCAAGTGGAGTTTGAGGGCCTGACCCCTGGGCGTAGCTACGAGGTGTCAGTCAGTTCCTCAGCAGGCAGTCAGAGCACCGAGAGCAGGAGCACAGCGAGGACAGGTGAGTTCAGCTCAGAGAGCAGGTACAGAGGGAGTTATAGGTACATGCCGTCGCGTCAGGTGGAGGTGAGAACGCTGGACCACAGACTCAGACGCCCTCTGCTGGGGGGTCTGTGTTGTTTTTATTGCTTTTAATTTCCCCGTCTGTCTTATGCTGTTTCAGTACCTGACCAGGTGTCAGCGCTCTCTATGTCGGCTGATGCTCGAACACTGTGGCTCCGCTGGCTGCCCCCCAGAGGCGACTGGGAGAACTACAGCGTCATCCTGAAGAACGGCTCGGTGGTTCTGGCAAATGAGACCGTCAGTAAGGCAAGCAGGCAGCACGCCTTCTCCGTCCTCAGCCTGGTCCCCGGACGACTCTACAGTGCAGAGGTCACAGTTCACAGTGGCGTTCTGAGCAACACAGCACGCTGCAGCAGTCAGCTGGGTCAGTTCACTTGAAGTCTGAACTTCCAAAATGAGTCGGTATCAGTGTTGTTGACCCTACCCCTTCCTCTCTGCAGCGCCGTGGCCCGTGCAGCAGCTGCTCGTACGCCAGGCTGACGAAACCTCACTGAGCGTCCGGTGGAGTCGGCCGCCCGGACAATGGGACGGCTTCACCGTGCTCCTCAGGTGGGCAACCGCTGCTGCCACCATTGTAGATCAGAGAGTCCTCGGCTGGGAGGCCAAAGAGTGCACTTTCAACAGCATCACGCCTGGGGGCCAGTACATCATTACCGTGACAACCAACAGCGGTAACCTGAGCAGTTCCGCCTCTGTGACGGCACGGACCAGTACGTCACAGCGACGATGACGATGCCACGATTGTAGTATCAATGAAGCATTATTGTTGTTCCTGTTGTAATGCGTTTCCTTTCTCCACCCCCTCAGCTCCGGCTCAGGTCAGTGGGCTGCGGCTCTCCAACCTCGGCAGCACCGACAGTCTGCAGGCGCGGTGGGCACCGGCTTCCGGATATCTGGACTCCTACCAAGTCTTGCTGGTTCACGACAGCAGCGTCATCAAGAATGAGAGCGTGATGGCCAACATCAGCAGCCTCAGCTTCCAGGCCCTGAGACCGGGCGCCCTGTACCGCGTGGTGGTGACCACGGTCAGAGTGGGACACATCTCCAGACAGACGGTGTCCGAGGGACGCACAGGTAAGAAACGCCAGCAGTCGTTTCAGGAACAACACGAGGGTGGAGTCGAGCTGCAGCTTAAACAAAGTGCTCACGCCGTGGGAGATTTATCAGCATGAAGGCTGTACCAGTGAGTCACACCTGACAGCAATGAGAACAGCTCGTTTATTTCTGGTAACCCTGAATTAACCTGAGGAATTAAAACATAACCCAGCTAAACAAACTGTGCCAGTGTTGTCATTAACACTGCTAATTGTTAACAGCATTTATCAGTCATATAACTGGACAGAAGTTAATGCGCATCAAGTCTTTCAGAAATAAAAACAGGTGTATATGTGACGTAATAATAGTATAATTGATCATAATAAGATAAATAATACCATTGATTATGTATTGACTCTGTGTATTTCAGACACATTCTTACTTTGTGTGCTTGTTGAACTGAGAGCAGGATATTAGTGAAAAGCAGGAATTTGTGAGGAATTTTCAGGAAGCGCTGATGACAGAGAGACTTCCCGTCAGGGCGGAGCTTCATTGTTCTTCACCAGTGCCGGCAGCCGTTGTATAACTTGCAGAGGACTTTATGAAGATCACAGAACATACAGAGCGTGCAGAGTAGTCACGATTTCATCTTTGAAACGGATCAAAATAAACAGCAGGAAACATGCTCATCCGCTTTGATCCAGGTGGCTCGGAGAATGAATGTGTGAGTGGTTGTTACAAAAGAGAGTGCTGGTGTGAATGAGGCGCCTCTGGGAGAAGAGAGGCGCCGTGTAAGGATCAGTCGCTCACTTTGATGATATCAGGAGCGAGAGGTCATCTGCGTTTTAATTTTACTCTGAGATGTTTTTCTAAAGCTTCTGGGTTTGGAGCTCACAGTGTGCAGACATGGTAGAGCATTGCTACATCACAGCATCATGATTCAGTGCTCCCCCCGTGTGATCTCTGCATGCTCTCTGTGCTCCTGTCAGAGTTCTCCACAGGTGCAGGTTTTGTTGAACAGAACAGAATATCTTACCTGTTGTTGTAACAAGTACAAAAAATATAAAGTGCAGTCCCTGCGGTGTCAAAAAGTTTAAATATAATTAGAAGAAGAATAAAAATGAGGTAGAACACATCATTCAATAGGGCTCTCTGCAGAACGCTGCAGCACGGGTTTTAACTGGTAAAAGAACATTTGGGCATATTACTCTGGTTCTGGCCTCCTTACACTGGCTTAAAATTGTACTGAGGATCTATTTCAATTTTTTTTTACTGGTTTTTAAATCCTTAACTGCTCTGGCGCCTGTATATTTGCCCTACGTCCCCCCTCGTTCACTCAGCTGAGCAGCTGTTGCTCTCAGGCCCTAACGCTGAAACTTAGAGGAGATCAAGTGTCCTCTACTGTGGCCCCGAAGCTTTGGGATGATCTTCCTCTTCACATCAGGCAGTCTACCTCAGTGGTGGTCTTTAAATCCAGGTTAAAAACTCATTTTTATTCACTGGGCTTAAACTGACACTGTTATCAGTCTTTGTTCTAATGCTCCAGCAGTGGGAACAGCCGTCCCCACGAGTTTGAAGATGTTTTTGAGACTCAAAATGTGCTTTTAGTGTCACAGTTAGGTTATGGTTAGGGTAATCTAAGGTACGAAAACGAGTGTGCTTGTGTGTTTACTCTGACTCCGCCCTCTTCCTACCCCCTCAGTGCCGGCGGCAGTGAGCGATGTCAGGGTCAGCAACAACGGGCGCATGGATTTCCTCAGCGTGTCTTGGAGTCAGGCTGTAGGTGAGGTGGACAGATACCTGGTGACCCTGAGTGACCGGGAGAGGACCATTCACACCCTCACCGTGCCCAAGTCGACCCCGACATGCGTTTTCGACTCGCTGGTGTCTGGACGCCTCTACAACATCTCCATCACTACCTGCAGCGGTCTCTACAAAAATCAGACGTTCATCCAGGAGAGGACACGTATGTACACCACTCACAGCATCGACCAGTCAGAATTTTAAACCATGTTGCAGTAAAGTCGGCACTTTAGAACAATTCATTCAGTTTGTAAGTGTTAAACAGCAAAAATGATACCAACACGTGCTTGTCCAGGTCTATACACACCTGGCTCTGTACCTGCTGCACCCTTTTTGCACAAAACACCGTAAACTCCGGTATCATCAGTCTTGTCTGATTATCCTCCATCAGAGCCGTCGAAGGTCCAGAGCCCCACAGCGACCCACAATGCTTCGGACAGCTACCTGAAGGTGTACTGGCGTCACGCTGCTGGAGACTTCGACCTGTATCAGGTGTTCATCAAGCACAACAACGTCTTCCTGCAAAACAAGACAGTTTCAAAGACGGAGCACAACTGTGTGTTCACCGGCCTGGTGCCCGGCAGACTCTACACAGTGCTAGTGACCACGTGGAGCGGAAAGTACGAAGCCATTGCCTCCACCCATGGCAGCACCTGTGAGTGACCTTTGACCTCAGTCGGGCTCATTAGGAACATGAATGCTGCATCATTCAGCGAGTAAACTAGATGATACATGTCAGGATGCAGTCGAGCTCAGCAGGCGATAGATCGATCGGTGAGAAGGAAAGAAAAACTGTATTTGTTGCCAGATCTGCTGCTGCTCCTCCTCTTTGAGGGACGCTAGCTGAGATGTTTCGGTCCATCTGGGAGGAGACCCCAGACATGCTATGTCCCTCAGCTGGACTTGAAACACCTCTGTGTCCCACGAGAACAGTAGGGGACTGGGCATTTTTGATGATGGGTGGATGGATGATGGGTGGATGGATGGATACATGAATACTTGTTTATATCACGTTCATATGTTTTGCTTGTTACAACATAATAAGATGTGGGAATAAAGCACCAAGTTTCAGATCTGAACCAGGAGGAACAAAGAAACATGTCCCGGTCGTTGTGTCCTTGGGCAAGACACTTCACCCGTTGCCTACTGGTGGTCAGAGGGCCCGGTGGCGCCAGTGTCTGGCAGCCTCGCCTCTGTCAGTGCGCCCCAGGGTGGCTGTGGCTACATGTAGCTGCCATCACCAGTGTGTGAATGGGTGGATGACAGGTTGTGTAAAGCACTTTGGGGTCCTTAGGGACTAGCAAAGCGCTATACAAATACAGCCATTTATCAGCAGATGTTCTTGTCTCTCAGTATCTCTGCAGGAGTTTTGATATGCTTAAACAGCAGCAACGTCCTTGTTCATTTCAAATTCAAAACAAAGCAAATCTGCTCTCTGAGGCTCCTGGAGACTAACTGTGGGTCATGTCATGTCCATCCTTCAGTCCCGGCGGCAGTGCGTTCCCTGACTCTGGCTAGGCGGGGCACCGAGGACCTGCGGGTGACGTGGATGGCAGCTCCGGGTGACGTGGATCACTACGAAGTGCAGCTGCTGTTCAGCGACATGAAGGTGTTTCCTCCCATCACTCTGGGCAGCGGTGTGAGGGATTGCGTCCTGTCATCACTCACACCTGGGCGGCTTTACAAGATCATAGTTTCCACGTACAGCGGCACCAATCAGAAGGCCCGGTACATAGAGGGTCGCACAGGTCAGAGGTCACAGAGGTCTGCTGCCTCTAAACATCACACCACATAATCCAGCACTCCATGTTCAAAAAGGAAAATCTTGGTAATTTACAGTTTACAAAACATCCTGAAAATCTGTTACGGCTTATTTGTAGAGTCCTGCACTTTGTTGTCAGGTGGAGAATGTCTGTGAAGATGTTTGTGAAGTTTCTCAGTCAGCCAGGTCAGTCTAAGGAGCTTGGAAAGAAAAGCGTTGGGAATTGTTTCATCTGAGAAGCTTCTCCAATTCTAAGAGAGTCCCAGATTTTTAAGCCCTATTGTGAGTGTCCCTAAGAGGGTCATGATGTGGGTGACTCACACCTTGGGTCATTTGATCACATGATAGGGTGGGGCAAGGTCTCACAATGGGTTCACCCCAAATCCACACCCGTTTTCACATGTTGGCTCATGAGGTTAGGCAGAGGAGGGGGTCCACGACCCTCGCTTTTCTTTCCAAGCTCCTTAGACTCACGTACACAACATATCAGGGAAGTTAAATGCCTCCTGGTGGCGCTGCAGTTTCTCAGCAGTTGCTCTGGGAACAGTATCTCTACATCTAAATCAGCAGCAGCAGGTAGCTACAATTAACCAGATTACCACTAAGACTTATTACCACCATTATTACCATCATCATTAAACCTTGACGTAAAGAGCAAAAATGCTGTAGATCAAAAGCTCTTTGTCATCTTTCAGTTCCCAGTAAAGTGAAGAACATCCACGTTAGCAACAGTGGAGACAGCAGCAGTCTGATGGTGAGCTGGACTCCTGGTCCGGGCGATGTAGACGGATTCTCCGTGTTTCTGTACAGAGAAAGCCGAAAGTTAAGTACCCGAAGCGTCCTCAAGCACCAGAACGAGGTGACGTTCGGCTCCCTGCAGCCCGGCCAGGTGTACACCATCATGGTTCAGTCTGTGAGTGGAGACCTGGTGAACAACAACACGGTCACAGGGCGCACAGGTTAGAGGACACACCTCTGTACAGTGAATATACACCATGCTGTCGTACAGATTAGCTGGTCCTTACTGCGCTCTGCATCATCCCTGTGTTCCTCAGTCCCCTCTGCAGTGACAGGGCTCCAGGTGGACTCCCACCACACCACCTGTAGTATCCAGGTGAGCTGGCAGGAGGCTCTGGGTGTGGCTGATGGATATGTCCTCCAAGTTCTGGACGACAGAGGCAGCATGGTGAGAAACGTCTCTCAGCCCTTTGGACACACCTGGCAGCAGTTTGACGGCCTCACACCAGGAAAGAAGTATCGAGTGGTGGTCCAGACCACCAGCGGCGGGGTCCACAGTGTTGGGGTCAGCACTGAGGCTCGGACAAGTAAGACTTCCTGTTTCTCACTTTGAATGTGATGGAGGAAAACCTGATGTTTTATACAGTGGGATGCAAAAGTTTGGGCAGCCTTGTTAATAGTCATTATTTTCCTGTATAAATCGTTGGTTGTTACAATAAAAAGTGTCAGTTAAATATATCACATAGGAGATACACACAGTGATATTTGAGAAGTGAAATTAAGTTTATTGGATTTACAGAAAGTGTGCAATAATTGTTTAAACAAAATCAGGCAGGTGCATAAATTTGGAATCTACAAAAAAAGAAATGAAATCAATATTTAGTAGATCCGCCTTTTGCAGAAATTCCAGCCTCTAAACACTTCCTGTAGGTTCCAGTGAGAGTCTGGATTGTGGTTGAAGGTATTTTGGACCATTCCTCTTTACAAAACATCTCTCGTTCATTCAGGTTTGATGGCTTCCGAGCATGGACAGCTCTCTTTAACTCACAGCACAGGTTTTCAATAATATTCAGGTCTGGGCTGAGATGAACGTTCCAGGACGTTGTACTTGTTCCTCTGCATGAATGCTTTAGTGGATTTTGAGCAGTGTCTCGGGTGGTTGAAAGATCCAGCCCCGGCGCAGCTTCAGCTTTGTCACTGATTCGTGGACATTGGTCTCCAGAATCTGCTGATACTGAGTGGAATCCATGTGTCCATCAACTTTGACGAGATTCCCAGTCCCTGCACTGGCCACACAGCCCCACAGCATACCACCATATTTTACTGGAGGCAGCAGGTGTTTTTCTTGCTGTGTTCTTTTCCCTCCATGCATAACGCCCCTTGTTATCCCCAAATAACTCAGTTTTAGTTTCATCAGTCCACAGCACCTTATTCCAGAATGAAGCTGGTTTGTCCAAATGTGCTTTAGCGGCTCTGTTTGTGCTGTGGGTGGAGAAAAGGCTTCCTCTGCATCACTCTGGCATACAGCATCTCCTTGTGTAAAGTGCGCCAAGTGTTTGAACGATGCACAGCGACTCCATCTGCTGCAACATGATGTTGGAGGTCTTTGGTGCAGGTCTGTGGGTCGACTCTGACTGTTCTCACTGTCGCTTCTGTCTATCCGAGATGTTCCTTGGTCTGTCACTTCGAGCCTTAACTTGAACTGAGCCTGTGGTCTTCCATTGTCTCGATATGTTCCTAACTGTGGGAACAGATGGCTTACATCTCTGAGACAGCTTTCTGTGCCCTTCCCCTAAACCATGATGGTGAACAATCTTTGTCTTCAGGTCATCTGTGAGTTGTTTTGAGACCCCAGTGTTGCTACTCAGAGAATATTAAAAGAGGAGGGAAACTTACAATTGACCCCCTTAAATACTCTTTCTCATTATTGGATTCACCTGTGTATGTAGGTCAGGGGTCACTGAGCTTACCGAGCCAATTTGAGTTCCAATAATTAGTTCTACAGGTTTTGGAATCAATAAAATGCCAACGGTGCCCAAATTTATGCACCTGCCTGATTTTGTTTAAACAATTATTGCACACTTTCTGTGAATCCAATAAACTTCATTTCACTTCTCAAATATCACTGTGTGTGTCTCCTATATATATTTAACTGATGTTTTTTATTGTACCAACCAACAATTTATACAGGAAAATAATGACTATTAACAAGGTTGCCCAAACTTTTGCATCCCACTGTACATTTTATAGACAAGTCAGAATATTTTGAGAAAGTATTTAGTTGACAAAACTCCAAAACACAAACTTAACAATGTGGTGTATGCTGTACAGTGTAGCGAGGGATGCTCAGACCTCTACATTGGAGAGACCAAACAGCCACTTCACAAGCGCATGGCACAACATAGAAGAGCCACCTCCACAGGGGATGCCAATGTTCACATTGACAGAGAGGACAGATGGTTTCAAAGAGGAGTAAAAGAAGCCATTTATGTCCACTGTGAGCGACCATCTTTGAACAGAGGCGGTGGTTTACAACACAAACTGTCTGCCATCTATAATCCAGTTTTGAGATCCTTCCCAGACGCCTTAACGCCCACTCACATCCTGGGCCATCTGACCTCAGGAAACCAGGGTTGGGGTCAGGTTTCACAATGAGCTCACCCGAAACCCTGGCTGATTGTGACCCACACCCGTTTTCACACCTTGGCTCATGTGATCAGGTAGAGGATCATCAGGGGGTCCTTTGTCCCCCTTTGGGGGTGGGGGGGGGGGTACTCCCACAGGGTTTAAATCTGGGACTCTCCACCATTTGACTCTAGAACTGAAGAAGCTTCTCGGATAAGAAGTGAAACGTCTTCAAGCAACTTAAAGACGTCCAGACGCTTTTCTTTCCAAGCCCCTTAGACCAGCGGTCCCCAACCCCCGGGCCTCGGACCGGTACCGGTCCATGAGTCGTTTGGTACCAGGCCGCGAGAGTTGAGGCTCAGGTGTGAAATGTTTGGTTTTCAGGGTTTTTATCGGTTTTCAGTGTTATTTTGTTATCGTTTTTATCGTTTACTCGGCTTTCCTGGGTCTTTTCACGTGTGTTATGAATAAATCTTCTTTTTTTCGGTACCAGTACTAGTTTTATTTTGTTGTATTTATCCGCGACACCTTAAAGGCCGGTCCGTGAAAATATTGTCGGGCATAAACCGGTCCGTGGCGCAAAAAAGGTTGGGGACCGCTGCCTTAGACTATTTAGTTGGAACAATACTGAGAAAGAAGATGAATAACTCACCAGGTTCTGGTGGTTTGACCTAAAATCGATTTACAGTGATGTGTGAGAAACTCTTGATTTCTCTCCTCAAGTACACAGTATGATTGATGAAATTTAGTGAAAGTTAAAAGCTTCCCTCGTCCCTTCTCCTGTAGACCCAGCGGTGGTCACCAATCTGGCCGTCACTGCAAACACCACCACCAGCCTGTCCTTCCACTGGTCGCCACCAGAGGGAGACTTTCAGCTGTATGAAGTTTTTCTGTATGATCGTAATGACCAGCTGCACGAGAAAAAGCGCGTCCAGTCCAACAGTCAGCAGTGTACTTTTCAGGGCCTCAGACCTGGTGCTCCTTACAAGATGTTGATCCAGATCCACAGTGGAGACCAGACCAACCAGACCTCCATCTACACCAGAACAGGTGAGACCAGCTGGTCCTCCAGAGTACACGGTCCTTGACTGGAAATAAAATGTAAAGGATATTATGCCTTCTGTACCCGAAGAGTGGACTTGCAGATTGTATCAGTGATCGTGTTTCTCTTCAGTCCCGTCAGCTGCAGCGTTCCTGAAAGCTAAGAGTGGAAACCAGTCTGACAGTCTTTGGGTAAACTGGGAGCATGGTGGAGGTGATCTAAGTGGATACCAGCTGTATCTCTACAACCCCAACGGTTCTCAGCAGGCCATGCATCAGCTGGGCTCAGAGGCCACAGGGTTCATCTTCTCAGGCCTTGTAGCGGGTCGCCTGTATCGAGCTGAGGTGCTGAGCCAGAGCGGCGGGCTCAGCAACAGGGCGAGCACCCTGGGCCGGACGGGTAAGATGCAGCTTCTGTTAGAGCTCAGATCACCTCAGTATTCCTTGATATTCAGTCAGCAGTTTCAGTGGTTTAGCAAAAGGCATTTTTCCAGTTTTATCAGTGCAGCACACAGTCGCAACATAAAGTAACAAGAGACATTTTAAAACATAAAGTCTAGAAACACGAGGAACAGAACAGAAGAAATCCTAATTTTAAGCAGAGACACACGAATCGGAATAGTTTCTGATCAGCAACAAATCCTGTCCCTCCTCAGCTCCCAGACCACCTGCCTCCATCTTGTTCAGGGGGGTGACCAACACCTCCCTGGAGATCACATGGAGCGGCCCTGTGGACTCCGACTATGATGACTTTGACCTGCAGTGGACTCCTCGGGACCGGCTGTCCATCATCAATCCGTACCACACCCGGACGTCCAGCAACCGCATCCTGAGGGGGATGTTCCCTGGACGGCTCTACAACTTCAGCCTCCGCACCGTCAGTGGGACCACAGAGCCTGGGGCCACACCTACCTATAGCACACCTATCCGCAAAAGCATCCGCACCAGTAGGTGGCAGCACTTTATGTCAATTCTGATGTGAATTGTCATGTGGTTTCACTCCATTACTTTCGTCTACAGAGCCAGAGAGAGTCCACAGCCTCCACTGTCGCCCTCAGAGTTCCACCTCCATCTCCTGCTCCTGGGTAACCCCGGACACTGATTATGACTCCTACACCATCGAGTGTCTCCACAAGGATTCCCACACACTGATGTACTCCAGACTCGCTGAGCAGGACTCCAACAGCTACATCATCACTGAGCTGGAGCCTCACAAACACTACACAGTCTCTGTGAAGGTCATGTCTGGTGGGAAGCCCAGCGACGAGGCTCAGGACAACGTGGTCACCATGCTTGACCGTAAGAGCGAGTGGAAGTTAACATGTCCTCAGCATGACGGAGGGTGTTTAACATGCTGTCCTCCTGTTGACTCTTGAAGGTCCTCCTGTGCCCCCCTCCGGTACCCGGGTCAGTGAGCAGTCTGCTGTGGTCACCAAGTCCTCCATCTCCTTCCAGTTTAACTGCAGCTGGTTCAGTGACGTTAATGGAGCTGTTAAGTACTTCACTGTAGTGGTGACTGAGTCTGAAGGTGAGCAGCATCCACATAAGGCCAGTTTACTGGAATTCTTCTAATTGGATGATCCTCCTAAAAAGAATCTGTAGTAACTCCTCTTGGATCTCCTTCCTGTTGTTCTGGTCACCTGACTTCACTTGGTGGTATCGGCCTTAAATTGTGTGTTCTGTCATTTTTTTTTACCATTCCCTCATACCTCTTCTTTTGGGATAAATAATGGATAATGGGATGGATTATGGAATTATGGATGATGATGAAATAATAATGAGTGCATGTTGACATTAATAATACACAAATGAATAGATGGATAACGGAAACAATAATGGATGGACAGATAATAGGATGCAATAATCTAATCCTGAATCTTCTGGTTTGTTTTTGAAGATGTTAGCCTAATGCAGCTGGAGCAGAAGCACCCACTGCCCTCCTACCTGGACTACAGCTCCAACAGCTCCATCAGGTCCTACCAGACCAGCTATTTCCCCAGCCAATGCACCGAGAGCCCTGACAGCACCACCCAGAGCTTTAACATCAGCTTGGGGACTGGGATGGACTTGCTAGGGGGCACCTGTGATGCCAGAGGCTCAGACCAGGACCCAGAGTCTAGTGGAGAGCTGAACCACTTCTGTGATGGACCCCTGAAGCCAAAGACTGCCTACAGGTACTGAAAAATCCTCTGCATGAATGTCAGGTACTTGACTCCGTGTCCACTTCCTCCAAACTGCAGCACTCCAGGGCGGTAGACTGACCAGAAACCTGGAGCCTTAATGGTTTGTTAGAACCAGCTCATCATCTCTGAAACTTTCAGCCCTGTAGACTTTTTGCTCCAGCGTTACCTCTAAGGTCAGGCGTTGCGTGAATAACCTTAGGGGCATCTGTGTTTGTCTCCAGGATCAGCGTCCGAGCTTTCACTCAGCTGTTTGATGATGATGCAAAGGACTTGAGTGTCTTGTCTCCACTGTTCTCTGACACCTGCCTATCGCAGCCCATCATCACTGAGGCTGGTGAGAACAAACCTTAGCTCGATTAAAATACACCCGAGGTCAAGCTGGGACGAGCAGGTGCAGGTGAAAAATTCAGAAAAGTATCACAGTTGTGTTTCCTCCTGCAGAGCCTCTGAGCGGTGTCATCGAAGGTGTAAGTGCTGGACTCTTCCTCGCTGCTGTGATTGTGGGAATCACTGCTCTGTTTGTCTGCAGGCACAGAACTCGCAAAGTGTGAGTATCAGAGGATGCACCTGTCTGTAAGGTACACCTGCTTATCTTTGTTTAGGTTAAACGGTGCTGCTGTGTTTCCACCAGTGAGGAAGAGAGGCTGGAGGTCAGGATAAATATGAGGAGAGAGAGAGCAGCAGCGGGGAACCAGCTGGGTGTCAGAGGGTAAGTAATCAATAATCAATAATGTTCAGGGATGTTTGCACAGTGACTCACCTTTCATAACACTAATACAACACATTTGAAATGAAACAGTAAGAGTGCAAACTCTCACCACCGTTGATATGAAATAAAATCATTAGAGTTTTTTACCCAGAAAGTTGATCCTGTTCATCTGGACGTCTTCAGTGGGAGAAATGTTTCATTATCATCAGGTGACTTCTTTAGTCCCAGCTGACTGCAGGTATCAACCTTATAAGCACCTGCACAATGACTGAGTCTAGCACCACTGGTGACCAATGGGCTGTGAGGTCAGTTTATGATCATTAATATGGAAAATGTCACGATCACCGATCTGTGATCATTGATCGATGGCCATGAGTCTCACAGCATTGTAAGATGGTGACCCTTAGGCCCCCTCCTCGATTCAGAGATGGTCTCCACAGGTCTTTTGGAAGGACGATAGTTTCAGTCACTGTGCAAATGTCCTGTTCATAAGGTTGAAACCTGCAGTCAGCTGAGATTGAAGAAGTCACCTGGACGATGATGAAACGTGTCTCCCACTGAAGATGTCCGAATAAACAGAATCAGCTTTCTGGAATTCCCTTACCTGCATGATACACTGATGGACATGCATGTCCTCTAAAATCCACCAGGGGGTGCTGCAGCACCTTCAGCTCCCTTACCTGCTGAAGGTATCACAGGCAGCATCAGAACTGAACTGATACTACAGTCAGAGTACTTTTTGCCTTTGTTTCTGCAGACATGTGATTGCATTGTGACAGCTTGTTTTTTCTTTCAGAGGAGGTTCTGATTAATGCATGTAGTACTGCATGTAGTACTGCATGTAGTACTGCATGTAGTACTGCATGTGTGTACAGATGAAAATGCATCATTAGGTTTAAACTCTGAGGTCTCTCTCTCTCTCTCCCTGCCTTTTGCTCCTCAGCAGCCGTCGAATCTCCAGGTCTGTAATCCCGTTCACACTGCTTCAGGTTCATCTTTGACCTTTTGTGAATTTTTCTGGTTTTAAATGTTTTCTTTTCTCCTGCAGTCCCATTAAGATTGTGAACTTTGAGTCTCACTACAGCAAACTACAGGCTGACTCCAACTACCTGATGTCAGAGGAGTATGAGGTCAGCAATCAATAAAACTAATTTGTTCCTCTTTGAAAGACCCCAGCTTCAGCATATCACATCCCCCAAGAATAAAAAACTTGTGGCAACATTGAGGATTGTGAAGGATGTTAGATCCAGGGTTTATCCTGTCTGTTTTCACTATTTTGACGTTTAAGAGTGTTCAGAGTGGGCCTTTGTTTGTGTTGTGAATCGCTTTTATTTTCTCCCTATCAGGATCTGAAGGACGTCGGTCGTAACCAGCCTCTGGACTCGGCTCTGCTGCCGGAGAACCGGGGAAAGAACCGATACAATAACATCCTGCCCTGTGAGTCAAGAGCCCACAGACACAATAAGAGATCACCGGGTTGTAGAAGGTCTGGGTCTAACTGCCTTTCTCGTATTCAGACGACTCGACGAGGGTCAAGCTGTCCTACGTTGATGACGACCCCTGCTCTGACTACATCAATGCCAGTTACATCCCAGTAAGTCAGTACAGACTTGACATGCACCACACTGGAGACTCCTTCAAAGAGCAGTAAAGAGTGAAAACATAAAAACATGCAGTGCATCTTAGTTTTTACTCAGGTGAGTAGGGCCACCTAATAGCTTCTCCTTCATCGTTACTTCATTTCGCAGCTTGCCAGTCGGTGTTTTTTGGTGACCATACAATGATTGCAACACAAACACACCTGGCTTAGTTAGGACAGGGTTTAATTTTGGTTGGATGTGAAGAAGTCCATTGCAAAGACTGATCTCGATAAAGACTCATTTAGAAGTTAAGAGCAGGATGGGTGAAGACGAGATGATGAAGCTGGTCTCTGAAACCTGAGACAAAGACGATAAAGTGTTTACCGAGGTTAGAGAGCGTGTGAGCAGTAGCATCATTTTCTCATAGACTCCTATGAGTCAGTCACAGGGGTTGTCCGAATTTCGGGGGGTTCACGCTCTCTGTTTTCAGGGTAACAGCTTCCGGCGGGAGTACATCGCCACACAGGGTCCTCTGCCTGGAACTAAAGACGACTTCTGGAAGATGGTTTGGGAGCAGAATGTCCACAATGTGGTGATGGTCACTCAGTGTGTGGAGAAAGGAAGGGTGGGTAGCACAGAGGCAATGATTACAGAAACCATCTTCACAAACTCATCAGCCTGAAACAGTGAGGTTTTCCTCCTCTTCCTCCATCCAGGTGAAATGTGATCACTACTGGCCATTCGATCAGGATCCTCTGTACTACGGAGACCTGATCGTCCAGATGCTGTCAGAATCGGTTCTACCTGAGTGGACGATCAGAGAGTTTAACATCTACAGCGTACGTTTCACTGACAGCTGTCATCTTTGTTACAGAACCGGTTTGAGTGCGAAAGACGGCTCGAACGCTTGTTTCGTTTTATTCTTGAGAAACAAGAAAACGATCCCACCTCAGTTTAATGTGACTGTGCGTTGCAGGAGGAGCAGCTCGGCTTCAGCCGCCTGGTTCGTCAGTTTCACTACACGGTGTGGCCGGACCACGGTGTCCCAGAGACCACTCAGTCCCTCATCCAGTTTGTCCGTACTGTCCGAGACTACGTCAACAGGACTTCGGGATCTGGAGCCACTGTAGTCCACTGCAGGTACCTCATTGTGCCCTTAAAATATCAGCCTCTTCAGAGTGACGAACCACTGAATTCCTAGAATCTCAAACTGTGTGAAGCATCACATGGTCAGATGAGAAGTAATTATAGCTAAACCAACAGAAACCTCATAGTCTGAGAACCCTTATGTTTTTCACCAGTATAACACGCTAATTTGTGTTTGTGGACTAATGTGGACCATCCTGCTCATTAGCTGTGGTCAGTATACGACGTGTTTTTTGACTGGACTTTGGTCTTTTTGTCAGCGCCGGTGTGGGCCGGACGGGGACTTTCATTGTCCTGGATCGAGTGCTGCAGCAACTGGACGCCAAAGACACGGTGGATATCTACAGCGCCGTGTTTGACCTGCGACTCCATCGATCCCACATGGTGCAGACTGAGGTAGGACCAATGCTTCATGGGGGCAAACGTTTGTATGCCGTTATGTGGCATCTATCTCTGCACTTTTAATCGACTCTTCCTTTTCTGTGTGTCAGCCATATTTGTAGTTTGAAAATTGTTTAATCTGGTATGATGACTGAAATTTCACATTTGGGATTTCAGCACTGAAACTGCTGCTGAGAACCTGAATGAGTTCAGACTTATTATTTACATACTTCAATTTGTTTTCATGTCTGATGCTATGAGATGGTCCAGAGATGTCCTCTGAGAGCTTTCCTGAGCTGAGCAAATGTAAATATTAAATATATCAACGGAACCCAAGATCTCCTGTTTACAAGACGGGTTTTTTTCAGTTTGTCCTGACTGGCTAATCTGTGTTTCTAAAACTGGTCCTGACAAACACCTGAAGGCACTCAGTCACAGGTGACTAAAATAATCCCCCAGGCTGAAATGATAGACTCCTGTAATAATCCCATAATCTCTGCTGTCAGACTGAAAATGATATTTTGTAATCTGAGCTCAGGTGTGACTCACCTGCCACCTCTCCACAGGTGCAGTATGCATACCTGCATCAGTGTGTCAGAGACGTTCTCAGAGCCAGGAAGCTACGCAGCGAGCAGGAGGGAATGTACAGGATGTGAGGCGGTGAGTCATTGATAACCTTCATATTATTGATCCTACATATCAGATTACCACCCTCAGATTATGAACACATTATTGACAGATTATTGGTCCTTTTTACGGGGTGGCTGTAGCTCAGGTGGCAGAGCAGATCAGCCACTTACCAGAAGGTCGGTGGTTCAATCCCAGGCTGCTCCAGTCTGCATGCCAAATATCCTTGGGCAAGATACTAACCCCAAGTTGCTCTCCGATGCATCCATCGGAGTGTGAATGTGTGTGAATGTTAGATACTCAGCACTTAAACTTAGAAGAAGTGCCTGTGTGAATGGGTGTGATTGGGTGAATGAATTAGCTGTGTAAAGCGCTTTGAGTGCTCAGACAGAGAACAAAAGCACTATAACCAGTCTGTTTACCATTTAACAGACGTGGAGCCTCAGATTAACATCAGGTTATTGACAGGTTAATGACAGGTTATTGATGGGTTATTGACAGGTTATTGACGGGTTATTTATGGGTTATTGAGAAGTTATTGACGGCTTATTGAGCCGTTATTGACAGGTTAATGACAGATTATTGATGGGTTATTGACAGGTTATTGATGGGTTATTGACAGATTATTGACAGATTATTGATGGGTTATTGACAGGTTAATGACAGGTTATTGACGGGTTATTGACAGGTTAATGACAGATTATTGACAGGTTAATGACAGATTATTGACGGGTTAATGACAGATTATTGATGGGTTATTGACAGGTTATTGACAGGTTATTGATGGGTTATTGACGGGTTATTTATGGGTTATTGAGAAGTTATTGACGGCTTATTGAGCCGTTATTGACAGGTTAATGACAGATTATTGATGGGTTATTGACAGGTTATTTACAGGATACAGATGGGTTATTGACGGCTTATAGAGAAGTTATTGACAGGTTACTGACAGGCTATTGACAGCTCATTGACAGGTTATTGACAGGTTAATGACGGCTTATTGAGAAGTTATTGACAGGCTAGTGACAGATTATTGATGGGTTATTGACATCTTATTTATAGGTTATTGACAGGTTGTTGCCGTTTTATGACGATTATTGACAGGTTATTGATGGGTTATTGATGGCTTATTGACAGATTATTAACAGGTTACTGACGGCTTATTGATGGGTTATTGGTCCTTTCCACAGACGCTGACCCTGACCGTAACGATTGTACTGACTGCTGAGCCATTGCTGAGCTCTTCAGAGAGACATGTCCATATATTTTTCTACAGTGTTCGTATGTCACAGAGAAATGTTTATAACTTTAATTTGTTTTAATTTATGTTCAGCTGTGTGATGTCTTTCTGTATAGATTATCTATAGATTATTGGTTGTATCATCTCCTATGTGTTTGATTTGCTGGAATATTGGCTCCAGTTTCTTGGTTGAGTTTCTGTTGTCCTGTTTATATCTCTGTCACAGGTGCTCATACCTGTAAGTTTACCTGTGCTTGTACCTGTAAGTGTACCTGTGCTCGTCTGTATGTGAGCAGCTTATTAAACACACAACACAAAATTATCAGCTCTCTAATTATTCATCCAGAAACTCTATGATAATCTGAGCAGGATTATTTCAGTACAACTGAACTCTGAGCGCAAGAAAAAAAAGAACATAAAGCTTCTAAAACAAAAGATGTTTTTCACTATGAATTATGGGACGAAATCGTCTCCTCTCCTGCTTCAGTGCTTCCTAAAGGAGATCCTATCCGGTCTTTAACTGATGATCTGATAAATCCTGCTTCCGGGTCCAAACTACTCTGCGTTTAATAAGTCTGTTGTGTTTTTAACATGCTTTGTATCTTGTTATACAGGGTAGGCCATTTATATGGATACAGCGTAATAACATGGGAATGGTTGGTGATACTAAAGTCCTGTTTGTGGCACATTAGTATATGTGAGGGGGCAAACGCCTCAAGATGGGCGGTGACCATGGTGACCATTTAGAAGTCGGCCATCTTGGATACAACTTTTGTTTTTTCAATAGGAAGAGGACCATGTGACACATCAAACTTATTGGTAATGTCACAAGAAAACCAATGGTGTGCTTGGTTTCAACGTAACTTTATTCTTTCATGAGTTATTTACAAGTTTCTCTTTGTTCACAGCCATTGACATGTCGAAGAGGTTAACATGTGAGGAGTGGATCGAAATTGTGTTGCTATCTGGTGAAAGCAGTTTGTAACTCTGATAGCTCTGCTATCATAATCAATCTCTCAGTCAGAACATGCTATATCATGTTCAGGTGTAAACTAGCGAGCTAACTTCCTGCTAACTTCTAAATCTGTTAAACTTCATAAATCCTTTTCCTTTTTAATGGATGCCTGGATGTTAAACTTAATTGCTACACCTGGTAAAGCAGCCACACTGATCATTTTATTACAGATCCAGGCTTCGTGCCCAGGGTTGGCAAGCCACGGCCATAGCTGGACTGGCCATCGGCATACCAGGCATTTGCTCGGTGGCCCAATTATTATTATTATTATTATTATTTTTGTAACGGTATAAACAATGAAAGGTGGTGGATTGGCCAGATGCTGGCTGGTGTGTAAAAATAACTCAGTTGTTTGGTGGTGGCTATGGCGGTGCTTCCACAGATTCAGTAACATTAGCAAGTGGTGGAGGCCAGCAGGTGGATGAGAGAAAGGGGAGGCAGGAGGAGAGACCCGAGGCAGCCGCCGGTCTGCGTGTCAGGTGAACTGAACTTCAGGTAAGAAGTTATGACCTGCAGTCTATCTGGGTCAGATATAAACCAAGTTTAGGTGGAGTTTATTTTCGTTGCGCTGACTTTTTACAGTCAGTTACAATAACTCGTACTGCGTGCTAGCTAGCATGACGGAGTTTCTATACAGCTGGTTGGGTGCTATGACATTACTGATAGTGAACTTTATTTTATTATAGTGATGTGCGAATCATGAACGAATCGTTCAATACTCGAGAATCACTTTACTGACTCATGAATCATGATTCACAAGCCCAACTGACTCACTGACTCATCCCTGTTGCTGTTAGCAGCAATGTATTAGCTTATAATTAAAATTGTGGAGAAAAACACAACATCCAGTTTCTTAACAAAAAGATTTCTGCTCTGAACTGGAAGAAAAAACCCTGAGTAGAAGCTCACATCAAGACAATAGCTCCTCGGTTCACAGTAGCATCGCTCTGCTAACATGCTAACAGCACATTTGAGCTACTCACCCCCTCCCTCCTGGCTCACAGCTTCTTCTTCTTCTTGGTTGGCAATCAATGTTAAGGCGCATTACCGCCCCCTGGCTCACAGCTCAGTGGACATTTAGATGAGAAAATATATATTTAACACATTTAAGGAAAATACTAATAAAATAAAAATAAACAAAATAAATGTTTATTAAGCAATTTTGATAGGAAATTGCTTAATTTTTAGAAATGTTTTTGCTCTTTTTTGCTCTGTAAAATAGTTTTCTTTTAGAATCACTCATCTTAGCAGTAGGATTTACATGAAAAGAGAAACAAATTAAGTTTGAGTGAAAATGTACATTTTTTGCACTCTCTGGTCAACTGACTCAGTGAATCAAATGACTCAAAAACCGATTCACTTTGGTGAGTGACTCATTAAAACTCGATTCAGTAAAAATAATCAAATTTACCATCACTATTTTATTATAAGATTTGTTATTAGAGTTGCCAACAGTCCCGTAAAAATGAAATCGCCCCGCATTCAGAGAAAATATTATGCGTTTCGTGTTGAGCTGAGAAGGAACACAGTTTGTCCCGGACTTCAGCTACAATGAAAAAAGACATAAATGTGTATCTCTGTATTACCAAACATGCCATATTGGCCCAGTTTATTTTTCTTATCATTGCTGTGAGGAGACCATAAATAGCATTTGTATTTTCTGTTGTACAGTTCATTTGCTGTTATGGATAAGAAGTCTTTTTTTGTGTCAAAGTAGCTGATAACTATTCAAATTCAAATTCAAATTCAAATTTTATTTGTCACGTACACAGTCATACACAGTACGATATGTAGTGAAATGCTTGGACAACTGCTCATGACCTAAAGAAAACAAAAAAAAGGAAAAGGCTATGAATAAGATAGGAAATAAATATGAAAAATTAAAAAGGGTAAATTTAACTAGGAAGGAATAAAATATAAATTAAGGTTAAAAATGAAATAACTGTACAACACAAATTAGAATGAAGGGTAAATTTAACTGGGAAAGAATAAGATAAAATATATAAATTAAAGTTGAAAATGAAATAACTGTACAACAAAATACACAATAGAACTATATAAGAATGTATGAAGAAATATAAATAAATATATACACAATAACAGCAGCTGTACAAGTATTAACTGGAAATGAAGAATATAGTGACCAGTGTTGTGCGATCCACATTATGTCTTGTGCAGTGCAAATATGCTTAAAGTGATTTAAGTGATGAAGTGAAAACAATGTCCAGAAAGTCCAGTGTGTGTGTAAGAACCATATGTGTGGGTCAGTACTGTGTGGTGGTGTGATTGAGAGACCGTATCGCCTGCGGGAAGAAGCTCCTCCTCAGTCTCTCTGTGTTGGTCTTCAGGGAGCGGAATCGCTTTCCTGACCTCAGCAGAGAGAACAGTCTGTTGTTGGGATGGCTGAGGTCCTTCACCATCTTCCTGGCCTTGGTCCAGCACCGCCTGCTGTAGATTGAGTGCAGGTCAGGGAGCTCGGAGCGGATGGTGCGCTCAGCTGACCGCACAACCCTCTGTAGAGCTCGTCTGTCCTGCATGGTGCTGATAGCTGCCAACATCTGCCAACAAATAATCTATAAAGTTATTCTATACAGTGTGTAACTGTTAATATAGAGCGTTGTTATTAAATTGATTGCTAATGCAATCATACAGCACACTGACTTCTGAGGAAATTTTAAATGGCACTAGTCATCAGAAAGGTTGCCGACCCCTGATTTAGACAGTTTGTAAGTCTCAGTGGTGCCGCAGTGTTTCTTCGACTTTGGGACTTGAAGCGAAGTTTGGACCCGGGCCGGAAACGGCTAATGATTTCAGACTTAAATACTGGAAAGGAAGCACTGAAGCTCCTTTCCTTCAGAGGACGCAAACAGCATTCATGTCCTAACTCAGTCACAGCTTTTACCTTCTGTATCATCAGCTCATCACGGCCAAGGAGGTTTTCGCCTCTTCTCCACTGACACTGCGCTAAAGACGCCAACGTCCTGCAACCACAAGGATCTGGTTCTAGACCCAGCACTGGTGGAGAACAGGGATCTGACAGGAGGAGCTGAGTAAATCCAGATTCCTCTGGAAGGAGATAAACCCAGATTAAAACTCTGCTGAAGCTTCCAAAATAAGACTAAAATTTAAACTTCCCTCTCTGAAGTCGTGCGATTCAAACAGATATCAGCTGAGGATTATTTGATCACCGCTGTTTGATCAATATAGGAAGGTTGATTAGTTATAATAATGTGAAAAAATGGATTCTTCCTGTCCCAGCTTTTCACAATAAAAGCCCAAAATAACAGCGAAGAACCTTGTAAAAAAATAACAGAAGGATGTTATCTGCTGCAGAGTGTAGACTGAAATAAAAATCTTATTCTACTCGTTACAAAATAGAAGATTTATATCCATGAATATAAAATAAAATATATTTTTTATTCATTAGTCTAAAGATATTCTGCCCATAAGAATATGATGCTAGTGAGACAGAAGATTATAGTTTCCTTATTAAATTAACATTTTAAAATCAGATCAGTTTAATAAAGTAACAGCGTGAGGAATGAAACTGGTTTAATGATTTATCAATAATATTTGAATCATTTCTGATCAGTGGTCTGATTTAGTGACTTTTACAAAATAACTAAATTACATGTAAATAATTCATATAAAAGTTTTATAATAACTGTTACTGTCAGTGAGATCAGAGCAAGCGTGTGATGTTTGTAAAGAGCATGTGACCTTAGTTCAAACCTGGACCTCAGAATGATCAGCAGGATATTGATTACTCTGGTCTGAAGCTCAGGTATGAGGAAGAAGAAACCTCATCTGTGCGAGCACTCATCCTGCCTGTGAGATGTTCCCCCTCAGCGTCACTGGGACTCAAACCCACCATCTCCTGTTTACCACCTGCAGCTCACACCTGAAGCAGGCGAAGAGGAGTCTTGCTGGGCATCGGACAGAACGCAGGTTTAAGGATCTCTGCGTGTCTGAAGAGCGGTTTTGTTCCTGCTTGGTCTTGTTAATCGATCCGTGGTTGTCTCAAAGCAGCCGGCTGAATTCACTGTTGTCTACCAAGGTTTCAGGTCAACCCCCCACCCCCATTAAGCCCACGCTGAACTGCACGTGCTTTTACCTTTGTCCTTATCCAAAGGTCAAAGGTCAGACACTTTCTGTTACAGAGTTATTTCAGGATTTTATGAGAAATTTGTAGGACTTTTGATCACTTACACTGTTATCCTGACATGTGTTTGTGTGTGTCTGTGTGCCATGTTTAGATTGTTGTGAGGACCAGAAATTGGAACACTACTATGCTTGTGGGGACCAAGAGGCCTTATGGGGACAAAGTGCCCGTCCCCACAAGTTTGAAGACATTGTTGAGACTCAGAAAGTGGTTTTAGCATCACAGTTAGATTATGGTTAGGTGTGTGTGTTTTGGTAGCTGTGTGTGTGTTTAGTTGCAGTGTGTCTCGGCGTCTGGCGGGGAGAGGCCCCGGCTGTCCCAAGCTCCAGAGGCCGCGCATGCGCCGTGTGGCGGGCTTTCCACATCAAGGCTGTGAAGTGTCGGAAGTTTGTCGGAGTGAGGCCGAACAGAGGACGCTGTGAGTGAACCAAAGAGTGTTTTAAAGGCGAAAAAAGTGTGTGAGGACGCGCGGGGGAAGTCTGCAGAGTACCCCGAAGGCTCGTCGATGGGTTTGAGCCGCTTCCCGCTGGTTAATCGGCGCAGACAGCAGCGTTAGCGGCGGCTGGAAGAAGTTGTAATTGTTTTTTGGCGCTCAGCGGCGAAGAGGAAAGATGGAGGATCTGCGGCTGTAGCCGCGGCTAACGCTAGCTGCCCCAGCGTCTTCTCGGCCCCAATCTGAGCTGCCGAGCGGCCCCAAGGGCGTCCCGCGGTTTGGATGCTCCCATCGGACACGGCGAAGTAGCCCCGTAAGTATGTTTCTTTGTCCCGGGCTGTTTGTTGGATGTTTGTGGGAACGAGCGGGCGGAGTGCGTCGGTGTGTAGCCCCGAGCTAATTAGCTGAAATCACGGTTAGCTTATTGAGCTTAGCTCCGTGCTGCTAGCTGCCATTACACCCACACACCGAAGTTTGTCAGCCCAACAAAGTTCACCGAGAGCGGGGCGAGAGTGGCGCGGCCTCGCGGGGAGAGGCTGTGACCCAGAGAGAAAGAAACACGGGCCATTATCTCACACACACTGTGGTAAAGTAATAAGTCAGTGTTTTCAGCCTCCCCCCGCACGCACGCACGCACACACACACACGCATTCTGAGTGAGTGATTCAAAACAAGGAAGGACAGAAACACAAAGATCAGGCTGCTTTCATTCAGTCAGTGATCGATTAATCAATCGGTGCCAGTTTCATCTTATCATCTGTCAGTTATTTTATTGATTAATCAGTCAGCTGCTCCAGAGACCTTCCTTCAAAAATCAGTGTGCTCTATAAGGGAACCGTTTAAACTCTTCTGGCAGGAAATTATCTTCGTTATTTATTGATAAACAGGCTAATAATTATCTGAACGACTGAGTCAAAGGATCTGTGGGGGTTTGGAATATTGATTAGCTGATTATTATAGGTTATTGAGATTTCTTATATTGATCGATCAACTCTAGGATGTCGACATTTACAATCCTCGTTCCTCAGTTTATTTTATTTTATCTTCCTCATCTATAGCTTAATTTAACATCAAACCCATCAGACTGACAGGGTTGGGTGAAATCAGTCAGATCAATATCAGCCAGTCTTAGTATTTTCTAATCAGTAAAAAAAACGTTTTTTTTTTTTCATTTAAATTCAGACTTCATCCATTTATTGATTACTAATCATTGTTAATTACCTGATTGGAAGAGAAACAGCTGGCTGATTAATCAGATAATTAGTTGATTAAAGGTTTTTAATGTTTAAATGTTGGGACATGCGGTTGTAAAAAGCTTTGAAGATTGATTGTAGAGTGACAGATTAAAGGAAAAACAGTGTGAGGTCAGGAGACTGTCATCGTGGTTTCCTGCTGTTCACCCCGACTCTTCACCAGACACCATTCAGGAAAACAGGACTTTTACCTGAGAGAACAGGTGAGCTCCGGGTCTGCCCCTGTCCCTACTGCTGTGACGCAGGGTCTGTTTGGATCACAGGTAATTCAGTGAAACGTGAAAAAGTGGCCGAGTTTCCCGCCAGGTATAATCTGTTTTTGTGAATGGACTCTGGTGAGACGTTTCATGTCACTTCTACATAAACATGGACGTTATATTTAATCCCACACTGAGGAAAATTAACTGCAGCACAGGAGATGGGAAGAAAAGGTGAATCACAAAAATAAAATAAGAATAGAAAAAAAATAAATCAGTAAATTGGTCCACGGAAAAGGCCAAAATACTAACACGCCAACATGAAGACGGTGTGAACCTCCAACCTTCTGCTTACCCGATGGATCAGTGCTGTGAGATGTTTTGGGCTCGCGTGTCCCCGTCGTCATGTTTAGATTTATTGATAATAACTTGCATTAATGTCTGGATATTGATCTGTCCCCGAATCTGAACCCTGCTTTGGATAAAACTTCAAAACGCCGAAACTCGTTAAAGCACGTTTAACCCACAGAAAGTAAACAGAGTCACTCGGACCTTCAAAATAAAAGCATAAAAATCAGCTGTAAAAGTTTGTGATGCGCTCAGATTAGTGTAGATGTTTTTAATCTTCATGTGTCAGATTTTAGATGAAGGGTCATCGAATTTTGCTAAATGGAACAAATGCCGACCCATCGCCCGGTGGGTTGACCCAGTGTGACCGCACTGAGGTGGAGCTGATGATTTCAGACACACTTGACTGCTCTGCAGCTGAAAACAATGAAACTAAACCTAGTTATTGATTATTGATGACTGAAGCAGATATGGTAAGGCTAGGTAAAGTTTATTTTCTTTTCTGAAGCTGGTCAGAGGCTGTTTTAAGATCATTTTCCCTTTTCTTGGACAGTGACACGTATGTGTCAGCTATGCGGCGTTCGGTCGCTGCTTCCACCTGTAAATAAAAATGACGGCTTTATAATCGTTTCCTGTTTGAGTCCAGCGCAAGCGAAGGCGCCGGCTCACGGGGCGGGCGGGGCTGTCTGTCGGGCAAATGATTAAAGTGAGTGAGTAAAGCCTTGAACGCCCTCACACGCTGAAGCTGTAAAATAATAAGTTCATTTGTTAAACTGAGCTTCACTTGCGTAATCTGGATCTGGCAGTGGTTTCCTGCAGCTCCCAGTGAGTCTGCAGAAAGCACCGTCTCAGGTTTAGAAAACTAAACAGGTGAATTCTGATTATTTTTAATTTGACAGTTTTCCTCCATCCAATAAAATCATGAAAAGGAATTAAAGAATTCATTTGAATGAAAAGAAACTTTAAAATCCAATCTCATTAAGAGCAACGACCAAAGAAAGTGACGGACCAATGAGAGGCAGCCGTCAGACGTAAACAGTTCAGCCTGGATCATCAGAGCGGCGTCATTACAGCAGCAGCAAAAATGATTTCAGGAGTAATGATCGAGATTTCTGTGACGCATGAAAGCGCAGACCGATGCTGTGTTTGAGAGTGTCACAGGATGTGTGATGCACCCTCTGCCAGCACATCAGTGACTGTGTGACGGCTCTGAAAACGAGACACGCTGCGATCGGTGATTGAGCCGACATTGATCCGAGCATTGAACTATGTTTTAGCCTCTTTAAACAGTTTTTTGTGGAAGGATGATTTTAGAGCGTTTTTGTCTTTGAGAGTAATCCGGCAGCGGCAGCTTGAAGTGGCGTGCTGCAACTGGAGACTGCGTAACAATCCCAAAAGCCAGCTAATGTTTTTTTATATTAAAAAAACATAAATAATTTGTTTAATTAACAGGAGCACTGTTATGATGAAAAAGAAAAACGGCAGCAGAAAAACAGAAGGGTCAGAGGTCACGGCACCTTATCGTCAGACTGGACAGAAGAAATGAGGAAGCGTTGAGCAATGGTCACAGGGTCAGGGTATCAAAGCGATCTGGCGTCCTCATGAATGCCTGTCGTGTTATTAAGGTGACAGTAACACGAGTGAAGTGTGGCGCAAAATGCCAAACATCAACTTCTTCTTTAACACCAAATGTCACCTGAAAATCATCAGACAAAATAATGCAAAAAACAAACAAACCGAGACTGTTGATGATGCAGAGTGATGTCAGAGGGCAGTGTGATCTTTTATTTTGGTGCACTGAGCCTCACCTGCTGTTTCTTGTGCAGAGCTGCTGTTCCTGTTTGACCCCTGACGGCTCTGAGGATGGAAGCAGGGCTACCGGAGGCAGGATCTAGGTGAGTCCACCAATCGGGGAGCAGGGTGCGTGCGTCGTCTGGGTGCTGCCATGTTTCCTCACGTGCCTTCTCCTTGCTGCAGACATCAGATGGTGCTCTGAAGAAGCCATGGGTAGCTGCCTAAGCTGTCCAGAGAAAGAGTCGATTCCAGATAATCATCAGAGTAAATTCAAGGTGAGTCCTGCCCCGGCCTGCCTCACCTGTACGCCCACACGTCCCGTCGCTCGCTCATTACTCACAGCCCTGCTGCACACCTGCCGACGTGTCTCCACGTGAGGGTGGCTGATTGGTGAGCAGGTTGGGCTGTGGGCGGAGCCTCAGCTCCCACAGCTGTAACAGCAATGGGCTGTAAGTCTAAACGGGTTTATGCTGGGAAATGAGTCAGAGATCAGCTGATCTAAGAAAAGGGAGGAGAGTCTTCAGGTCACGTGGTTAAAGTTCTCGTCCTCTGATTGCTCAAATCATCAATAATTTATGACCAGCAGGCAGGAGGTGATATCCGCCTCATTGAGAGGGCGCAGGTTCTCCGGGTCACAGTGGTCTTATCCAAATTTTTGAGTGCATTGTCCCTTTAAAGGGGACATGAAACGCTGCACATATGCTGATTCACGCCACTGAGCGCTGCTCTTACAAACTGACATAGTTGTAACGTCGTGTGGTTGGTTGCAGCTAACAGAATGAAATGTGATGTCACAGAGTGACACCGGCAGTAACTGTGTGATCATGACGGGCTACGTTTGCTGTCTCACTGCATAGTAAACAAAGATCCGCCATGTGGTGCTTAAATAAAACTTCAGTCTGTGGAGATGTTTGTGATGTAGAAGGTCCTCGGGCTTAAATGAGCAGCTGCAGGCTGCACGACCTCCGTCAGTTTGTAGGTGGCATTAGATGTTTGTTTGCTTCTGAACACAAGGCCGTGAGAAGTTCACGTCTTGTGTTCAGCATGAAGACAGAGCACGCTCCGTTAAACTCATCCTCAGGATTAAGATTCACTGATTTCTGCAGATGTGTGCCGATACTGGGTGAGGTGCCGGTAAAGGCGTGAAATGTCAGAGGTCATGACGCTCTCTCTCTCTCTCTGCCCGTCAGGTGATCAATGTGGACGACGATGGAAACGAACTGGGCTCGGGAGTGATGGAGCTGACCGACGCCGAGCTCGTCCTCCATACCCATCGCCGCGATGACGTCAGGTGGCCTTATCTGTGCCTGCGCCGCTATGGCTACGACTCTAACCTGTTCTCGTTCGAGAGCGGCCGCCGCTGCCAGACGGGCCAAGGTAAGAATCCGTGTGTGCCAACAGGAAATGAGGTCACCACAAGATCGTGTGTGTGTGTGTTGATTAAAGGTGTTTCTTGTTTCTGGTCTCTGCCTTGCTATGATTCGCTGTCAGGAGGGGGGTGTAGGAGGGGCCGTTAGGTCAGGTGGCCTAGTAAGTCTCAGCAGAATGTCCTTTGTCCTGCCCCGCCCCCGATCAGTATTGATCAGCTGTCGGTGAAAGAGCGTGTGGGTCAAAACCTGCCTGCAGTGTGTGTGGTGCGTGATCCACCTGGCTTTGGTTCCTGTGAGGAGTCAGCAGAACCACCAAAATGATCCAGATCAATAGAAAACCAGTTGATCTGGATCATTCTGATAGTTGATCAGCAGCTCCTCCCACCGCTCAGCGTCCATCGTAGGAACGTCTCTTAGATGTAGGAGGAGCTAAATTTTCACTTCAGTGATTGTAGATCATGTGCATTTTTCTGCAAATGCTCAGTCGCAGCATCACTCATCCAGAGCATGACTCTGGGTCCGCCCACCACAATAGCGTGCTAGTGACATGAGAAAAACTTTCCTCAGCTCTGATTGGCTTGTTTCCTGCCTGCTGATTGCCTCCTTGGGCAGGAAGCTGTTTGTGTCTTCAGAGATTAGACCGATCCCCTCATCTCTCTTCCTGTTTCCTGTGGGTGAGGCTGCAGCTGACAGAGTGCAGCATAGTAACCACAGTAACCAGATTACCTGTTACTGATCTCACCTGTAAGTGTTCTTAATGTTGTTGCTGTTGGTGAACCCTTCACTGTGACTTCACCTGTAAGCTCCACCTCCTCCTGGACTCACCTGAGCTCAGTTTGATTGTCCTAATTCAAACTCAGTGTTCTGTAGTTTAAACCTGGCTGTTTCTACCTGACCAGGTGTGGGTGCTCATTTTAACCTGTGTGTGTGTGTGTGTGTGTTCAGGCATCTTTGCCTTCAAGTGTGCTCGCGCTGAGGAGATCTTCAACATGCTGCAGGAGGTGATGCACAGCCACAGCATCAGCGTGGTGGAGGAGGCTGTGCTGGAACCCAGCCACCAGGCGGCGCTCACGCCTGCAGGTAAAAACACCTGACAACCGTGGAGTGAAATGACATGTGGGGAGGGAAAGAGAGCACCAAATCTCTGTTGTGTCGCCCTCTGGTGGCTGTTAGATGAAGTGAAGGTTCATGTCAATTCCTGTTGATCAGTGATTGGAGGCTTGAATATCTTAAAGCCTTCAAGGTTCAAGGTTCTTTATTTGTCACATGCATAGTTATACAAGTATAACACACAGTGAAATGTAGCCTGACACGCTCCTCGACATGTGCAAAAATTGGGGGGGGGGGGGGGGTGTAGAGGAAGAACATTATTTATATATATATATATATATTTAAATATACATACACACACACACACACAGACATATAGTATATACACTGGGTGAATGTGCAGAAGTAGCAGCAAGCAGGTGAATTCTGTACATTAATATGAATAGACATCTGACTATTTTACAGGATAGACAATATAAACATATTTAAAATTAAAGGAATTGAAATGTACATTGTGCCTTGGTTTAGAGTGTCTGGAAGAGAGTCCTGTCCTTCAACATGAAATTCAGGTGTTAGTGTATTTTTACCATGTGACGTTTACAGGTGCAGGTCACATGCTTACTCACTAAACTCCTCCCATCTCTCTTTCCCCTCTGGCTGCAGCTCTTGGCTACTCGGTGCCGTCTGTGCCAAATGGTGTCACGCGGATCCCATCTGTAGGCGAGGCACCATCTCACCCATCCAGTCGTCACCCGTCTGTGGCGAGCACCCGGCTGCCGTCGGTGGGGGAGGAGTCTACGCACCCTCTGCTGGTGGCCGATGAAGCGGTAAGTCTCACCTGCGATCCTCGCTGTCGGGGGCGGGACATCCTGAGCTCTGTGTGCACTTTCAGCAGCACTGCCCAGTCACGTTTGAGCATGGTTAAAATACACCTGCACAGGAAGTGTTTTGTTCTATGCACAAGCAGAGAACGGCTTCTTCCTGCATCTGCTTTTCACAATAAAAGCCCCAGACTGCTGGTAAACTCTTTCTACAATATAGTGACCCATTAAACCTGACACAAGTACACCTCAAGCCCCTGAAGGTTTTATCAGATACTGTGATGTTATCATGTTGACCAATAGGCTGAAATGACCCCTCATTAGAAAAGCATTGTGTCAGTTAGTTTCAACACAGTAATGTACAGAAATCGATCAGAAACCTGTCGACCACATCAATCTGTACCTCAGACCTTAGTTAACAGTAGCTCCTGCATTTTAATCAAACACCTGAAGAAAACGTTGAGTTTAACCTGCAGTGCTGACCCATCAGTTTTTAGATCAGGTAGACACAGGTCTGATCTTCACTAGCAGAACATAAAGTCCAGCTGAAGGAATCTGCTACCTGAAAACTCTCCTGAGAGATCACCTGGGGACCACTGATGATTGTACAGGTGTCTCACTCCTCTGACCTGTTAGCTTTACCTGGAGGACTTGGACTGCTCGTCATCTAAATAAATGAGAGATGTGACACACCTGGACAGTCCGAGGGTTCAGGTGATCGTTTCCAGATGTTTTCCGTGCTCCTGAAGCTTTCTGTCACTTTAAAGTTTGTCAGTATGGTGACCTGTAGGTAACTGGGTCTCACCTATCTATCTGTTCACAGGTACACACCTACGTCAACACCACGGGGCTCCTGGAGGAGCAGCCGAGCCCGCTAACTGTCACCACCCCGCTGGAGAGCCCTACCTCTCCACAGTCTCAGTGTCCGCCGACGCCTCCGCCCCCTCCGAGGGTCCGCGGGGAGCCACCGCCACCGACGCCCACCCCAGCAGAGCCACAGGTGTTGCTGGAGCCACAAGGCGTGCGTTTTGTGCTGGGCCCCACGCCTGTTCAGAGGCAGCTGATGGAGCGGCGGCAGAAGGCGCTGAAGGATGCCGCCGAGCACCAAGAGACTAACGGCCACGGCGAGAAGCCCACCGAGCCTGAACCCGCCGCCACGCACTCCAACGGCTCGTCGGCTCCTCGCCGCCACCGCCCGCCCCCCCTCACACCCGACCTGCAGAATGTCAATAACTCGGCCCAGCGGCGCACGGCCCTGCTGGACTATGAGAACCTGCCAGCGCTTCCGCCCGTGTGGGAGGCGAGGAAGCCGAGCTCCGAGGACGAGGAGAAGAGCTGCGGCGGCTCCAAAACGCCGTCGCTCAATGGCTACAACCACCATGCCCACCACCACCTGCACCACTCCTACTCCCACCCGTTGTCCGCTGCGCTCGAGTCCTCGCACAACTACGTCAACACAGAGAACGTCACGGCGCCGCTCAGCGCCCATCGGCCTGACACGGCCCGCCGCCGCGTTGATGGGCCCACCATCTTCAACTTTGACTTCCGCCGGCCGCTGGTGTCGGGCCACAGCGAGCCGCCCAAGACGCTCAACTACATCGAGGTGGAGATGGACAGCGGGGCCGGGAACAAAGGCACCTCCGACGGGAGCAATCCCCACACACCGCGCACCCCCTCCTCGCCGTTGCCCCCCACCACCCCCACCCGCCGCACCGAACTCTATGCCCTCATCGACATCGAGCGCACCGCTGCCATGTCCAACTTACAGAAGGCGCGGCCGCGGGACGACGGCACGTCACGCAAGACGAGACACAACAGCACGGAGCTGCCCACCAAAAGCACGGCGTGACACCCCCCCCTCCCCCGTTTTTACTCTGGGCTCCACGCCGAGCCGCACACGGACTCCATGAGCCGGACACTTCCTGCAGACAGACTGATGATGACATACCTCTGCTGGAGGCGGCGTGCTGATGATGTAATAGACTTCCTTATATGGTACAAATCAGTATTACTGAACAAAGCATTCCATTTAGCCTTTTATACGAGTCACTACGTGCTGCTGTAAGTCACTTATGTTCTACATGTACAGTAGATGTGCCACAATAAAAGTCTGGTTTTATTTCTACTGCAGAGCCTGTTTGGGGAGGAGTCTGTTTAGCTCATTTAAATGTCTGAACTAGTGATGGTAAATTTGATTCTTTTTACTGAATCGAGTTTTAATGAGTCACTCACCAAAGTGAATCGAATTTTTGAGTCATTTGATTCACTGAGTCAGTCGACCAGAGAGTGCAAAAAATGTACATTTTCACTCAAACTTAATTTGTTTCTCTTTTCATGTAAATCCTACTGCTAAGATGAGTGATTCTAAAAGAAAACAACTATTTTATAGAGCAAAAAAGAGTAAAGACATTTCTAAAATTAAGCAATTTCCTATCAAAATTGCTTAATAAACATTTTGTTTATTTTTATTTTATTAGTATTTTCCTTAAATGTGTCAAATATATATTTTCTCATCGAAATGTCCACTGAGCTGTGAGCCAGGGGGCGGTAATGCGCCTTAACATTGGTTGCCAACCAAGAAGAAGAAGAAGCTGTGAGCCAGGAGGGAGGGGGTGAGTAGCTCAAATGTGCTGTTAGCATGTTAGCAGAGCGATGCTACTGTGAACCGAGGAGCTATTGTCTTGATGTGAGCTTCTACTCAGGGTTTTTTCTTCCAGTTCAGAGCAGAAATCTTTTTGTTACGATACTGGATGTTGTGTTTTTCTCCACAATTTTAATTATAAGCTAATACATTGCTGCTAACAGCAACAGGGATGAGTCAGTGAGTCAGTTGGGCTTGTGAATCATGATTCATGAGTCAGTAAAGTGATTCTCGAGTATTGAACGATTCGTTCATGATTCGCGCATCACTAGTCTGAACTCGGGTTTCTGGTGCAGCAGTGAGAGAAGATCTGCAGTTTGGCGATGACTGATGAAGGCACCACATGTGACTGAAGTGCAGACTTTCAGCTTTTGCTCAGCAGCTTTACAGATTTACTTTTTGCTGTCTGTGGGATCTGCAGTGTTAAAAGCAACTCTTACATTTAGACAGTCTGTCCACTTACTTTTTATCTTGTGAGAACGGTGTAGTACTTTAATGAAACCCTGCCCTTCAGTCCTATCCTGGTTCTTACACAGGAAGAACTATGAAACCTGGCCTTCGTCAGCATCACTGCACCTGAGCACACAGGTGTTTTCCTGTATGACCTCAGCGCAGCAGGTTTAGGAGAGAATGCTGAAAACGTGTGCTGACAATACCTGTTCAACCAATCACATCCATTCACTGGCTGTGGGACAGGAAGCTGTACAGAGTCAGTGGAATCCAGATGTTTATGTTACTGCGCTAATCTGTCATTCACCTGCTTTTATTTTCCTGTAACCTACAGGTGTGTTAGTCATCCACCCCACACATCTGACCCTACACCCTAAACATGACCCCAGTATCAAATACTCGAGTACATCTCGCTGCTCACGCTTTGCACTGCAGATCTACACCTTTAGCCCTCCACAGGACTGTTGGTAATAGGTGATCAATATGATGAATATTGATCGACCCCATTGGTCTAAAGGTCACATGATTGATGTGTGAGACCGACTCAAACTTAGAAAACACTTTATTTCATCACATTTACATCTGAAAAACACTACAGTACAAAACTGATGACAGATTATAAAATATTTACACGGCCGCCTCACTCCGAGTGCCGGCCCTGCGTGGCGAGTCTCCGCCTGCTCATCAGCTCCACGGTGCGATGGTACTCGTCTAATTTGTCTCGGACTTTGTTATAAAGCTGGAAAAACAAAACAGTAAGTGCAGAGCGTCAGGTCACATGTGCGCGTCTCAATTCACTCAAGTGCACTGACAGGAAACAGGAAGTGACTCACGGCGCCTTGGGTCTGCGTCTCGTTCAGCGCCTGCAGGAGCTGGTCGATGGACGTGTACGGCAGCCATGCCGGGGGAGACGTGGCAGAGAGCGGCCGCTGAAAAAGGCGAGTAAAAAGGAAAGGCGTTAAAACAGCACCGACACGTCACAGATACGCATGTCGGCGTGACTTTTACCTCAATTCCAAAGTACTGGTGACCACACCCCAGGACGGCGTCCACATACTCCAACACGAGCTCTGCCGCTGCCTCCAGCAGGTCAAAATTCAGGAGGAGGCGCAGCAGAGACGGAGCGTCCACGCGCTGAAACAGAGTGGCATGGTGGGAAAAAACAAACCCTACCTGGTAGGGCTGCACGATTAATCGTTAGAAAATCGCGATCTCGATTCATACTTATGTGCGATCTCATTTCCAAATGACAACGATTTTTAAAAAAAAGAAAAGACAATTGTAGCGCATTTTGATCCGGGACGTACTCTGCATGAAAACAAGCGCTCACTCTTCCTGCTCAACAAATGACAAGGGCGGAGCCTTATACGACGTGATACAGAAGCTGTGCCGTGTGATGCTAAAATTAGCGGGAAAAACAACGGAGAGCACGTCAGGGATGACGAGAAAGTGACAGGAGAAAATCCGTCCCGGTCAACCACCCAAACATCAATAACGGGAACCTTATACAGCGCTTCCCTATACCCGTCGAACTCCCGCAGGCACAAAGACATTACGGAGGCTATCACTTATCACCTGACCACAGATATGGCTCCATCAACACTGTGCAAAACGAGGGATTTAGGAAAACGATCAACACCCTAGACAAACGCTACACAGTGCCGTCCCGCAACTATTTTTCTATTGTTGCACTACCTGCTCTATAACGCAGCGTCGAGCAACGGTGGAGACGGAATTTCAAGCAGTACAACATTTTGTTGTTTTTATGTTTATTTATTGTTTTTATGTTCAGGCTCAACTGTTACGAAGTTGATGTGCAGTTAATAAGTGTAATAAATATTTATACTGGAAAAGAGAATCGTGAGAGAATCGTGATCTCAATTCTAAGCCAAAAAATCGTGATTCTCATTTTATGCAAAATCGTGCAGCCCTACTACCTGTAACCCCGCCCACTCCTCTTCACCAGCCGAGCTCTCACCTTGTAGCCTTTGACCAGCCAATCGGGTAGAGGGACACCATGTGACAGCAGCTTGTGGATGACGTAGCGGTGATGCTGCCCATTGGTGGAAGGATACTTGTCCAGGTAGGAGGCGAGGAGACGCCACGCCTCGTCTGCGGTGCTGCGAACAGAAGGAGGTTGTTGTTAGTTATATGGAGGTCCACGGGCGTCTGTTTCCTGCAGATAAACAAAGAAGTGTCAATCAGTAAGTGATTGTTGGAAGCACACCTGGACTCTTTGGTGTTGACAACTGACAGCTGATTAACAGCCAACCAGCTCCAGGCTTCGTTCTGAGACTCCTCCCCTCCAAGCTGCAGCTTGATGCACCTGAAAACAGTGCGAGGTAAACAAATAGGTGAAAAAGACAAAGCCGTAAACGGAGAGCGCCGCTGAGGCGTGCGGTGGTGGACCTACTTGAAGGCGAGGCCCTCAAAGACGGGTGTCAGGCTCAGGTTGAAGGTGCGACTTAGAACCAGCGCAGAGTCAAAGAGTCCCGTCTGAACCAGCAAGACCAGCAGCTCTGCCGCCGAGGCTCCGCCTACACACAGTTACATGGACACCTGTTTACTGTAAAGCTCCGCCTGTGTGTGTGTGTATATTAGAGCTGGGCGATATATCGAGTTTTTAAAACATATCGATATATTTTTATACGAGATATAAGATGTGACAATATCCTTTATATCGATATAGTCTATGTTACGTTATAATTATAGTTGTGGAGCCGCAAGTTTGCCTCTCTTTCGTCCACTTTTGTCTCTACGCAACGTTACTCCGCCTCGCCTTCACTGAAGACAACTCCCCCTCCTCCCCCATCGCTTCACATGCAGGCAGCGACAAGACGGACACGGCAAATCTCCGTTAACGAGTTACTGCGCATCGCCCCATGCGTGGGGCTGGACGGCGTCAACGTGCTAACGAGCTAACCGCGCTAACGAGCTAACAGCGCTAACCCTAAAATCCTTTCATTCTCTCAAAAGTTGATAGCGCGCCTTATGTATGAATTCTGGTTGTGCTTGATGGCCGCGAACTGATTTTGTGGTACACGGCGCTCAGCAATCTGTCAAAAATGTTTGAGTACGACTTTGGTAAGCTGCGGAGCTGCACCGCTTGATAGATTGTCGGCGCATTACGGCTACCGAGGAGCTTCGCGGAGTGATACGTACTGTGCATCAACGTAATATTACCGTATTGTGTGTGGATAAGGACCATAAATGGCACCTGTAAGAGACGTGGTTATGAAGCGGATTTCAAACTCCAGGCTGTCAGTCACGCAGTAAAACTTGGGAACAGAGCAGCTGTGAAATCTGTCTGTCTTTGTTATTACGCTCAGCGTCTTTTAGTTTACATTTTGACTGCACAATTGTGAGCTCTTTGTTTAGCACAAAAACAACCTTGTTTTCTTTTATTTATGGAGCATTATTATTTAATGAATGCTCATAATTTAATTTTGAGTAATTTTTCATGTACATCTGTGCTGTATGTTAATAAAAGTGCCTGTGTGACATCTGGGACACAGCTTTGACTAAGAACTCTCTTTTTGTTCTTACTTTATGGCTTAAAAAAAAAAAATCGAGATATATATCTTATATCGCCATCCAGGTAAAAAATATCGAGATATGAATTTTGGGTCATATCGCCCAGCCCTAGTGTATATGTGTATATACGGATATTAACATCTTCATGGGGACCAAAAGTTGGTAGTTTACTATACTTGTGGGGACAAATAGCCCTCATGGGTCCTCACAAGTTTGAAGCATTTTTGAGACTCAGAATGTGGTTTTAGTGTCAGGGTCACAATTAGGCTATGGATAGGTTTAGGGTAAGGGTCAGTGTCAGGAGCTAGGGAACGCATTATGTCAATGAGATGTCCCCACAAGGATATAAATACACATGTGTGCGCGCATTAGCGTACCTGCGATAGCAGCGGAGGGCGGGTGGTGCTGGGCGAGGGTGAGCCGGCTGCGAGACAGGATGTACTCCTTCTCCAGGTCTCTGACCTCCAGGATATCCACCTGTCGCTTGACTGAACAGGAAGCAGAGCAAGGGTTACAGCAGCTCGCCACCAGGGGGCGTCACCTGCCTGGACAAAAGCCTTATCCACTCTGAAAATGGTGGGACTTCAAGTCTAAAGGCCCTGGTGTGTTTGATTTAAGACTCACCTGGCTCAGCAGGAAACTCTCCGTCAGAGTTTCTCTTCGGAGACGCACCTGGACGCTCGTACTGCAGGAAAAACCCCCACAAAAAACAAAATCACAACACTGTTGGACAGGTCACACAGATTCAGTCGGTGTGTGTGTGTGTGTGTGTGTACCGTTGCCCCGGAGACCGGCTGGACGATCCAGGCGTACTCCGGCCTGATGAGGCGTAGACAGTTGAGAGCAGCCAAGTAACAGTTCACCTGCTTCTGAAGGCCGAGGCGGGTTCGAACTTCCCGACCGAGACGCATCCCAAACTCGAACATCACCGTCCCAGCTGAGCGCACACACACACACACAACACATGGATAAACGAGACAGACGTGCGTGTGTGTGTGTGTGGGGGGGGGGGGAAGACTGACCTTTGCGGTAGTTGTGGCGAGCGATGTGAAATGCGTACAGCAGCTCATAGTAGTTGTGGGTGAGCAGGTCGAGTCCCCGGGCCCGAGACTCAATGATGCTGACAACCTGAGAGCAGAGGTCAAAGGTCAGCACTCAGGTCCCAAAGTCACACGAACACTGCAGCATCACTGAGAGTTAAAAACTGTCTAAATTCTTTCATCTGCAATACAATGATCAGCGTTGCTGCTTTACCAGGTGTAACAATTAAGTTTAACATCCAGGCATCCATGAAAACAGGATTTATTAAATTCAACGGAGTTAGAAGTTAGCAGGAAGTTAGCTCGCTAGCTTCCACCTAAACATGATATAGCATGTTCTGACTGAGAGATTTCTGAAAGAATCCAAACGTGCAGCTCTGCTATCACTTCCAACATAAATGAAGACAGAAAACTAAACAGCAGTGACGTTTGTAGGGTTACTGAAGTTGGGCTAGCTGGTATATAGGGAACAGAGCAGCTGCGAGAGAATTCAGCATTAATGAATCGATGGCACAGAAGTGAAGGAAGCGCAGTTTGTGGCTCTCCTCATATTCCAAAAGTGCTTAGTCTCTTTGCTGTGGCTGTCGCCTGGCATAATTTACAGATGATGTTGTTTGCAGCCGCTGCAATGCTTTCGACCAAAACAGGCGCAGCTCGATGACATCATCAACATGCACTATAGCGGTATAGTCAAAATCTCTACCGTTGGCCAAATTCATATTGTTTGTACCGTTTACACCGCCCACCCCTGATTTGTACCATCAGAATGAATGAGACTAGTGTTGGGCTACACTAGCAAACGGTTTTACGAACTAAACTTATGACTGTTGGCCAAGAGGACTCCTGTACGGCTGTGACGTTCTCCCAGATGCATCACACTGAGGTGAAAGAAAAAGTCAAACAAATGATGTCAAATAAAGATTTTCTCTATTTCTCTCCAACATGCCGTCCACCACAGCTGTAGCTGCTTATGTCACAGTTGCTAGGCAACAGAAGCCACCCATCGCAGGCTAGACCGTCCAATTTAACGGCCTCGCACTTCCGGTCTTTGCGGCTACGCAGACCAGGTGGGCCGGATCCTTCGAAGGATTCAGCCCCGAGGTGACGAGCACATGCTCAGACGTCACAATCACACATGGATGCATTTCGTTTGCGAGGGCCACCAAAGCCTCACTCTGACCCGCCAGTACAGCTCGCAGCGCGGGTGGAGAAACCAGCTGCGCAGAGCAACATAACAATATAAATTTGGACAACGGTAGAGATTTTGACTAAACCGCTATGGCGCATATTGATGGAGTCATCAACATGCGCAGAGCAGCTGTTTCAGGCCGGAGGAGGTAAAGCTGCAGACTGAGAAGAAGCAGAGTGGGTGGAGGCTCAAGTGAAGAAGCCGCTGAGGTGGGCAGTGGTGAACTTTTACAATAATTAATTAAGCCTGGATGTGTTGCAGCTCAGTTGCGTCCTTATTTGAAAGTAAAACCATCATCCTTTGATCCACATATTCCTTTTCTGGATCCATGCATTCACCTCCTCCGCATCCACCCTCGGATCTCCTCTCGTCTCCTCAGCCAGGAGGACGTCCTTCAGAGGAAGCTCGTTTCATGGTCTCAGGCAAGGGTGAATACGTAGTTTCACCTTTACACCAACTCCCACCTCCACCTCCACTCATAAGAGACAACTCCACCACTCGTCCTCGACCTAACCCAGCCGCTCCATCTGGTTTCCGTTTTAGCTTCACGTAAACAACTGTAAAACTAAAACTTCAGGGTCAAAAGGTCAGAGGTCACGTTACCTCGTCGTGCAGGTTGACGTAGGGGAAGTTGACCAAATCCTGCAGCTGCGAGCGTTCACACAGCACCACCACCAGCTGACGGAGGCAGTCCAACTGCCTAAGATACAGGGAGACACCTGCTCAGACACGCGACCTTTGACCTTTAGCATTGACTGCCAACATAGAGCGTTTACCTCCACCTGTGTGTGTGTGTGTGCGTGCGTACATGCTGCCGTCGGGGTTCTGTGTCAGAGCGTCGTATGCCTCGCTGTTGTGTCCGAGGTCCAGGTGATGTTTGAATATCCGCGTCCACAGCGCCGCCTGAACACAGACATCAGATCAGTTTACGCACCGACAGCGTGCCGGCATGCTGCCGTCAGACCGCCACGTCTCACCTGACTGCTGACATCGCCGATGGCCTCCGTTATGGCCAGAGTGGCGAGCTGGATGACGAGCTCGGGCAGACCGACGTCCTCCAGCAGACGCAGCACCTGAGGGGAAAATGCACATTCGTTAAAACACGCCATGCTGCTGCTTCCTGTCCTCGCCGGCTCTGACCATCAGCGTCAGGTGGAACCTCAGAATCTCCGCCTTCTACCTTGTTGTAGTACTGCAGTCGGGGTGTAGCAGGGGCGACTGCGGCGTCTTCATCCTCGCTACCAGTTAACCTCATCAGAAACTCCTCCTTTTCCACCTCCGTTGCTGCCTCCTGGAAGCACCGCAGAGCCTGACAAAAGGAGCAAAACAAAAGAACACACAGGAAGTGAGGTTATGGCGAGCAACTCTGCCTGTAGGACATGAGGTTGCCATGGTGACCCACCTTCTGGCCTTCACCGTTGGCGAGGTAACACTGAGCCAGCATGAAACGACAAGAGGCGATGTTCACCTGGCACCACGGACCAATCAGACGCACGTACTCCTGCAGGGGGACAACACGTGGACTTGTTCATCGGTTACAGCTGTGCACATCTGGACTGTTGTTAAAGCCACTCTGCCACATGATTAGGCACACCTGTTCAACTGCTTCTTGTACAATATCGAATGAGCCAATCACACGGCAGCAGGTTATTGGATTTAACAGGGTTCACGTGTCTTTCCAGGGTCAAATTCAAGGACTTTCCAGCACATGTTTGACCTCAGTGACGTAACAAGCAAATCATCCTCGGCTGATTTCGACACCTTTGTTCCCCTTTTGTTAAAAGGTTGCCTTACATGCATGTAGTGCATGAACTCAACACATCGCAAACTTTCAGGTGTGCAAATGTGAACAAATCGGCTTGTTAGAGAAACTCCCACAACGCCGGGAAAAAAAACAAAACTGGAATTACAGTGATGAGAACTCTTTTCAGTCTAATTGTTATTTGTGTGAATGAAACCATTTTAAGTACCAAACCCAAAAATCAGCCATTTTCAAGGATTTCAAGCACCCGTACGATCCCTGTTACAAACACCTCCTTTCCAAGAGGAGCTTCTGAACCTGAGGAGGAGGAGCAGGAGGAATCCTCACCTGCAGCTGAGTGTACTGACAGCTGGCAAGCAGACACTCTGGGAACTGGAAGCCAGGGTTACTGGGCCATCTGGGAGAGAGACCAGTTAGGGAACAACAGGAAGTTAAACACCACAGACCACTGGCGAGTTTCACTTAACGTGAAGAGGCGGAGCCCAATCAGGGCACGATGAAGGATACAGCAGCTGAGCGAGCAGCTGCACCACACTAGAGATCACGTCAGTCCAGACGAGCAGAGCTCCGCCCTGCTGGTTCGAGAACAGCTGAGACACGATGAGTCGGCGAGCCGCCGTCTGGTAGAAGAGCTCCACAACGGTCTGAGGGTTCAGAGCTGCGGGGGCGGGACAGGAAACGCACACGCTTTAAAAACCACACGGACCAGGACCGTCGTCCCTGACGTCACATCACAAATCAAAGCTAAACACGCAAACAGAGCAGACCTGATCGTCCAGAGGTCATGGTGGGCGTGTCCGACAGCTCCAACACGGTGAGGTGCTGCAGGTTGGCGTCTCTGAAACATCAGAACAGGAAGTGCTCAGTGTGGTTGCTACGGACCTGAGAGCTGTGTGTGCTGCGTGTATTAGTGCTCACATGGTGCTGATGGGCACGGAGGAGGCGAGGCTCTGACTGACATGTTTGAGGAGATGATAGGAGGACAGGAGCTGGGAGGTCCGAGGAATCAGGTCCTGCTGTAGCTGCAGCAGCTGAGCCCCCCCACCCAGAAACACCTGGACACAAACACACCTGTTGAGCTGCACACGTGTGGCTCATAAACACACCGAGGAGAAAGACGATCAGGTGATGGTGAGAAGCTCTCGGATGTCTCCGGACAGCGTTTGCTTGGATACAAGAAGCTTCTAGCAGTGCGCTGTCACATGAAAGAGGTCCTCGGCCCCCAGGTAACCTCTCAAAATTACCACATGCCAATCAGAAGCCCTTCAAATCCCCCTTGTACCCCTGATTCAGGCTTGACCGTCTCATACAGACAAGCCGAGACCTCTTCCTGTCAAAAGGGAGTTCTCCCTTCCCATCATCACCAAGCAGGTGACGGTGTGTGTGTGTGTGTACGTACATTGTCTCCAAAGCGCAGGTAGAGCTTCTGCAGGATGAGCAGGTCTCTGCAGAACAGCGCTCTGGTCATGGCCATGTGACACACGGCCTGGGAGACGACAGAGACCGCCGTGCTGCCGCTGTACAGCTGAGACAGGCCGATCCTTAAATTCAGGCTCTGACCTGCAAGACAAGGCGCAGGGCACACTGAAGCGACTGACAGCGGGGTCGCACTTTCATTCACCGAGAGGGTATTACCGGGCGCCACGAGTCCGTCCCCGCCGACCTCGGAGTCCGTCTCCAGGTCCATCTCTCTCAACAGGACCATCATGGCGGCCATCGGGTTTCTGACATCCTGAAGTTTGTTCTGGACATCCACGATCACGTTATCACTGTGGAGGACAGACGCCACGTGTTTAAATCACCAGCAGCGACCCCGGTAAATTCAGCCTGCGACCCTCTGAAAGTCTGACGCGTGAAAACAAAGTTACACTGCTGCCTGTGGTTATGACTTCAAAGGAAACTTAGCTCCTCCCCCCCCCGATCATCACCGAAGGACCGACAGGAAGTGCGGCGCTCACTGAAGGATCCAGTTCTTTTATTTCCTGAGGATGTTCAGTGATTATCTCCTCAAAGTGTCTCTACGCTCTCTGTACCTGTGAGCACACCTGAGCTCCTGCTCATTAACCATCAGGATGCTTTTCTTTAACGTACAACCTAAATTTAAAACAAGTACGTCGGGGGTCATGTGACCCACCTGTCGTTGCACAGCAGGTTCTCCAGGACGAGCTCGGCCGCTCTCTCGGGCGCCTGCAGGTACTCCAGAGCTTTCTCCATCTCGTACGCCATCTCTGCAGAAACGGTGTCGCTGATGAGCCGCAGGCACTGAACCAGCTGCAGGACATCCCGCCCCGCCTCCGGGTCTGACAGCACAGGTGAGCACAGGTGAGATCAGGATGTGCAGCAATCGTCAAACCAACACACTGGCTGTCTCTTTACCTTCTGCGACTGGCGTCTCCTCCTCTGAGAGCAGGTACTGGTCGTGGGAAAGGTACAGGTGATCCACGGCGAAGCACGGCAGCAGGTATGACAGGAAGCCCTGAAACACAGCGGGACGAAAACGGGCGTCACCTCTTTGCCAACAACCACAGGCACGCAGCAACGCCTGCAGGCGGTCCACTCACCTTCCGGAGCAGACAGACCATCCCGGTGTGCTGGCTCACGGTCAGACCCAGAGGAGATGCCTGGACCTCCTGGTACTGCAGACAGCAGGAGTAGAACCGGGACCAGAACTCCACCTGCAGCTGTCGGTACTCCTCCTGAGAAAACTCGAACTCTGTGATGCTGCTCTGCAGCTGCAGGAGGGAAAGAGACGAAGCTTGTTAAAAAAACAGTCTGAAAAGTTCCTGTTCTGGTTCAGATCGCTCTGCGTTACCTCGCTCTCAACAGCCAGCGTCACCTCCTTCCTCAGAGCCTCCCAGGACAGGTCCCAGATCCTCTCCGAGCCTCGCCGAAAGATCTGAGCAACCCACACAAAGACCATCCAATCAGTTATCAATCAGCGAACCAATCAGAGTGAATCAGACACACAGCTAGGTTCTCACCTGCAGGGCTTTCACGATGGCCGAGGCTGTGAAGCGAAGAGGAGAGAAGAGAACCTCGAGATACGTCTCCTGTCAGGGGTCAGATCACATGGTCAGCACTACCCGTTCATTAAAACACTGGTTACTGGTCTGAACTGGTCTCACCCGGGGGTCCAGGTCCACTCCGATGTGGATTTCTTCTTCGGGTGGAGGCTGAACAAACACCTGGTTCCACTGAGCCGCCGTGTTGCTGTGAAACACGCCGACAGGTGAGGAACATGTGCGGAGACAGACGGCGGAAACACGTGGAGAACATATCAGGAGGACGCTGGCATTTCAACTCACTGCTCGAAGCTGATGTATTTGACCACGGTGGCGTTGGATTCGTCCAACCACAGAGCCCAGATGTCCGAGGAGGTCAGCGTGAAGTCTACAAGCGTCTCCTGCTCACAGAGAGCGGTTCAGAATACAGGAAGTAACCACAAACAGAAAAACGAGGCCAGCCCCCTGGCTCCGCCCGTGCGTTCACCTGTGTGCTGAACAGCGTGGAGATGTGCTCGAGGCTGTAGCGGTTGTTGTCTGTGGCGACCAGCTGCAGCACGGTGAACTGCCCCCGCTGAGGGACAGCGAGGTAGACGCAGACGCACAAGCCTGTGGTGGAGGAAAACGCCAGGCGCAGGCGGTGACCGTGGCCCGGCAGGCGCTTCACACCCTTACACGCCGGCATGTACTCCAACATGTCCGCCTCCAGCAGGCAGCCATGCTCCTGAGGGGGCGGAAGTCACGTCAGCACGCGGCAACTCAAACGTTAAACGTCAACAATGTGTTTGGGTGCATGTGTGCGATGTCATCACCCTGAGCGACCACATGCGCAGGCGGTGGTCCTGACACAGCGCAAAGATGAAGGAGTCTTCTTCCAGCTCCCGCACGGCGAGGCTGAGCACGAGGTCGGCCGGGCTGTGCTCGCCGCGGATCGCCGTGGGCATCCACCCAGACAGCCGCTGCATCACAGAGCTCCTCTTCAACTCCAGCACTGACATGTTGCCTGGAAACGGTGAGCACACGTCTTAAAAACCGCCCAACGGGCCACGCCCACATTAAACATAGAAACTCCTCCTCACCCTGAGAATCGGGCGACGGCAGGGTGACCACTGTGATGCCTCCAGCAGGAGAAGCCAGAGCGAAGTGTGCATCTCCGTGGTAACTGAGCCAGGCGAAGGCAGTGCCGGGACTCGCCGTGGTTCCCACTGAGCTGGGGATAAGGGCGCTGTGGGCGGGGTCCTGCAGGCTCAGCTTCCCCACATCAGTGAAGATGGACTGCATGTGCAACTCTGTGACCAGCTCCTACACGTGCACAGAGGAGTGTTCGAGGTCAGTAACAGATAACTGTTTCTATGGTAACCATGGTAATCTCACAGGGCTGTTGGTAGTTTGGTATCAGACCTTAAAGTCTGACTCATCCGTCGTGTCCATAGTGACACTTTCATTAATCAATTGATAACGGTAATCAGTAATCAACAACCGCACACTGTCCTGCAGCTGGTGGTGCGGCTTCTCCACCCACCACAGGACAGCGTGCAGGCTGAGGGTCACCGTCAGCTACTCACGCTGCGGTACATGCGCGTGGGGTGGGGCAGCAGCAGCCTGTGGACGCTGTGATTGGTGGAGATGAGGATGACGACGTTGCTGAGCGTCTCCTGGATGGTGACTCCTCCGGGCAGGACGGCACAGTGGGTGAAGCGGAGCCTGACGGCATTGTTCAGCAAGTTGGTGTCCAGAGACTGCTCCACCAGCACCACCGAGTCCCCGGACGTGGACCTGCATGAGTGAGAGTGTTAGCAGAGAACGGCTGACAGCACCTGCAGAGCACCTGGAGAGCAGCTGGTACCCACCAGTGGATGAACCTGTTGCTGGTGACCGACAGCAGCTTCCCGCTCTCCTCATAGTGAAACGCTCCCGCGCTGTCAGGAAACTTCAGGCTGCCAGGTGGCACGCTCACACCTGCAGACCGGAAAGACAGGTGAGGGAGAACAGGTGAGTCCGGTTTGAACAGGTTCTTGACCTGCAGGTGTCTGAAGCTCTGATCAGCAGGTGACAGTGTTTCTCAGATCAGTAATCAGCTGCTTCCGGAGGCGCAGACAACAAAGACTGCAGGTCAAGGCCCCGTGATCAGCGCAGGTTCACCGTGACAGCTGCGTGACCAGGTGCGCAACAGGTGAGCAGCTAACGGAGCTAGCTGACACTAAACGGAGACGGAGGAAGATTTACGCGCTCACCTGGTCAGGTGAGAGTTCGGAAGTAAAAACAACAACAGAAACACCCCCAGGCCGCGCGCGGCTAGCAGGAAGCTAACACGCTAACGCCGGCAGGTACGGGCCGTCAGGCTGTTAGCTCCCTGCTAGCCGCCGACAGCGGCGCGCAGGTGAAGTGCACGTGTTACCCAGATTCGCGGTGAGCTCGCGCGGCCTCCGCTCGGCCTCTCTCTCGAACCCGCAGATCTCGATGTAGCTACGCTCCAACGCCGCCGCCATCTTGTCCTCGTGCCGCTGCGGCCGCGCGTTGCGCTTTCAAATCCGCTCCAGCTTCTTCTTCTTCTGTGTAGGGTTTATTGGCAGTTGGCAAACAGCAAAATGGTGCATTACCGCCACCAACTGGTGTGGAGTGAGGACCGAAATGAAGAAAGAAAGAAAATAAAATATTCAAATCCCCCCGAAACAAATGGGTCTGCCTTAAAAACCAAAATACAGCCTGATAACTTTCACTTATAGAGCTCATGCGAAATAAATCAAGTCCAACTTCACTTTCATATCATCCAGCTTTTTGATCAGTTGTCTCCTTTCAGCATCATACTGCTGACAATGCAACAGAACATGTTCGATTGTTTCCTGTTCCCTATGCAGTCACACTCCCCTGCACAGTGTTTACCTATTAAAATAATGTGCTACTTAAACCAGTGTGTCCGAATCTCAGTCGAGATATAATCGTCTCCTCTCTCCTGTTTTGTCCTGTACTTCTCGTTTCCCCCACCTTCCTTTGGATGTTGTACAACCATCGCCCTTTCCTCTCCTCCTCCCATTGCTTTTGCCACCTTTCCTTCATTTTGTATCCCATTCTACTCTTGAGCTCCGTCCCACTAACACTAATATCCACACCTACCATCGGTCTCCTTGTTGCTTCTTTTGCTGTCCTATTTGTCGTTTCATTTCCTTTAACTCCATGATGCGCTGGTAACCATAAGAATGTGACCATAAGCCCCATCATAACAAGTCTGAACAATGTTTGCTGGATCTCTATCAGAATGTCAGTCTGCAGTCTGAGTGACAGTCTTGCAAACTGGCCAGTGATGAGCTCGAGTCTGAACTTATCACAGAACTTAGTGGTTTTGTTTCTTCAGTCCACTGGGCTGCTAACAATAATGAAACCATTTCTCCTGTGCACACTGATAAATCGTCACTGATCCTTTTCCCTACCTTCATATTAAATTCAGGAACAATAAATGCTATCCCGCTTTGGTTGGCTGTATTCTTTGATGCATCTCAAATCAAATCAAATCAAATCACTTTTATTGTCACATCACATGTGCAGGTACATTGGTACAGCACATGTGAGTGAAATTCTTGTGTGCGAGCTTCACAAGCAACAGAGTTGTGCAAAATACAATAATGTAAACAAGCAAAATACAAGAATGGCTACATCTGAAACTAATAAATATGTACGATATATAATAGTATATGCATTTCTGGACGTGTATACATATAACGACTGCAGATCAATTTAAACATCATAAGCTGGTCAGATGACAGCAGGTAGTTCTCAGACTGAACTTCTTTTCCCGCCACGCAGGTGGTCGGAATTACATGAGACACTGACTTTCAAAGTAAAACAGGAAACATAACACAGAGACATGTCTGTGAAGGTTCTCAGTTCTCAGGGTTTCCAGGTTTCACAATGAACACACCCGAAACTCTGGCTGATTGGGACCCCCACCCAGTTTCCCACCTTGGCTCAGGCGATTAGAGGATCATCAGGGGGTCCTTTTGTCCCTCTGTGGGGGGTCACTCCCACTAGGTTTATATCTGGGACTCTCCACCATTTGACCTTAGAACTGAAGAAGCTTCTCTGATGAGAGGTGAAACGTCTTCAAGCAACTTAAAGAAGTCCAGACGCTTTTCTTTGCAAGCTCCTTTGACTCTATTTGTGTATGATTGTCAGTCCAAAGAGGGAGAGAGGAAAGAGAGAACGTGAGGAGAAAGTACAAGGTCAGGAAGAACCAGGTAAGAAAACAGACAGGGAACAGTGACAGGCAGAAACTGTTAAACTGATAAAGAAACAAACCTGATTTTACTCACAATCTGGAAGTTGTGTCCTCCCTATATTAAAGCTGCTGTACAGAACCTGCAAAACAAACTGGGCTGAAACATTTTGACCCTCTTTAACAACATTTCAACATAACTGTTGCGGCTCAACTAACCAACGGCCGCGGCAGGCTAAACATGAGGACACAGATGACGCGCAACAATAGACACATAAAATACACTTCTGTACAATTTGCTCCTTTATTTCCACATGCAACTGTCCAGTATATAAATCAGCACATGGGATTAACTATTAAACAAATGCACAGATTGCACAAACAAATAACTGCACTAACTACTATGTCAAATTACAACTTGGTCTATGGCATCAATTAGTGCACAAATATACAAAAACCATCAAGTTCATTCAAGCTGCGGTCAACAGACAGTTTTGCCTCATGCTCACCCTACTTTTCTGCCCATCAACATCAGGTGCTGTGAACAGGTGAGTGCAACCACATTTATCATCTACCACACCCATGAGACACGCCCCACACATGTCTCATGGGTGTGGTAGATGTTGGTAGAGTTGGTTTAAATGGACTCACCAATACAGTGAGTCCATTTAAACCAACCCACTTAATCAAAAAGGAACAACTCATATGGCTCCTACAATAACATTATCATTGATCGGGGAGATTAAAGTTAATGATATATTTTTATGTGGTTCAGCCACAACTCTACTGAAACCTCAGCCAGTAACAGGTCGGCCAACTTTTGGACTGTCCAGTTGTCTGTATGACTGCCGCAGTACGTGCATCACATTTGCTCACTATCAGTGCCAAACAGCCCTGGTGGAGCGAGCAGCTGTAAAGAGAAGCAGATGCTCTGTTTCTAAAAATGTTTTAAGCTTGTTTCAAAGATTCTGTACAGCAGCTTTAAATGTTTTCCAAAAGCACACAGACACTTATCAGTGTTTCTCACACTTTTTACAGTGTGGACCACCTGAGAAAAGGTCAAGCTGTCCCAAGCACCACTATGAAAGCATGAAAGTCATAAATCTTACAACACAAAATTGGTCTTATTAAATTAGTCAAATTAGTATCTGCAGTAAAGATTTTTTCATACATTGTATGTGTACAACAGGCAAAGTTGGCTCCATTTTTACAATGTTTTAATTAATATTTTGTACATTTGTACTTTTCAAGAACCTTTCTGTTTTTGGAGTGTATTTCTATATATCTGTATTATATTACACATACACATTAAAAGTGAATCTCTTTCCAAAAAATGCTCTCAGTTTACTTTTTACTCACTATGAGCATCATTCATTATTCTCCCGCAGTAATTAAGGTTAGGACATGTAGTTTTTTTTATTCCAATCCATTCTTCTTTGGCAGCATTTAAATAACCTTTATCAGATTTGATGGTTTTGTTACAGACTTTTAAAATAGTGTTTTGCTTTTCTTTCACAAATGTGGGATTAAATTGTTAAAATGTACAAAACAGTGATGTCATGTTTTCTGACGAGGACCCAGGCACAGAGAGACTTGATGAATTCAAAAATCTTATGATTTAATAAAGAAATTTGCAGACTTGCACAAAGATGGTAAAATTATGATGACCGATAGCGGAGCTGAAGACAACAGACGACGAGGACAGGGAGGAACAGGGGTTTAAATGCACCAAGAAGACAGAGAGAACTCGGGACAACTGCAGACATTTAAGGATGCAGGGACTGACAGAGACGGGGAAGAAGTTTCATCGTGACGAGTAAAGTTTATCTTGCCTGGCTGGGCAGCTCTCTGGGTGCTCAGCACCCCCAAAGCTCTGATGCTATAATCGCCCCTGCTTTCAACAACATAACTGAATGGGTTAAAGTGGGTGGAGTGCAGGTGTAGGTGTACTATATAGCTTCTAGCTAGCTCTACAGAAGAGGAGCATAACAGGAGTAACAGTTTTTAACTGTCAGAAATGCTGCATTTCAAATTACCTGTGAGTTCAACAAACATCAGCTTCCTGCTAACTTCTAACTCCGTTAAATTAAATAAATCTGTTTTCATGGATGCCTGGATGTTAAACTTAATTGTTACACCTGGTAAAGCAGCAACGCTGATCATTTTATTAAAGATGAAAGAATTTAGACAGTTTTTAACTCTCAGTGATGCTGCAGTGTTCGTTTGACTTTGGGACCTGAACTGGAGTTTAGGGCCCAGACACAGCTGATGATGTCAGACTTAAAGACCGGATGAGCAGCACTTTAGCGACAGTGGGAAGGAAAAACTCCCTTTTAACAGGAAGAAACCTCTGGCAGAACCAGGCTCAGGGAGGGGCGGGGCCATCTGCTGTGAAGAAGACAGGATAAAGACATGCTGTGGAAGAGAGAGAGATTAATTACAAGTGTGAGTCAGATACTTCTACTTAGGTTCAGAATGTCTGTACTTTTATCACCTCCTTGGAAGAATTATAAACGGCGCACACAAAGAAATCACATGATTTAGATTTGCTCACAGCTGTCCTTCTGCCTCGTGTCTGGAAGCTGCTGTTGCCCTGACAGGATAACACTCCTTCAGATGACTGCTGTGAGCTGGATTGATATAAATACAGCTGGAATGAACTGAGCGAGTCTGTGTCTTTGTTGAACATGATCTGTGGCAGGGGCGTGGTGTCTGCAGCCTTGGGTCTGACCGCAGACGTGGACGGTACTTTCTGGCTGGTTTCTGAAGATGTGCTTGACCTGCTGGCCTTGTTGCTTCTAACTAAATGTGACTCCTCTTTTCTAGAGTCGGCCAACTTTCACTAGACTTCAGCCGCCCTCCACCAGATTAGAGATGAACAGCAGTTCACCCACAGGTACAGTGGGTGTTGATGCCAATACGTCAGCAGAAGCAGAGTTGGACTGCACGATCCTGGCTGAGGACTGTGCAGTCCAATGCACCAACGAGCTAAACCAGAGAATCGGGTCAGATCGTCACAGAGTCCAGAGCAACCGTCCCTGCTGTCGAGACCTCCGTCCACGCTCTCCCTCGCAGCCCTCACCTGGCCGTGCATTTAAAAAACATACATTTGGGAGTTTTAGCTTATTTATTACCATTGGGATCAAACTGTTACTTTTACTAATTCTGACATTGCCCTTGAGTCTTGGTGGTTGTTTTTAGTTTAACTAGTCAGAGTGATGGTTTAAAGAGCTTCAACAATAATAGGGGGGTGAACATCTGATGAGAAGTGTGCACCAGAAGGCAAACAACAGCCCAGGGATGGAGAGCCAATGATGCAGATGTTTTCATGTGAAAGCGGCGTGTTCCTGCGTTGTGTCTGACAACGAAAGGTCAAAAGAATGACCTTCAAGTAAATAAATTGCTCCAGCTCCTATAACCAAATAAAAACAGCTGTGAGGAGAGTTAGCTCAAACCGCTACAAGCTAGCAAGACTTATCTGTTCATGCTAGCATTAACAGTGCCAACACACATATGCAGCACACACGTGAAACGCATTCACAGCAGCTAGTAAAGACGGGCACAATCACAACAATAATGAGCTAAAACACACAATCAGACACATGAGGCTGAATAAAGATATTATTAGTGTTGGAAAAGAAACGACGCCGAGCTCTCCCACAGGGGAATTGTAGAAAAGGGGAAAAGAGGCCAAAGGGATACCCCAAATTTATAGGGTTGCACCAAAGAAGAAGAAGAAAAGGATGCAGAGGGGCGTGAGTGATAATGAAGATAACAACCGAGCTTGAGCTTAGAGGCCCTAAAAGTCAGGATTAGCAGTTTGGGGTCTAGAACACATTATGTAAAAGCTTTCACTGCAGCTCTGCACAGACGGGCCACATCACCGAGCCACCGTCAGGTTTGCTGCTTTGATCATCCTGAAGTTTGTGTGGCCCGTTTGGTGATCACTGGGCACTATTGGTCTATTATAAGCCACCGTACATCTGGGGCAATGCAGTCAGGACCCCCAACGGTATGTTCGCTTCACGGTCCTGTATCGTTCAGTTATGCACACATGCTGGGTCAGATTAAATCTACAGTAACAGTGTCCAGAGGGTTTATTGACTCATGCTGCATTATGAAGCTTCTTCTGCCGGTTGCATGGCCAGCTGTCCTTAAACGAGCGGGTCGATAAAGTGCTTGAAGTGTCTAGAATAATGCAGTGCTTTCAGCGGTCCGTAAAACTAATTCTAGTGTCCTTCCATTAATCCATTAGCATGTTATTCATGATTCAATACAACTAAGAAAACAGGAAATGAGACGATGAAAACGTCTGATGGAGAAGTTTAAAGCCTGGTGCAGTCCCTCTGTCCTGCTGGGATGAGTGTGGATCTGCCGTTCAGCAGTTTAGGATGATGTTGTTTCGTGATGTAGGCCTAGCTGTTCAAGTCAATTCAACTTTATTTATACAGCGCCAAAACAAAACAACAGTTGTCCCAAGGTGCTCTGTATTGTCAGGTAGAGCCTACAATAATACAAAGTTATCAAAATCACATCCTGAGACGGTTCTTCATTCTGTTTTGTGACAGTCTTACAGAGAACAACAGCTGCAAGGACACGCGCTCATCACAGCGAAGGCAAGCGAAAGACGATTTCTCTAAAAAAAATACTTGAATCAAGCCGTCAATCAGAATCAGAAAAAAGGAAACAAAAGAAAGCTCCCACCGTCCAAAGGCATGCAGTTAGTGGGGTAGGTTAATTGGTTAATCCAAATTGCCCATAGGTGTGAATGCGGGAGTGAATGCGAGCGCGACTGGTTGTCTGTCTCTGTGTGTTGGCCCTGTGACAGCTTGGCGACCTGTCCAGGGTGGACCCCGCCTCTCGCCCTATGACAGCTGGGATAGGCTCCAGCGCCCCCCGCGACCCTGAAAAGGATAAGCGGAAGCGAATGGATGGATGGAAGCTATTAAAGCAAACAAACACTGTAAAACACCAAGTAAAGGACAAAGAAAAAAGTAAGAAAAGTAAACTAAAGAGTTTAAGAGAAAGTAAAGAGAAACAAGCAGGATTGAGATTGGAGATGAGAACATCCGTTTAAATAACAGCAAAAAGTGGGGACGAATGGCTCGAGTACAACCCCCAAATAGAGCTAATGTAGAGCCGATTTACAAAAGTAAAGCACAGGTGTACTCAGTTCACTACCATATGTCCAATATGCTATGAGTCATGCAATTTAGAGCAAGGTCACAAAATAAGGGATTATATTGAGGTGCAGGTAAGAGGACAGGCACAACTTTTTTATTATAATCAGAAAGTATATAAAAGCTGGGCAACTTTACAAACAAAAAGAAAGGAAAAGGAAAAATGGGCTGCTGGTAAGACTTCCCATGCCGGATGTCCATCCAAAGCCTGACTGAGTAGAAAGGGTGGCAAACTTTCGCTTCCTGCGAGTCAACATAGAGGAGAACCTTTCCTGGAGTGCAAACACCTCTGAGCTGCTGAAAAAGGCCCAACGGAGACTGTACTTCTCAGGAGGAGTAACATCACACAGAGACTGCTGGTGTCCTTCTACAGAGCCACCATCAAGAGTGGACCAACCTATTGCATATGCTATCTGCTTATCTTAGCTGCACAGTGGCGCAGAGGAAAGCACTCCGAGGGATCATTAACACCGCCAAATCTCCAAAAGTTGATTCTGGACGTAGTATTTTGTGGGAGAAACGTTTCGTCACTCATCCAAGTGACTTCCTGTCTCAGCTGACTGCAGGTTTCCCCAATCTTATAAAAAGTACATTTGCATAATGACTCGGTGGACCGACACATCAAATTCACCAGGGAGGATATTTAAAGTGGCAGCTTAGCCTTCTTAGACTGTGAGATTTCCATCAGTAATGAGGGACATCTAAAAGCTCACGTGTACCGTAAACCTACACATACGGATCAGTATCTAAGGTTTGACTCTCATCATCCACTGGAGCACAAACTGGGTGTCATCAGGACGCTACAACACAGAGCGAACACCATCCCCACAGACACAGCAGCCAGGGAGGCAGAAGAACATCAAGAAGGCTCTGAGTAAATGTGGTTATCCCAGCTGGACTTTTGTCAGAGCTGGAAAGGCTCCTAAAGAAAGCTGCAGATGATCCAGGAGAGAAGAACAACCGCTGCCTAAGTGAAAACCTGTAGTGATCCCGTACGAGTCAGGAGTATTGGAGCAGCTGAGACACATATTTTATAAGGGTACATCTGTCACCATCTTACATGCTGTGATTGCAGCCATTCCCCAACTCTCTGTGAATGGGACTCATGGCCATTGATCAGTGGGCTTTGATTGTGGGTGGGTATGATGGCGCCTGTGTTTGGCTCTGCCGCTGCCGGGTGCAGTTTGTCGCGCTCCACCACTTTTGTATTATTTTCTGCTCTCATTTAGTTTTGACGATGTATTGGCTGCCTTGGTGCATGATTGTCTGTCTTTGCTATCCATCCGATCCTCTGTGATGCCTCACGATGTCTCTTCGTCCTCCTTCGGCATTTTCCACCCTCCTCCATCAGCTGGATCTTTGTCGGGCGTTTTCGGCGGATCCTCTAGACCATAGGTGTCAAACTCTGGCCCACGGGCCAAATTTGGCCCGCAGCCTAATTACATTTGGCCCGCGAAGCCATACCAAATTACTATTAGAGCTGGCCTACTGGTATTATACAGCTAATATATATATTGTTTAGTATTAAGCTTTGCTTGTTCCATATTCAGTTTTCCAGCAAAACTTATTTGAGTCCATAAGAAAAGATTCATTCTTATATCTGGAGGAAGATTTTTTTTTTTCAATATATATTAATGTTAGCCCGCGACTTTGTTCCAGTTTTGAATTTTGGCCCACTGTGTGTTTGAGTTTGACACCCCTGCTCTAGACCACGGAGAAGGAGAGGGAGAAGAGGAGGTATTCAGGTAAAGCTCAGGCTTTACTGGCGGCAAGGTCTGCCTGGTAAGCGACACAGAGCGTGCCTTGTCTCCTGAGGTCAGAGAAGCTCCATGGAGGGGGACTTGTTTCCCACGTCCCTGTTTGGATACGCTGGGCCCGGCTCTTTGAGGGTTTATCCAGACTCTTCTGTCGGCTGGCTTTTTCTTCCCACGGTGAGCGGATTCTACGAGCGTGATGGTTCAAACCCTGAGTTTCTACGTCCTTTAACTCGAGCCTCCGCAAATACGGAGGCTTCTACTGAATATGGCGCTTTTTAACGCTTGAGCTCTGTCTAATAAATCATTCTTGTTGAATGATATCATCTAAAAAACTGAATTTTTTATTCTTGACTGAGACCTGGCAGCGGGACGTAGACTATTTGTCATTTGTTGAACTCTGCCCGGATGGCTGTACTTTTATTACCCAGCCTCGGGTTTCTGGTCGTGCCTTGTCTGGAAAGCCACAGGTGGTCTCGCTGTGGCTTTCCAGGAACGTTTCTCCTCCCGCTCCGTGAAAATTGGACATTTTCTTTCGTTTGAGCTGCAGCTGCTTAAAATTGGAAACAAGGATCTGTTTTACTGTGCTGTGTTGTATCGTCCGCCTGGCTCAAATAGGTTATTTTTGTGGGAGCTCAGTGACTTCTTATCCTCGACTGTAAAGCTGTCTAGGTTGCTCATAGTTGGGGACTTTAACATACACGTTGATGATGACTCCGACCCTTTCACCAGAGATTTTATGAATATTATGGACTCATTTCATTTTGCTCAGCATGTGTCCGGTCCTACACAAAGGTCACACACTGGACCTTGTTTTTACTTTGGGTTTAAATATTGATTTTATTTGCTCTGAGGACATTTTCATTTCTGATGTTATTGTTTTTAAACTGTCTCTTAATGAGCTTTTGTCCCCCGTTCAATGGAAGGTTAGCTCTCGTACCTTAGACTCCTCCACACCAGAGAAATTTGCGGATGCTTTTAACCTACAGCTATCTCCTCATAATGATGTTGACTCTTCAACCATCTTTTGAAAAGTTACTGCCATTTTATTGTAGATGAAATTTGTCCGGTTAAAACGAGGAGAGTTTATGCTTGCAAATCTCCTCCTTGGCTAAATGACAGTATTAGTTGTCTGAAACGTGATTGTCGTAAAGCGCAGGTGGAGGAAAACTCACCTAAATGTTCATCTCCTCTACCTAAAGGACCTTTCAGCTTCTTTTAATAATGCGATCAGAGATGCGAGGGCTGCCCATTTCTCACACTTGGTTGCAAAGAGCAGTGCTATTCAACACCATTAGTGGCATTGTTACTCCTGCTCTTCCCGCGGCCCCTATTTCATCTAATGAGGACTGTGACCGTTTTCTTTCTTTTCTTCTTGCAAAGATTAATAACATAAGAATGAATTTTTCTCATTCAGCACCTGTTATCTCGATCTCCACCTCATCACGCCCTGTCATCTTGGATACTTTCTCTCCTGTTTCACTACCTGAGCTGGTAAAACTAGTGAATTCAGTGAAAGCATCCTCTTGTCCTCTTGACACTGTACCTGCATCATTATTCAAGAATGTCTTCCAGGTTATTGGTCCATCTGTGCTCACTCTACTCAACTCTTCACTGGCGTCTTGTATAGTTCCGGTTTATTCTGCTATTCTCCCGCTTTTAAAAAGACCTCAGCTTGACCCCTCTGTTTGGAGCAGCTACAGACCAATCTCCAAAGTACGTTAATCACTAAGCTTCTAGAAAAGGTTGTGGCTAAGCAACTTATAGCGGCTCTGGACAAACATAGCATTTTTGATAAGTTTCAGTCCGGCTTTCGTAGAGCTCACTCCACAGAAACAGCCCTTTTTAGGGTCTCAAGTGACATTTTGATGAGTAATGATGCAGGAAAATGCTTGGTCCTCCTTATGTTGGACCTCACATCAGCTTTTGACACTGTTGACCATCACATTCTCCTCGAAAGGCTTTAACACTGGGTTGGTGTATAGGGTACTGCCTTGGAGTGGTTCTCCTCATATCTACGTAACCAATCTTTTTCTGTGGTGGTCTCCGGTTTTAGGTCATCCTCTACCTCCCTTACTTGTGGTGTCCCTCAGGGTTTGGTTTTGAGGCCTTTATTGTTCTTAATATATCTTCTCCCCCTCCAGCACATAATGGGCTCTTTTGAGGACATTTCTTATCACTGTTATGCTGATGACATTCAGTTGTACGTCTCTTTTAAGCCCCAGGATTTATGTAGATTCCATCAAACGTTGGATGGCTGCAAATTTCCTCCAATTCGCCGAGGGGAAAACTGAAGTCCTCGTATGTGCTCTGGACAGATTTGTATCCCAGATAGTGAAAGCCCTTGGTCCTCTCTCACTCTATGTTAAATCCTCTATCAGGAATTTAGGTGTCACCTTTGACTTGAGTCTCACATTGGATGGGCATGTGAAATCTCTGGTTCGGTCTTGTTTTTATCATTTATGAAATGTGGCTAAGTTAAGCCCTATTTTATCTCGCCCTGAACTGGAGATTGCTATACGTGCATTTATTTCCTCACGCTTGGACTATAGTAACTCACTGTTTATGTGTCTAAGCAAAGGTTCTCTGGATCGTCTGCAGGTTGTGCAAAACGCTGCAGCTAGGCTGTTGACAAAATCCTCCAAGTATTCTCATGTGACACCGTTGCTGTTTCAGCTACACTGGCTTCCTGTTGAATTTAGAGTTCATTTTAAGATCCTGGTCTTGACATTTAGAGCCTTGCATGGACTAGTACCTCCCTACATCCCTAGCAGGTCCCTGAGGTCATCTGATCAGGGCTTACTTGCTATGAAACAGACTAAGATGAGAACTAAGGTTGACGGAGCTTTGGCCTCTGTGGCCCCGAGACTGTGGGACGCTCTCCCTCAGACATTAAGAACTGTGGACTCGGGAGTTGTTTTTAGAAAAACAACTCAAAACTCACCTTTTTAAAACTGTTTTTGGTTAAATTTCTGCCTGTTTCATATTGTCTGTTTTACCCTCTTATTATTTGTTATCTTATGTGCAGCGCTTTGTGATTCTGTCTAGAAAGGTGCTACATAAATATAATTTTATTTATTTATTATTTATTTGGTCAGTGGTTGTTGATCAGTGGTCATGAGAATTTGCATAATTAAGATTAAGGAACTGACCTCCCAGCCCATTGTTCCTTCAGTGGGCTGGTTTCAGTCATTATGCAAATGTCCTGTTTATAAGATTGAAACCTGCAGTCAGCTGAGACTGAAGACGTCACCTGGATGATGACGAAACGTTTCTCCCACAAAACGCTACGTCCAGATGAGCAGAATCAACTTTTGGAGATTTACTTACCTGGATGATTGAGCATGCATCAAGACGCCAAAGGATCACTAGCTGCCCTCTCCCCACGCTGGAAGATCTACAAAACACCTGCTGTCTTAGAAAAACTCAAAACATTATAAAAGACACCTCAGATCCTGGCCAAACCCTGTTTGAACTGTCGCCCTCGGGCAGACGGTGCAAGGACTGATAGACTCGAACACAGCTTTATCCAACTGTAATAACACGTCTGAATACTGCTACAAGAAAATGTCCATCACGCCACTCTTGTATTAATCTATGCCCTGACTGAAGCATGTATGTGGGAATGTATGTGAATGTTTGCTAAGACTATTCTTATTAGCACTTTAAGTATTTTATTTATATTGAATTCTATTGTTTTATTTATATCTTGATATTGTTAGGGATGATGCACTGATCGGGGACCGTTTTTAAATTTGTTGTACCTGTGACAATGACAATAAAGACATTCTGATTCTGATCGGTTTTGTGATAGGGCCCAAAGCCCATGTATGTGCATGTATACTGCAGCCGCAGCATGTTGAAAAGAACGCGGTGCCAAAAACTGGCAAGCTTTTGTTGTTGCACGCATGGCTCCTTTAGTTTGGGCTTCATCGTTCGATCGCTGGTTTCTCAGTGAAAGCTGAACCTATGGACATCCTATAGTTTGAATGTGGCGGTTTTTATATATTGGCTGGACTTTGGTGGTTCAATGACCCGTCCAGGTCTCGCTGGTGAGTGTTGAGGTTCCCCATCGGGACAATGGCTCTTCGGCAGAGGCACCTTTAGCACTTCAAGAAGGGTTGGCTACTCTAAACTTCCATTTGGCCCACAAAAAACAGTCAGCACTCGTTATCCGACCCGAAGGCACAGCAAAGCAATCTCAGGACTCAGCGTTTTGGGTTTTTCTAGTTATTGGTTATCTTTGTGTTATGGTTCTGTATGCTCTGCTGTCCTGTTCTCTGTTATGGATCGCAGTGTTTCTGTGTTTGTATCAAGTCTGTGTTTTGGTTCCTGTCGTCTGTTTCTTCCTTGTTTCGTGTGTCTAGTTCTACTTTGTCTCTAATTAGCTGTGCTCCCACATGTTCCCTTCCCCTTGTTATCCTGTGTGCATATATTGTTTCAGTCTTTGCTCTTTGTCTTGTTTGTCCTCATGCAGCATCCCTCCTCGTCTGTGCTCCGGCTCTGGGTTGTGGTCTGTGGCTCAGCTGCAGGGGAGGTCCCGTGGGTCCGGTGGGTTCAGGGGCAGATCGTGGGGAGGCTGATTAATCGTGCCCCCCCTTGTTGGGGATGAGGGGTGTGGGGTGAGGTAGCAGCTATACTGGAGTGCAGACCAAGAAGTGTACACGTGTGTGAAACAATAAAAGTGAAACTGCACCAAACTGAGTGCCTCTGTGTCGTATCAGCAACACAAAAGCTGCCACAGATGGTTTCCTCCTGAACTACTTTATGTTTGTTTGGCGTTCAGCAGTAAAGTTGCCTCCTGAGTTTTACACCCTGCCCTCTCTTTCCTGCCTGCCACACAGCCTCCATAGATTTCTTTGGCTTCATTTCCAGAGTTGTGCGCAGCGAGGATGTAAGACTTTTAACAAGATAATCGACCTGCGTGGAAGTAAAGTTGTAGGTGCTCTGCATTATGTCGGCCCATCACACTGAGTGACTCGTAAAGATGCTGCTGTGATGAATGATTTCTCAGTGCTGAGCGTGCTGAGAGTGAAGGCCTCCAAATGCAATTTCTCTCTTCAAATTGGAAAAAGATTTCTGTGCAAAATCGATAGATCAAAAAATCATCATGTTAATGTAAATGTGAAAATAGAGAAACATTTGTGTCCAGTTGTTGCTGTGACTCTGATGGAGAGCATAAAACATTGTTATAAATAATTAACAGGTAAATCCAGGAAACTCCATCACATGCTGCTCCTGCAGAGCTCCCCTCGCTCATGTCTCCTTCAGTCGTTCCTGTGGGTCTTTCTCAGGGTTACAGTCAGAGTTGAAATCATCCGGAGCAGAGCTGCTTTATTACAAACAGCTGACCTGTATGCTGAACGGGATGTACCATCGGGTCCTGACCCGTCCACATGCTGCAGTTACAGTGACTGTGTCGTGCATGAATGTGCACACTGTTTTCCTGTTTGCAGTGTAATGTGCATTTATTAAAGTCAGTATTTTATACACTGTAAGATTCAGATCTTGCAGTCTCATTCATTACACCATTTTGATGCTTCTGTGTTGAACTGGACAAACTCAGTGAATGTGTTGGTGTGAGTGAGTGGGTGTGGTCTCTTGCCCGCTGCACGGTCATAGCTGCCATCTCAGCCGACATTTGGGCCAGAAACCGGAGCGGTTGCACGCGCAGGGGCGGCCTGAGGATCAGACATCTCTGCCAAGGTTTCGGCACCACTGTAGCAATGATCGGACCCGCGCAGTGCACCGATGTGTTCTGGGCTTCTTTATTTCTGTTCACCAGTTTGTTTCAGGTTAAAGCACAACTTGAGCCAGGAGTCAGCGCCTCTCGCAGCTTACAGCTCTTCCAATTGATGGGTAATTAATATTGTGCTGAACACGGTCCAAAAGATTCAATGAGCCACATCAGTGTCTACTGTCTGCCTACTGTTTGATATCATAGCCCAGTGGCTGACAAAGGTAAACAGAAGTTTTCACTATCCCTACTAATGAATGTTATCTTGTTTCAGGATACATGTCATACATAATGCCTGCCAAAGACACATCTGCTTACATTTATCTTTTACTCGTTGTTTCCCTAAACAAAGCCCTTGGTGGCTTTCACTTTTTCTTGTCCATCTACCATTGGTGTTAATTTAGCACTCAGTATCAACACCCAAGCAGGGATATTCAACCTCTTATGTAAAACGAGTGATTTATGACCCCCAAATAAAATGCTTTATGACCTAGGAAGTAATAAAGGAAGTAATAAAACAAATGGTAGCCATAAAAATATGATATTAATAAACAATATGTTAGGATGCCTGGGTCGTTGACCCAGGGTTTTTGAGTTTATGATATTATTTATACTGTCTAGTTTTTGGTTTCTTTGAGTTCTGTCTTATGGTTTAGGTCTCTGTCTTCTTTAGTTGCTCTGTCTCCCCTATCACCTGCATCCCCTTGTCTAGTTCGCGTCTATGTGTATCCTTAGTTCCTATATCCCCGTGTCCAGTCAGTGTTTGTGTCTGCCCTGTTCCCACGTCTCTGTTCCCTCTGTAGTGCCTGCATGTGAGTCTGTGTCTTTGTTCAGTCTGTGTTATGTGTTTCCTGTTTACTTTGAAGGTCTCTGTCTTATCTCAGTGTGTTCAGTTTACGCTTCTTTGGTCTCGTCAGTTCTGATTTGCCCCAGCTGTGTTTCCCTCCTGTTACTCATTCCCTGATTGCTCCCTCTGTGTATTTAAGCCCAGTGTTTCTCTGTGTCTGTGTCGCGATCTACCGTTTTCTTAGCTGGGTGTTCTGTCATTTCTCTAGTTTCGCTTCTCTAGAATCGCTTCAGCCACCTGTCTCCGCTGGAGGGTCCGAGGAATCGCTTCAGCCGTCTCTTCCTGCTCGAGGGCCCGAGGAGCCTGTTCAGCCTCACGCCACGTCAGCTGGAGGGCCCGAGGAGCCTGTTCAGCCTCACGCCTCGTCAGCTGGAGGGCCCGAGGAGCCTGTTCAGCCTTCTGCCACGTCAGCTGGAGGGCCCGAGGAGCCTGTTCAGCCTTCTGCCACGTCAGCTGGAGGGCCCGAGGAGCCTGTTCAGCCTTCTGCCACGTCAGCTGGAGGGCCCGAGGAGCCTGTTCAGCCTTCTGCCACGTCAGCTGGAGGGCCCGAGGAGCCTGTTCAGCCGTCTGCCACGTCAGCTGGAGGGCCTGAGGAGCCCGTCCAGCTGCCATTAGCCTCTGCCTCTGCTACGCCTGGTCCAGCCTCTGCCTCTGCTACGCCTGGTCCAGCTTCTGCCTCTGCCTCTGCTACGCCTGGTCCGGCTTCGGCCTCTGCACCTCCGCCTGGTCCAGTCTCCGAGTGTTCAGCTTCGTCTGCTCCTGAGGTCTCCATGCTGTCTGTTCCTGCACGTCCTGCTCGGCCTGCTCATCCTGCCCGGCCTGCTCGTCCTGCACGTCCTGTCCGGCCTGCTCGTCCTGCTCGTCCTGTCCGGCCTGCACGTCCTGTCCGGCCTGCTCATCCTGCACGTCCTGTCCGGTCGATGACTGGACGTCGTTGCCGTCATGGACAGCCCTCTGAACTACGCCGCCGTCATGGACGGCCCCCTGAACCACGCCGCTGCCTCCCGCCCGGCCGGCCTCCTGACCTGCTCGGTCGCAGTCGGTGCCTCCCGCCCGGCCGGCCTCCTGATCTGCTCCGTCGCCACCGGTGCCTTCCGCCTGGCCGGCCTCCTGAACTGTTTTCTGGGCTCTTGGACCATCAGCCTCCGGGCCGCCCCCCTGAACTGCCCGGGTTTGGACTATCGTGCTGTCAGCCTCCGGGCCGCCCCCCTGAACTGCCCGGGTTTGGACTATCGTGCCGTTAGCCTCCGGGCCGGCCCCCTGAACTTTTTTGAGACTATTGCCTGGGCCTCTGCGCTTTTCGTGAGCTCTTTTGTTTGTTTGCTTTTGGACTTTGCCTGGGCCTTGGTGCTGTTGTTTTGGACTTTGTTCCTGTTTTTTGTTCTGTTGCTTTCCGGGCTCCAGTGTTTGCATTTTTTTTTTGTTTTGTTGTTTCTGGCTCCTTGTTTGGTTTGTTTCGAGCCCTCCATCCTGTTTCCCCCGCTGCCCACCCTGGTTGGGTTGTTTTTGTTTTTTTTGATTTTGATGTTTTGGTTTGGGCTGTCTGGAAGCCAGCCCTTAAGGGGGGGGTACTGTTAGGATGCCTGGGTCGTTGACCCAGGGTTTTTGAGTTTATGATATTATTTATACTGTCTAGTTTTTGGTTTCTTTGAGTTCTGTCTTATGGCTTAGGTCTCTGTCTTCTTTAGTTGCTCTGTCTCCCCTATCACCTGCATCCCCTTGTCTAGTTCGCGTCTATGTGTATCCTTAGTTCCTATATCCCCGTGTCCAGTCAGTGTTTGTGTCTGCCCTGTTCCCACGTCTCTGTTCCCTCTGTAGTGCCTGCATGTGAGTCTGTGTCTTTGTTCAGTCTGTGTTATGTGCTTCCTGTTTTACTTTGAAGGTCTCTGTCTTATCTCAGTGTGTTCAGTTTACGCTTCTTTGGTCTCGTCAGTTCTGATTTGTCCCAGCTGTGTTTCCCTCCTGTTACTCATTCCCTGATTGCTCCCTCTGTGTATTTAAGCCCAGTGTTTCTCTGTGTCTGTGTCGCGATCTACCGTTTTCTTAGCTGGGTGTTCTGTCATTTCTCTAGTTTAAGTTTGTTTTGAGTTTTTTTAGTTTTGTTATATTTTGAGTATTAAATTAAAGCCTTTTTTGAGTTCACGTCTGTCTCCGGAGTCTGCACCTTGGGTCCTATTCCTGCCTGCACACAGCCACACCTAACAGAAGATCGCGACCAGAACATGGACCCTGCAGACTCCTTTTTCTTTGAGTTCAACGGCGAGATGGAGCGGCTGGTGCGCCTGCTCGACCGCATCGCCCAGTCCCCGGATTTAAGGACCATGGCAGTGGGGCTGAGCGCGGTGGAGGCCATCATTCGGCATAATCCCCGGCTTAGCCAGTTTGCTAGAGACACTGAGTTGGGGAACACCATTACTGCCTGGAGAGAGCAAGTCAGGGCTAGTGAGCTTGCTCTCTCCCTCACTACATCTTCCCCACCGCTGCCGCAGGACAACGCACACTCGGCTTCATCGCCACTGCAGGCTTCCTCCCCTTCCTCACGCCACCTGGGACCTTGTTCGCCTGTCCGTTCGCCTGCCTTTTTCCTGGCGGCTGTGTGGTCGGAGGATGAGGAGGAGGTCTCCGTTTCTCCACTGGTTCCTGTTCCCTCGTCTAAAAGGAAGCGACGCCACCGTCGCTCTTCTCCTCGGTCATCCTTTCAGCCACCTGTCTCCGCTGGAGGGTCCGAGGAACCGCTTCAGCCACCTGTCTCCGCTGGAGGGTCCGAGGAACCGCTTCAGCCACCTGTCTCCGCTGGAGGGTCCGAGGAATCGCTTCAGCCTTCTCTTCCTGCTGGAGGATCCGAGGGGCCCGTTCAGCCTCCTGTCTCTGCTGGAGGGTCCGAGGGGCACGTTCAGCCTCCTGTCTCTGCTGGAGGGTCCGAGGGGCCCGTTCAGCCACCTGTCTCCGCTGGAGGGTCCGAGGAATCGCTTCAGCCACCTGTCTCTGCTGGAGGGTCCGAGGAATCGCTTCAGCCACCTGTCTCCGCTGGAGGGTCCGAGGAATCGCTTCAGCCACCTGTCTCTGCTGGAGGGTCCGAGGAATCGCTTCAGCCACCTGTCTCTGCTGGAGGGTCCGAGGAATCGCTTCAGCCGTCTCTTCCTGCTCGAGGGCCCGAGGAGCCTGTTCAGCCTCACGCCACGTCAGCTGGAGGGCCCGAGGAGCCTGTTCAGCCTTCTGCCACGTCAGCTGGAGGGCCCGAGGAGCCTGTTCAGCCTTCTGCCACGTCAGCTGGAGGGCCCGAGGAGCCTGTTCAGCCTTCTGCCACGTCAGCTGGAGGGCCCGAGGAGCCTGTTCAGCCTTCTGCCACGTCAGCTGGAGGGCCCGAGGAGCCTGTTCAGCCTTCTGCCACGTCAGCTGGAGGGCCCGAGGAGCCTGTTCAGCCTTCTGCCACGTCAGCTGGAGGGCCCGAGGAGCCTGTTCAGCCGTCTGCCACGTCAGCTGGAGGGCCTGAGGAGCCCGTCCAGCTGCCATTAGCCTCTGCCTCTGCTACGCCTGGTCCAGCCTCTGCCTCTGCTACGCCTGGTCCAGCTTCTGCCTCTGCCTCTGCTACGCCTGGTCCGGCTTCGGCCTCTGCACCTCCGCCTGGTCCAGTCTCCGAGTGTTCAGCTTCGTCTGCTCCTGAGGTCTCCATGCTGTCTGTTCCTGCACGTCCTGCTCGGCCTGCTCGTCCTGCACGTCCTGTCCGGCCTGCTCGTCCTGCTCGTCCTGTCCGGCCTGCACGTCCTGTCCGGCCTGCTCATCCTGCACGTCCTGTCCGGTCGATGACTGGACGTCGTTGCCGTCATGGACAGCCCTCTGAACTACGCCGCCGTCATGGACGGCCCCCTGAACCACGCCGCTGCCTCCCGCCCGGCCGGCCTCCTGATCTGCTCCGTCGCCACCGGTGCCTTCCGCCTGGCCGGCCTCCTGAACTGTTTTCTGGGCTCTTGGACCATCAGCCTCCGGGCCGCCCCCCTGAACTGCCCGGGTTTGGACTATCGTGCTGTCAGCCTCCGGGCCGCCCCCCTGAACTGCCCGGGTTTGGACTATCGTGCCGTTAGCCTCCGGGCCGGCCCCCTGAACTTTTTTGAGACTATTGCCTGGGCCTCTGCGCTTTTCGTGAGCTCTTTTGTTTGTTTGCTTTTGGACTTTGCCTGGGCCTTGGTGCTGTTGTTTTGGACTTTGTTCCTGTTTTTTGTTCTGTTGCTTTCCGGGCTCCAGTGTTTGCATTTTTTTTTTTGTTTTGTTGTTTCTGGCTCCTTGTTTGGTTTGTTTCGAGCCCTCCATCCTGTTTCCCCCGCTGCCCACCCTGGTTGGGTTGTTTTTGTTTTTTTTGATTTTGATGTTTTGGTTTGGGCTGTCTGGAAGCCAGCCCTTAAGGGGGGGGTACTGTTAGGATGCCTGGGTCGTTGACCCAGGGTTTTTGAGTTTATGATATTATTTATACTGTCTAGTTTTTGGTTTCTTTGAGTTCTGTCTTATGGCTTAGGTCTCTGTCTTCTTTAGTTGCTCTGTCTCCCCTATCACCTGCATCCCCTTGTCTAGTTCACGTCTATGTGTATCCTTAGTTCCTATATCCCCGTGTCTAGTCAGTGTTTGTGTCTGCCCTGTTCCCACGTCTCTGTTCCCTCTGTAGTGCCTGCATGTGAGTCTGTGTCTTTGTTCAGTCTGTGTTATGTGCTTCCTGTTTTACTTTGAAGGTCTCTGTCTTATCTCAGTGTGTTCAGTTTACGCTTCTTTGGTCTCGTCAGTTCTGATTTGTCCCAGCTGTGTTTCCCTCCTGTTACTCATTCCCTGATTGCTCCCTCTGTGTATTTAAGCCCAGTGTTTCTCTGTGTCTGTGTCGCGATCTACCGTTTTCTTAGCTGGGTGTTCTGTCATTTCTCTAGTTTAAGTTTGTTTTGAGTTTTTTTAGTTTTGTTATATTTTGAGTATTAAATTAAAGCCTTTTTTGAGTTCACGTCTGTCTCCGGAGTCTGCACCTTGGGTCCTATTCCTGCCTGCACACAGCCACACCTAACACAATATTGTATTAATATAATTATTATATTTCATAACTCATTAATTTTCAATGATTCAAATTTATTTAATTATTATGGTAAATGGCCTGTATTTATATAGCGCTTTACTAGTCCCTAAGGACCCCAAAGCGCTTTACATATCCAGTCATCCACCCATTCACACACACATTCACACACTGGTGATGTATATTATAAATATACAATTTTCTTTTTTTAATCATCAATAGCATTTTTCTATGCTATTGATGCTATTGCTTCATGTCATGGGCCCCTTGCACTCTGACATTTTTTTCTGTGGAAGATTGTTGCTCAATAATGTGGATTTGAGGGTTAAGCTCACGAAAGCCAGCGACGCGTGTAGCCTCATGGCACCTCAAAATGCCAGTTACCGTCTGAATATTCTAGGCGCCTCCATGTTTGTAAGAAAAGTGGCAGTGTCTCCCGTTATGCGCGTAGGTCACGCATCCGCTCTCATGCATGCCAATGCATTATATCCGATCTCGCGGATTAATGTAAAAACATTTTCAATGTCTGAGAATTGATATCACATCACGAGAACCTGTTTGTGGGTTCACTGCCCAGATATCTTGTCATAGGCATGATAAACCACGAAGCTTTTACAGGGTGATGTGATTTATGCCCTTTCAATTTCCAGCATAACAATTTAGAGTTTTTGGCTTTGTGTCATGAGAGTAAACAGATACCAGCCAAAGCGTTTCAACCCAATCTCGCTGACAGTCTGTGAGAGAGTTTTACAGCCTGTACACTGAAGAAACCTGAAAGATCTGTCCTTGTGCATTGACAGACAGGAATTTAAACGAGGATATACTCTGTTCGTGTTCAACAACCAACAATCACACAACCACGCTGATCATTTATGCTTGTTACGATTCAATTCTCGAGATCAATTCCAAAAGACAAGTTATGGTTATTACTGACAGGTTTCCGTTTTTTCTTGAATCATGAACAATCATCAGTTGGAGAGTATCATGAGGCTGCTAGTCGGCGACAGATTCTGTGGGGTTTGGGCCTCAGACGAGCTACTGCTGCTGCTCAAACGTTTGTTTAAACGGCCTGCATATCTGATCATAAATACAGATCCCAGGAATAAACCTGGAACTCATTGGCTGGCGATTTCATTAGATGAAGATGGAGGTGCAAGTTTTTAGGATTTGTTCGAATTATTCATTTTACCCCAAAGCATTGTAACGTTTTTGAAAAAGCATGCTGATCGAGTATCTTTCCATCAAAGACAGCTGCAAGCCACGCTGTCTACATAATGCGGTCAGCACTGTATATTTGTTTTAGCCCAGAGATCGTGTGGAAAGACTTCTGATAATGTACTTGCTTTATATGGGTCTAATCAAAAGGAAAATGATGCCGTGGTCGTGTTTTGTAAAACGATTTATCAGCTGTGCATTAATATGTAAAGCTAGCAATTTTAACCAAACTTCATGCTCTCTGAAAGCTTTTCATGATTGTCTCTTGTGTTAAAAATTATTTTTAATAAAGGGTAAAAACATTTTGCCAAAAAAGTGGTGTAATGTGTGGGGTTTTTGTTGCTCAATAAAAACAGCAGCGATAATTAACTTTAAAAATAACAAAACATGTTTTATTTGGCTTTGATTACATCAGAAATGTAACCAGGTGGGTGATCAGGCAAATGTCTTGCTTTTCTTCTTTTCTTATCAATAACATCTGATGATGCCTGGTATTCTCGCTCTGCTATTTCCCTTCGAGCTGATATGTTATCGATTGTGGAAAGGGGGATTTTTAGGTCCGCCAAGGTTTGTGCAAGCAAAGTCCAGCCTGTTGGTTTGACGCTTGTCCGAGGGCTTTGCTAAAAACTTCTCTCTATGCATCGGTTCACCGTCTTCGGTCCATCCGCTGTGACCTTTTGATGCTAATATTCTACGCATGCAGTGTTCCTCTTTGAGCGAGGGTTTATGTTGGTTAAAACTTCATGCAAAACTATATTGACACCCTCCTGCTGCTCCCCCTCCTCGCTCTCTTCCTCCTGGTACTGGCGCCTATCATATGACCTGTCACTAAGTCTCCCCTCACGCTCAGCGGGGAGCCTTAGCGTTATCTGCTTGCTTTCATCCAGTTTCTGTTTCTCGAGCACAAGATACTTTTGTAAAAGCATATTATACCTTTTGATTTTCTCATCCAGGTTTAAACCCTCAGTCTCTAATACCCGTCTCATTTCATTATCCAAATCAGCCTCAGCCTTCTCTCTGATGTTTGTCCGAGACGCATTTCCATGCGTTTCATGTAAGTGTTTGATCTGCTCAGGTGAGATCAAATACATTTTATGCATTTTAATTTGTGAATGCCACCTATAGCTAGATCTGCAGCGATGGGTAGCATGGTTGTGAGAAGTGGTAACAGGAAACCACCTTTTTGAGTCATTAGCGTTTTCTTCTTCCTCACTCCATCCCGTCATCTGTCTGATTTTCTCTTTATGTTGCTTTAATTTCTTATGCTGGCATTATGTGATAGGAATATTTCTTTTTAAAAGATTCATCCCAATCTCGCTTACAGCCTCAATAAAAACAGGTGAGCATTCATCTAAAACCTTACGCATTTTTGGTGAGCTAGTGGTTAGTGTTTTCAACAAAGCAAAGTTTCTTCTCAGTCTTACAGACATTTTTCTCTCGTATTTGACTGCAGACGTCCTGGACAAATTTGTCTAGCTAATGTATTAACTTGTAATTTATCACAGGGTTTCTTAAATAAGACCATATAAGTACTGTTCAGACTGATCGTTCTGCTGTGTTTTCCCTGTAGAAACACATTCTGAGTCAACACTCATATTTTTATGGTGTCTGTACTGCGTGAAACCACTTCTCGATGATTTGATGTAGGGCTGCTCAATTAATCGAATTTTAATCATGATTACGATCTGGGCTTTCAACGATCATTAAAAATGACTGAGACGATTATTAGCCCCTCCCTCATTTATCCGCGACACCTTAAAGGCCGGTTCGTGAAAATATTGTCGGGCATAAACCGGTCCGTGGCGCAAAAAAGGTTGGAGACCGCTGATTAAGAGGACCCGAGGGAAGCTCGGAAAGCTAAGCAGAAGTTATTTGGAGAGGAGAGTGACTGCCGCTGGTTGAAAAGAGAGGTAAAAAAACTTCAGTGGTGTTGCACACTATGTTATATTATTTTTTAAAGTCATTGTTAACCCTTTAAAGCCGGTCAGACCAGCACGCTCCGTTTTGTGTAACTATTTTTAAATCCCTGTAGAACCTGAACCGTGTAAGCTAGCGCAATAATTTGTTTTGCATATGAAACCGGAGGAGTTGTACTTACAGTGGGGCAAAAAAGTATTTAGTCAGCCACCGATTGTGCAAGTTCCCCCACTTAAAATGATGACAGAGGTCAGTAATTTGCACCAGAGGTACACTTCAACTGTGAGAGACAGAATGTGAAAAAAAAAATCCATGAATTCACATGGTAGGATTTGTAAAGAATTTATTCGTAAATTAGGGTGGAAAATAAGTATTTGGTCACCTCAAACAAGGAAAATCTCTGGCTCTCACAGACCTGTAACGTCTTCTGTAAGAAGCTTTTCTGTCCCCCACTCGTTACCTGTATGAATGGCACCTGTTTGAACTCATCATCTGTATAAAAGACACCTGTCCACAGCCTCAAACAGTCAGACTCCAAACTCCGCCATGGCCAAGACCAAAGAGCTTTCGAAGGACACCAGGAAAAGTATTGTAGACCTGCACCAGACTGGGAAGAGTGAATCTACAATAGGCAAGCAGCTTGGTGTGAAAAAATCAACTGTGGGAGCAATCATCAGAAAATGGAAGACATACAAGACCACTGATAATCTCCCTCGATCTGGGGCTCCACGCAAGATCTCATCCCGTGGGGTCAAAATGATCATGAGAACGGTGAGCAAAGATCCCAGAACCACACGGGGGGACCTGGTGAATGACCTGCAGAGAGCTGGGACCAAAGTAACAAAGGTCACCATCAGTAACACACTACAACGGCAGGGAATCAAATCCCGCAGTGCCAGACGTGTTCCGCTGCTGAAGCCAGTGCATGTCCAGGCCCGTCTGAAGTTTGCCAGAGAGCACATGGATGATACAGCAGAGGATTGGGAGAATGTCATGTGGTCAGATGAAACCAAAGTAGAACTTTTTGGTATAAACTCAACTCGTCGTGTTTGGAGGAAGAAGAATACTGAGTTGCATCCCAAGAACACCATACCTACTGTGAAGCATGGGGGTGGAAACATCATGCTATGGGGCTGTTTTTCTGCCAAGGGGACAGGACGACTGATCCGTGTTAAGGACAGAATGAATGGGGCCATGTATCGTGAGATTTTGAGCCAAAACCTCCTTCCATCAGTGAGAACTTTGAAGATGAAACGAGGCTGGGTCTTCCAACATGACAATGATCCAAAACACACCGCCCGGGCAACAAAGGAGTGGCTCCGTAAGAAGCATTTGAAAGTCCTGGAGTGGCCTAGCCAGTCTCCAGACCTCAACCCCATAGAAAATCTGTGGCGGGAGTTGAAAGTCCGTGTTGCTCGGCGACAGCCCCAAAACATCACTGCTCTCGAGAAGATCTGCATGGAGGAATGGGCCAAAATACCAGCTACTGTGTGTGCAAACCTGGTAAAGACCTATAGTAAACGTTTGACCTCTGTTATTGCCAACAAAGGTTATGTTACAAAGTATTGAGTTGTATTTTTGTTATTGACCAAATACTTATTTTCCACCCTGATTTACCAATAAATTCTTTACAAATCCTACCATGTGGATTCATGGATTTTTTTTTCACATTCTGTCTCTCACAGTTGAAGTGTACCTCTGGTGCAAATTACTGACCTCTGTCATCATTTTAGGTGGGGGAACTTGCACAATCGGTGGCTGACTAAATACTTTTTTGCCCCACTGTATATATACCCTAGTAAGCTATAGTACTTTTTCCTTTGGGAAGGTACCATCTGTGCAGTCTGCAATTTTGTTGAAGAAAGATGTTGAATCTATTTAATATTTCTTGAAAAATAATTGATTTCTGTGCATTTTTTTTCACACTGCATCAAATTAAGGTTGATTACGTCGAGTAAGCATCATGAGGTGGAGCGTGAGGGGTGGTTCCCTATTTTTTATTTATTTATTTTTGTTGCTGGGAGTTGGAACCCTATTAGTTAGGTTGCTTAATATTTATGCTAAGTACTCTTTAAAATACCAGAATAGGGAGGATGGTGTAGGTTTAAGTTTATTAGATTGATCAGTATTGCTGAACTATGAAACATTTTTTTTGCATACAGGTATAACAGAATAGCTTTAGTGTAGTTGTTGTTTTAAACTTGAGTATGAACTTATACAAAATGCAGCAAGATATTTAAAAAAACAGTTTTGTTGATTAAAAAACACTATATCGGATTCATATCGGTATCGGCAGATATCCAAATTTATGATATCGGTATCGGTATCGGACATAAAAAAGTGGTATCGTGCCATCTCTAGTCTAGGCGGGCGATGCTTGGACCGACACAGGACAGCAGGTCCTCAAACTGGGCGACTGAAAGATGGTGATATCGCTGAAAGTCCAGGCGCAGCTCCTGGAGCAAGTGGTGAAACTCACCAAACTGCTCACACTTCTGGAGGACCTGATGGACCCAGGTACGGCGAGGACGTCCTTAACGCCGCTGCTCTACTCTCCACAGTAAATAGAGAAGGGAGACTCTCTCTTCAAATGGTAGATCGACAGCTGCCATCCTGCAAACATACCGTCTGGCACTACTTCCTCCCACATTTCTGCTTCACGCACGTCAAAATTGGATATTTTGACACGTGAATAATTCGCGTTGGACATGCATCGAGGTGCGAACGTGCATGCGTCAAGCTAGGGGCCTCTGGCGTTTGGTCGCGTCTATCGCGTTCGGTGTGAACACATGGTAAGAGCTGCGAAAGGCTCAGAAGAAATGTTTTGTGTTAGGCAGCTTTGAGAATGAGCAACGTTTGACTGTGTTCTGATGTCACCAGACTCCACACCCGAACTGTGACAGCTATTTTGCAAAAGACTTTCACTATGTGCTAATCGGGCAAGAGCTAAATTGAGCAATTCTAAAGGGTCATTATCAATGATCGCAGCAGGGTGCTCACTGCTTTGTGAAAATGTATTTTGAGATTCACCAACATTAGGATCGATATTGGGGTTTGACATAGCTAGAGCTAGGTTTAGTGCTAAACATGGGTCACTTATATCCTGTTTCTAGTTATTCACTGTTCACACAGAAGAATGTAAAAGGAGAATGTTTAAAAAACAAAAGAGCTTATTTATTTCTTATTTCATCAAGGACATTAATTCAACAATGAGACATAGAGCAAGAGAAACAAGCTGCTGTCGGTTGCGCTTTGTCTTTGTCCTCGTCTTAATGGTCCTGGTGCTCGCTGTCTTGAATGCTCTGAGGCGTTTAATGCCTAGACCTGACAATTAGAGGGTAAAAAGAAAAAGTTATGGTAAATAAAAACGATAGTTTAAAATGGCAAATTATGAGACCGTGGAGAGAATGACCGTGTCTGGCTTGCAAGAGCAGGCGCGCCAGCTTTCGAGCGCCTGATGGCTGGCAAGCCGCGCAGGCCGGGGTGGAGGGAGGGAGCGTGGAGCTCTGGAACTGCGGGCCGGACTGCCTAGCTCGGTTAACAAATCATGTCTGTCCCTGTTGGACAGAAGAATATTTTTCCCTTGGTGTCGGTGGTATGTGGCTGTAGTGTGGAATTCGGACTGCGAGGGAATAGATAATCATCCAAGTCGGAGATGTCTAAAAAGAGTTTCAAAATGAAACACGGTTAATGTTATTGCATACAATTAGCTGTTATTAGGGAGATCGAGAATGAAAAACTTACCAGTTTTGTTGAGAGAAACAGGGCTGGAGCAGAGCTGGCTGATTTCAGAGTCTAGAAAAAGAAAAACAAGAAGAGTTTTAAAATACGCAAACTAGTAAAATGTGAAAGGAGTATAAGATAAGATGATCAAGATGAAATGAGTTACCCGAGTAGGCCATGACAGCTGATGTTGTGATATGATATGTAAGTACTTTAGCCCGTGTTAAAGCCGAGTTTATATAAATATTTTTAAAAAGTGCATTGTAGGTGTTACAAATCATTGTGGTCTTTTTTTGAAATGAAAAGATTGACAAAAGGTCAAAGGAAATGTAAAAACAGGACAGGAAGATTAACCTACCTACATACCTATTGATATGCACAGAGGGAAAGCAACGCCAGTCGTTGATCTGGCTGGAGACAGGAGTCATGTGGGAGCGCGGTGCTAGTCTTAACCTCCGCGGCAGATCATAAAAATCGGACCTGTAGCCGATTGGATATCTGGGGTGCTGTGGCACCCGCCCATTTGATATGTGATTGGCAGTGGGCGAAGTTAGGCACGCAGGGGTCCTGCGTAGAAAGACTAAAGTCTTTTCAGGAGTTTGTTCCTGTTAACACGTATAAGGTTTTGGGGATACAGGCGAGTCCCTATCAAGCTATCCTATCGAGGTTAGGAGTGGTGTGAGTTCGGCAGAAGGGTTTTTTCAGGACTTTTTTCCTGTTAACTTATCTAAGGTTTTGGGGATAGAGGGGAGACGCGGGGTTTTGTCGGGATTGTGAGAGTTTGTGACTCGGACTTTGATTCTGAATTTCCTAGTTTGGATTAGACAAATGCAAATAAATTGAAATGCCCATATGCATGCCCCCACCGGGGCATGCATATGGGCAGAAATCTGTGCCATCAGAAACTGAATTTGAATAAGTTCAATTTGAATTTGAATTGCTCTGATTGAATCTGAATTGTAACTTGAATAAATGCTTTTGAAAACTGAATTTGAATTAGTCTAATTTGAAATTGAATTTATGGTTTGAAAATGATCATCACTAAATTGAAATTGAATTCTATATTTTGAAAATGAATTGATTTGCTTTGAAACTGCATTTTATCCTTTAAAAATTCAGCTCTCGAATAATTTCAGTTTCACTTCTCACCATTCAGTTTCAGTTCTACAATTCAATTTCAGTTCCAAAATTCAGTTCTTTGGAACTTACATCCGGTTCCGGTTCAAGCGCAGATTAATAGAACTACGTTTTACTAGTGGACGGAAAGTGTTACTGACGGGAATCTACAGCGTCTTGAGCTGAATTAAGACTTCAGAAGTCATTCGTCATGTCGAATGACCAGCGGATAAACTCTCAGGTTGGTAATAAATGTATTACATGTATAAGAACAAGCGTCATGTTAACAAAAGATAGCCGTACGGTAACTTTTATGCTTATTGCAGCTGCTAGCTAAAAACGGTAATTTAGCGTAGTTTGCCCTGGATTCAGCTTTGACAACAAATATGATCGACTGTTTCTAGTAGAATTCCAAAGTTGTCATCTTGGACCCTCTCAGAGTACCCCCTCTGTATGCTTGCAGAGACCCCTACAGTAGGGAAACATGCAAAACGGTGTCCAAACCTTTGTATTTTAGCTTTATTTATGTCTTACACAGCATCCCAACTCTTTAGCTAACTTAATAACTTTAGCTAAAGTGAATAGTTAGTCTAATTCATTAGTGCAGCATTACTGGATCACCTCTGTTTGAAGTGATATAATGTGATATACAACTATCACTGTGTTTAACTACCATAATAATTCTTAGGGTACTGAGTGCATGCTTAATTAGATTATTTTTTTTTAAAGCATACTGCTCCATTACTATGTTTGACAGGCTGAAGTTGTCGGGTCACCTCCTAAATCGATCATCTTTTACAGGTGTTTTGTGCCAGAAATGGAGTGTCCACTGAAGACTGAAGATACTGAATCTCTACGCCTTGCCATTGATCCTTCTTGTGCCTTCAAGAGACATTAACTTAACCACTCTCATATGCTCTGTACCTACATCACCTTCCCTGACAGTCATAGCTTGGCTCATCTGAGGGTGAAATTATAAGAATGTGTTATTTTGCAAAGTGCTCTCTAGGGTTCCTAAATAAAATATGGCATTGAGGTCATTTCTTTTGAATTAATCCCTCCTTCTGAAATATAAGAACCTCTCCTGGTTTTAATGGCACTTTGGATTTCTTTACTTTCTGTTCCACTTCCAAACCCAAATAGATGCTGACAAGCTGCCACAGTAACATGGAAGAGGGAAAGACGTTGGAAAGGACTACTACAAATAAACCTAATGCCTAACAATGAAAAATGTAAAATAAGAACAATAATAATAATAATAATAAAGATAAAAGATAAAGTAACACGTTTTTAGTATTTTATTTATTCCAAATGATCATCCAGATGTCTGTGACATGTGATGACAAACACCATAATGGAAGGCCTTAGTCATCACATGCTTAAACTCATCATATATTTTTGCATATGCTGAACAGGAAGTCAGACATGCTGTAACTGTGGGGTAGAAAACAGCATGAACACCATACGGCAGGGGTCTCAAACTCCAGTCCTCGAGGGCATGGAAAAGTTGCATGACACTTTGACCCTTGAGGACTGGAGTTTGAGACCCCTGTCATATGGAATATGACAGGTGTGGTTGAACTGCATGAAGACTCTGAAGTTTCTCTTCTCTTCTGGCAGGACAGGAATGTTGCCTTGTCCTGTGAGCCACTGTAAGGATGTACTTAGAGTAGAACTGGACTGTCACCGGCCTCAGGCTCTTCACCCTTTTCAAAGACAAAGCAGTCATTTAGATAAAATATTAGATATTGTTTACCTGTAAATGCACAAAGAGAATTTAGAAATGTAATTATTGTCAAGAGTGAACAAGCACTGATAGTGTAATCTACAGCTGTGGCCAAACGTTTAGAGAATGAGAAGTGTTGTTTGCTTATTTACAAAGTTTGCTGTTTCAGTGATAGTGTCACGGGCTGCGACGGCAGACCGTGGGGGAATGTGGGAAAGGAGGACCCAGGCGCGGAGCTCAAGTTACAAGCAGTGCGTTTATTTACAGTGTGGTAGAAAGCAACAATGAATCCCAGTGTTTTCCCCAGACTCCCGTGTCGTGTCCTCCTAGTGCTCTCTGCTCCCGTGTCAGCACCCCCCGGTGCTCGCTGCTCTCCAAGCCTTCCACGCTCCTCCTGTGGGAAACAATAGCGGCAGCTGTCAGGACACTCAGTAATGGCAGGCATACACTTTGTGACAAAGCCTAGACTGGGTAACTAACGTGGCGTCCCAAGCAATGATCCCGCGTCAGTGGGAGCTCCAAGACTCTCTTAAGTAGCTCCCCCGACGAGGCCTGACCAGCAGCAGGTGTGTGGCTTTGGGTGTGGCCAGTCCCCTAGCAGGGCCACACCCCCCAGGCCTGACGGCGCCTATAAACAAGTACTCAGACACACAGCCACCCACACACACACACACACATATGTACAAGCACAGAGAAGGGGAAGCAACACCAAAAATACTTAATAATAACAACACAGGTCCATGACTGCCCAGGGGTCCTGGGTCGCCCAGTCTCAGGACCCTGACAGATAGTTGTATATCATATTATATCACTTCAAACAGAGGTGACCCAGTAATGCTGCACTAATGAATTAGACTAACTATTCACTTTAGCTAAAGTTATTAAGTTAGCTAAAGAGTTGGGATGCTGTGTAAGACATAAATAAAGCTAAAACACAAAGGTTTGGACACCGTTTTGCATGTTTCCCTACTGTAGGGGTCTCTGCAAGCATACAGAGGGGGTACTCTGAGAGGGTCCAAGATGACAACTTTGGAATTCTACTAGAAACAGTCGATCATATTTGTTGTCAAAGCTGAATCCAGGGCAAACTACGCTAAATTACCGTTTTTAGCTAACAGCTACAATAAGCATAAAAGTTACTGTACGGCTATCTTTTGTTAACATGACGCTTGTTCTTATACATGTAATACATTTATTACCAACCTGAGAGTTTATCCGCTGGTCATTCGACATGACGAATGACTTCTGAAGTCTTAATTCAGCTCAAGACGCTGTAGATTCCCGTCAGTAACACTTTCGGTCCGCTAGTAAAACGTAGTTCTATTAATCTGCGCTTGAACTGGAACCGGATGTAAGTTCCAAAAAACTGAATTTTGGAACTGAAACTGAAATTATTCGAGAGCTGAATTTTTAAAGGATAAAATGCAGTTTCAAAGCAAATCAATTCATTTTCAAAATATAAAATTCAATTTCAATTTAGTGATGATCATTTTCAAACCATAAATTCAATTTCAAATTAGACTAATTCAAATTTAGTTTTCAAAAGCATTTATTCAAGTTACAATTCAGATTCAATCTGAGCAATTCAAATTCAAATTTAACTTATTCAAATTCAGTTTCTGATGGCACAGATTTCTGCCCATACATGCAGCCTCTATCTCTCGCCATACTCACTGTTACAAAAGCACGAGTTTAACTAAGCACTTTAGTATGGTTTAACACATTTTTACACACACACACGCACACAAGCATGGGCCCAGACACACACACACACAGGCCCGCGAACAGATGCCATTTTTGGCCATAAAAAAAATCCAACTTTTTTTGGTTTAAAATGAGAAAACTGCTATTGATGATAAAAATTGTATATTTATAATAATTAAATAATTTTTGAATTATTGAATTGATGAGTTATGAAATATAATAATAATATTAATATAATATTGTTTATTAATATCATATTTCTATGGCTACCCTTTGTTTTATTACTTCCTAGGTCATAAATCACAACCCCCTTATATCGTTTGACATAAGGAGGTTAATATCCCTCCTCACCCGTCCCAACCCGAGAATTACCACAATCACCACACCACAGATTCAGTTTGTATTTTCTCCAGGATTTCACACAACCCTGGAAAAACTAATTAATACATTATGGGCTTGGATTGACAATATCATGAATGAAACATGCTTTATTTGGAAGCAGCCCACCCCCTCCCTTTTCGACAGGTTGTGTGTGAGACACAGCTGCACGCAGGCGCACCGAGGGCTCTCGCGCTCACTTTTCCGCGTATATGTGTGTGATAGAATTCAGAAAACACATCAGTGCAAATTATAAGTGTATAGCATGATGTCTGGTGTTTTTGTGTTTGTTGGTTTGTTTTTATTTTGTTTTATTTTGCAAGCTGGTTATTAGACGCCCCTCTGCTCCCTGTGCAGCAAGCAGCAGGTGCTCCTCGCAATGCAATCCCCAAAAAGCACTGGCATGACGTCAGGGTAGCATGGGTGTGAGCAACTTTTTTTCTCTATGCCCGTGATTACTGTGTTTCTTCACAAACAAACAAAAATCAGAAGACTTTGTGTGTGTGTGTGTGTGTGTGTGTGTGTGTGTGTGTGTGTGTGTGTGTGATAGACAGACTGTTTCCAGGAAATCAGGATGTGGGAGTCTCTTTGGGAGAACACAGTTCCTACATCTGTTTCTTTGTGTGTGTCTTGTAACTAATGTGGGAGGAGCCATTAACAAACAGCTGGAGCAGAGAGCTGATCACTGAAAACAGATTCAGACAGAGAGACAGACAGAGCTGTATCAGTGAGAGGTGGGACGCCGAAGACAGAAAAATGTCTTTTTTTGATTTCTGGAGCAGCACGAAGGAGAGAGGCGCGCTGCTGAGGAGAGCCAATCAGCTGAGGCTGAATCCTTCACAGCTGTAAGTCTGATTTAAACTGGTTTTCAGTGAAACGTGTGGGACAGTGATAGACTTTGGTTCACAAACCTGCAGCAGTAGAAGGACACGCACATGTTCGAGCACAGACTGCTCAGATTTCTGCAGAAAACTCTGAACAAAATAAAACAGAAAGAGAGGAGTAGCTGTCCTTTGTGTGGGGCCTGCAGGTGCAGGTCTATTTACCACTGATCGTTAGGGATGGGTACCGGTAATGGCACCGGTTCTGACATAAACGGTAGTAACCAGACCGAAAAGCAGCGCACATTTCGGTGTTTATTTCGGTGCTTTTTCCCCCCATGAGATGTCACACACTTTGGATTCTAGCCAATCATTTTACCTTTCCAAGGATAGTAGGCGGGTCCAGGTACGTACGTTCTTTTAGAGCAGAGCTACAGATTAAAAATGCCCAAGGCGAAGTGGTCAATAGTCTGGCTGTACTTCACAGCAAAAGATGCAAACTCAGCAGCAACAAGTGCTTTAAGGTGATACTGTGATAATGTGCAAAGGAGGTAACACCTCGAATCTGATGAAACACCTGGCGGCGCATAGCGCCGAGAAATGCACCATATTTGATAGCTTGCTGCGAGACCTCACACCGAGCACATCTACTGCGGGTGTGGTGCCTGTTATCGGACCCGGAGTTAGCAACATCCCCCAAAAACCCGAAGAGCAGAGTCCTGGCCCCTAGCCCTGCCAGTGTAGCAGAAATGATGAGGATGATGATGGCAGCAGCAGCCGTTCTTCTCTGCGTTATTAAACGTTATTAAATTAATGCATGTAAGGTGAACTAGCAACTAACATGAGAGGTTTTTGGACAAAGTGTGTGTTCTCCATTCTTTAAGCACCGGTTTGAGCACCGTTTAAGCACCGGCACCGTTTCAAAAGTACCGCTTTGGGACTGGTATCGGATAAAACCTAAACGATACCCATCCCTACTGATCGTACGGTATCACTGCGATTTGACCTTTTATCTTGTTTACTGGCTCTTCTCTCTCATACCTCCAAGCTATACAAAGTGCTACAGCCAGGATGTTAACACGTTTTAGTAAGCGAGCCCACATTACTGCTATTATAAAGCCGCTTGCTTTCTTCGATCGCAGACTCAGTATTTATTAGTTTTTCCTTGTACCCAGTTGAGTAATCCGAGTACAAGGTACATAATCTTATTGACAAAACAAAGGCAGAGTGTAGAGTCTACAAGAAAAGGATATCATATAGAGCCGGCTCCACAAACAACATGCACAGTCACCTGAGAACTGTCCACCCATCAGTGCAATGGGAAGATAAAACGCAGTCAGTTGAGTGTGACATTAATATTTCTGAATGCCAACGTTTCCCTTAATTAAAGATCTGGGCGTTCCCCCCCCCCCCCACCCCCTTTTTTTTCTCCATAATTTATTGCGTTGTGGTTTGCAGTTTTTTTGTGTTGTTTCACTTTAAATTTGTTCAAAAGGAAAAAGCTGAAAATTTAAGAAGTTAAAAGTTGAAATGTATGAAATGTAAATAGTTGTTTTTGTATTTTATAATTTATTTATTACATTATATGTGGAGTGAATAAATAAAAGTATATTTACAGTGGCCCCTAGAGACAAAGCACGTACACACTCCAAAACACAACGGAAGTGCTCCAGGATGCTATGGGCCGTGTTGAGCTTTTGTTACCTAGTGGCTACACAAGCCAGCAAGTACCAACAATCGAATTGGGTGTGTGGTAGTAACAGGTAAATTAAGTTCTTCTTCAATTATTTATATATATATATATATATATATATATAAACACCCAGCGCGCCCCTGCGGGTGGTTTATCCTTCAAGCTCAGGTCCTCTACCAGAGGCCTGGGAGCTTGAGGGTCCTGCGCAGTATCTTAGCTGTTCCCAGGACTGCGCTCTTCTGGACAGAGATCTCCGATGTTGTTCCCGGGATCTGCTGGAGCCACTCGCCTAGCTTGGGAGTCACCGCACCTAGTGCTCCGATTACCACGGGGACCACCGTTACCTTCACCCTCCACATCCTCTCGAGCTCTTCTCTGAGCCCTTGGTATTTCTCCAGCTTCTCGTGTTCCTTCTTCCTGATATTGCTGTCATTGGGAACTGCTACATCGATCACTACGGCCGTCTTCTTCTGTTTGTCTACCACCACTATGTCCGGTTGGTTAGCCACCACCATTTTGTCCATCTGTATCTGGAAGTCCCACAGGATCTTAGCTCGGTCATTCTCCACCACCCTTGGGGGCATCTCCCATTTTGAGCTCAGGACTTCCAGGTTATACTCGGCACAGATGTTCCTGTACACTATGCCGGCCACTTGGTTATGGCGTTCCATGTATGCCTTGCCTGCTAGCATCTTGCACCCTGCTGTTACAGTGGGGCAAAAAAGTATTTAGTCAGCCACCGATTGTGCAAGTTCCCCCACCTAAAATGATGACAGAGGTCAGTAATTTGCACCAGAGGTACACTTCAACTGTGAGAGACAGAATGTGAAAAAAAAATCCATGAATTCACATGGTAGGATTTGTAAAGAATTTATTGGTAAATCAGGGTGGAAAATAAGTATTTGGTCAATAACAAAAATACAACTCAGTACTTTGTAACATAACCTTTGTTGGCAATAACAGAGGTCAAACGTTTACTATAGGTCTTTACCAGGTTTGCACACACAGTAGCTGGTATTTTGGCCCATTCCTCCATGCAGATCTTCTCGAGAGCAGTGATGTTTTGGGGCTGTCGCCGAGCAACACGGACTTTCAACTCCCGCCACAGATTTTCTATGGGGTTGAGGTCTGGAGACTGGCTAGGCCACTCCAGGACTTTCAAATGCTTCTTACGGAGCCACTCCTTTGTTGCCCGGGCGGTGTGTTTTGGATCATTGTCATGTTGGAAGACCCAGCCTCGTTTCATCTTCAAAGTTCTCACTGATGGAAGGAGGTTTTGGCTCAAAATCTCACGATACATGGCCCCATTCATTCTGTCCTTAACACGGATCAGTCGTCCTGTCCCCTTGGCAGAAAAACAGCCCCATAGCATGATGTTTCCACCCCCATGCTTCACAGTAGGTATGGTGTTCTTGGGATGCAACTCAGTATTCTTCTTCCTCCAAACACGACGAGTTGAGTTTATACCAAAAAGTTCTACTTTGGTTTCATCTGACCACATGACATTCTCCCAATCCTCTGCTGTATCATCCATGTGCTCTCTGGCAAACTTCAGACGGGCCTGGACATGCACTGGCTTCAGCAGCGGAACACGTCTGGCACTGCGGGATTTGATTCCCTGCCGTTGTAGTGTGTTACTGATGGTGACCTTTGTTACTTTGGTCCCAGCTCTCTGCAGGTCATTCACCAGGTCCCCCCGTGTGGTTCTGGGATCTTTGCTCACCGTTCTCATGATCATTTTGACCCCACGGGATGAGATCTTGCGTGGAGCCCCAGATCGAGGGAGATTATCAGTGGTCTTGTATGTCTTCCATTTTCTGATGATTGCTCCCACAGTTGATTTTTTCACACCAAGCTGCTTGCCTATTGTAGATTCACTCTTCCCAGTCTGGTGCAGGTCTACAATACTTTTCCTGGTGTCCTTCGAAAGCTCTTTGGTCTTGGCCATGGCGGAGTTTGGAGTCTGACTGTTTGAGGCTGTGGACAGGTGTCTTTTATACAGATGATGAGTTCAAACAGGTGCCATTCATACAGGTAACGAGTGGGGGACAGAAAAGCTTCTTACAGAAGACGTTACAGGTCTGTGAGAGCCAGAGATTTTCCTTGTTTGAGGTGACCAAATACTTATTTTCCACCCTGATTTACGAATAAATTCTTTACAAATCCTACCATGTGAATTCATGGATTTTTTTTCACATTCTGTCTCTCACAGTTGAAGTGTACCTCTGGTGCAAATTACTGACCTCTGTCATCATTTTAAGTGGGGGAACTTGCACAATCGGTGGCTGACTAAATACTTTTTTGCCCCACTGTATGTGCTGGATTGTCTCTGGGGCATTTTTACACAGCCTGTACCTGGGGTCTTGCCTGGTGTGATAGACCCCAGCCTCTATGGATCTTGTACTCAGAGCTTGTTCTTGTGCTGCCATGATTGTGCTCTGTGCTGTCTTTCAGTCCAGCTTTGTCCAGCCACTGGTAGGATTTCTGGATATCAGCCACCTCCTCTATCTGCCGGTGGTACATACCGTGCAGGGGCCTGTTCTTCCATGATGGTTCCTCGTCTCCCTCCTCTTTCTTGGGTTTCTGCTGCCTGAGGTATTCACTGAGCACTCGGTCAGTTGGAGCCATCTTCCCAATGTATTCTTGGATGTTCGTTGTCTCATCCTGGACTGTGGTCCTGACACTCACCAGTCCCCGGCCCCCTTCCTTCCGCTTAGCGTACAGCCTCAGGGTGCTGGACTTGGGGTGAAACCCTCCATGCATGGTAAGGAGCTTTCTTGTCTTTATGTCAGTGGCTTCTATCTCCTCCTTTGGCCAGCCTATTACCCCAGCAGGGTACCTGATCATGGGCAGGGCGTACGTGTTGATGGCCCGGATCTTGTTCTTACCATTCAGCTGACTCCTCAGGACTTGCCTGACCCTCTGCAGGTACTTGGTGGTTGCAGCTTTTCTAGCGGCCTCTTCATGGTTCCCATTTGCCTGTGGGATCCCCAGGTACTTGTAACTGTCCTCTATGTCTACAATGTTGCCTTCTGGTAGTCCAATCCCCTCAGTTCTGACTACCTTCCCTCTCTTTGTTACCATCCGACTACACTTCTCCAGTCCGAACGACATTCCAATGTCATTGCTGTATAGCCTGGTAGTGTGGATCAGTGAATCGATGTCTCATTCACTCTTGGCATACAGCTTGATGTCATCCATGTACAGGAGGTGGCTGACAACTGCTCCGTTCCGTAGTTGGTATCCGTAGCCAGTCTTGTTAATGATCTCACTGAGGGGGTTCAGGCCTATGCAGAACAGCAGTGGGGACAGAGCATCTCCTTGGTAGATCCCATACTTGATGGTGACTTGTGCTATGGGCTTGGAGTTGGCCTCTAGTGTTGTACGCCACATCCCCATTGAGTTCCTGATGAAGGCTCTTAGGGTCCTGTTGATCTTGTACAATTCTAGGCATTCCAGTATCCAGCTGTGGGGTATTGTGGGCGACCGTGGCTCAGGGGGTTGGGAATCGCATCTGTAACCGGAAGGTCGCCGGTTCGATCCCTGGGCTCTCTGTCCTGGTCGTTGTGTCCTTGGGCAAGACACTTTACCCTACTTGCCTACTGGTGTTGGCCAGAGGGGCCGATGGCGCAATATGGCAGCCTCGCTTCTGTCAGTCTGCCCCAGGACAGCTGTGGCTACAACTGTAGTTTGCCTGAAGTGTACCTCTGGTGCAAATTACTGACCTCTGTCATCATTTTAAGTGGGGGAACTTGCACAATCGGTGGCTGACTACATACTTTTTTGCCCCACTGTATATATATATATATATATATATATATGATTGTTTGTGTATTAATACAAAAACAATAGACATGCATTCGATTGTGTAATTTAAATGATCTAGGTAGCTCTGTTTTGGAAGTTCAGTTAGAAATGTGTTTTGGAGTTTTTACGTGCTTTGGAATTTCTAAGTGCTTTGGAGTTTGTACGTGTTTCGTCTCTAGGGGCCCCCATAAATATTTATATATAAACATACATAAAGAAAACCAAGTTTTTTTACATTACTAATTCCTTTTGTGCATAATTTTATATTATTGTTAATAATAAATTAATTAAAGCAACAAAACAACCTGAAGAGCTGGTTGGGAGCCGAAAGGGCCGGTTCTCTAAAAAGAGCCGGAAATCCCATCACTATTAGCAAGCAGTTTGCTGACTGTAGCGTGGGAGATGGGTGGTCTCGTAGGGTGTCTTGCATTGAAATCTGCTGCAATGACCCGGTTACTGCATTCACCAGATATCAACACAATTTCGATCCGCTCCTCACGTGTTAACCTCTTCAACATGTCAATGGCTGTGAACAAAGAGAAACTTGTAAATAACTCATGAAAGAATAAAGTTACGTTGAAACCAAGCACACCATTGTTTTTCTTGTGACATTACCAGTAAGTTTGATGTGTCACATGGCCCTCTTCCTATAGAGATTGACAGACCACATGACTTTCACGCATTGCATGCCGTGAACTCGTGGCAAAACAATCCAAGTACCTGCATCAAATGCAAGCATTTGCAGCACCGCAAAACGTTCATTCTTCGGTTCCAATAAATTCTTGCTTTGTCTTTGCCCCCCAAAAAGGTATGTACAAAACGAAGGAGAACAATGCCGGTCCGTACAAAGACAGACTTGATGAAAAGTCAAAGAAAAGATACGAGGAAAAAAATCTAACCAGTGAAAGGGTCAGACCCTCACGAGCACACAGAGGGACAAAATACGTTAGCGTGCTGCCCAACTTCACCACGCTCATATTTATAATCATACGGTTCTTGGAGTGAGTGCATACACTCGTGAAGTTTAGTAACTTTAGGTCACTGCAACAAGCCCAGGTACAGTTTACCGACGGATGGGTACAGGACCTTGAAATGCACCGTGTAGAAAGTAAAGACCATCGTATGTATCATAAGTTTACCAGTCTCACAAATCGTAATCAGTGAATCAGCAGATCTTAAGTTCTGAGGAAGAGAATTCCACAGTCTGGTGGCCACAGTAGCAAAAGCTCGATCACCCCTAGTTTTCAGTCTCGTATACTGAATAACAAGTAATCCCTGACCACAAGACCTCAGAGACCTACTAGGGGCATAGGGCTGTAAAAGTTCAATGATGTATGATGGTGCTTGTTCTTGAAGAGCCTTAAATGTCAGAACCAGAATCTTAAAGTGGACTCTGAATTCGATAGGGAGCCAGTGTAACTGTATAAGCAACGGTGTTATATGTGAGTATTTCGATGTTTTCGTCAGAAGCCTTGCTGCAGCATTTTGGACAGTCTGCAGACGCTCCAGGGAACTTTTGTTTAGACATGTGAACAGTGAATTGCAATAGTCCAGTCGTGATGAAATAAAAGCATGAATAACAATCTCCAGTTCAGTATGAGATATTATGGGGCTCAATTTAGAAATATTTCTTAAATGATAGAAGCAAGACCGAAACAGAGATTTGACGTGAATATCCAATGTAAGAGCAGGATCGAAGGTTATCCCTAGGTTCCTGATAGATGGTTTCACAAATGTTGAAAGGGGACCAAGAGCATTCATTATGCTGGGTACATGTCTGTCTGGAGCACATAAAAGGACTTCAGTTTTATTTTCATTTAGTTGGAGGAAATTGTCGGCCATCCAACCTTTGATGGTTTCCAAACACACATTTAAAGTCCGCAGCTTAGAAGCATCTTCAGGTTTAAAAGATATATAGAGTTGGATGTCGTCTGCGTAGCAGTGGTAACAAATATCCTCAAAAGGGCTCAAAATATGCTGGAGAGGAAGTAAATAAATTAAAAACAATAATGGCCCCAGCACAGAGCCTTGTGGCACACCAAAGGACAGGGACGTAGAAGATGACCTGTACTTAGAAACTGCCACAGAAGAGTATCGTTCACAAAGATACGAGGAGAACCACTCTAAGGCAGACCCAGATACACCGACCCAGTATTTCAGCCTATCAAGCAAAATATAATGGTCAACGGTGTCAAAGGCCGACGTGAGATCCAACATTAAGAGAACAGAACACTTACCTGCATCGTTTTGCATCAGAATGTCATTGGAAACTCTAAGAAGGGCTGTTTCAGTAGAATGAGCTTTACGAAAGCCAGACTGAAATTTGTCAAAGATATTATATTTGTCTAAAACTGCTGTAAGCTGCTTAGCCACAATCTTCTCTAAAATCTTAGCAATTAACGGTATTTTTGAGATCGGTCTGTAGTTGCTAGTGAGAGATGGGTCCAGCATAGGCTTTTTTAACAGGGGGTATATAACAGCAGTTTTAAAATAAGCAGGGACTTTGTCAGATCCCAAAGAGGTGTTAATTATAGTGAGCATACAGGGACCAATAGAGTAAAAGACATTTTTGAATAACGATGCGGGTAAAATGTCGAGTGAACAAGAGGATACTTTTGTTGCACTAACTATTTTTCCCAGCTCGGATAGTGAAACAGGTAAAAATCTTTCTAAAACAACAGGCCGAACTGGCGTGGGAACTGACAGTGCAGATGCTGATGGGGACAATTTTTTCCTTATATTGCTAATTTTTTCTAAAAAGAAAGCAAGAAATGTTTCACAGTCTTCAGCAGAAGAAATAATGGCAGCAGGTGGAGCAGGAGTAATGATATCAGTAATAGTATCAAATAAGACCTTAGGATTACCTCTGCTCTTTGCAACCAACTGAGAAAAGTAAGCAGCCCTTGCATCTCTAATAGCACTGTTAAAAGAGGCTAAAAGATCCTTTAAATAAAGGAGATGAACATTTAAATGAGTTTTCCTCCATAACCACTCAGCTTTACGACAATTATGTTTTATAGAGCGGATGTTGTCATTTAGCCAAGGTAGGGACTTGGAAACAGGCACAGGTCTCATTTTAACCGGACAGATTTCATCTAAGATCGAAAGACAATGATGATTAAATAGATCTGTTGAGAAATCAACACCGTTTTGTGGGGATAGTGTTAAATTAAAAGCATCTGAGAACTTCTGCGCTGTGGAGGAATTTATAATGCGCGACATAACTGCCCGGTGAACAGGAGACATAGGCTCATGAAAAGACATGTTAAAAAGAATACAATAATGGTCAGAGATAAAAATGTCCTTAGAACAAATACAATCAATATTCAAACCCAAGGTAAAGACAAGGTCCAGTGTGTGACCTTTGTTATGTGTGGGGCCGGACACATGCTGGATAAAATGAAAAGAATCCATAATGTTGATAAAACCCCTGGCAAAGAGGTCGGACTCATCATCAACATGTATATTAAAATCCCCCACTAAAAGCAATTTGGACAACCTCATAGTAGAGGACAGGAAGTCGCTAAACTCCGCTAAAAACAAGCTGTTTGGGCCGGGTGGACGATACACCACAGCACAGTAAAAAGGATCCTTACTGCCGATTTTAATGAGCTGCAATTCAAAAGAAAGAAAGTGTCCAACTTTCACTGAACGGCAGTTGAAACGGCTCTGAAATGCCACCGCGAGACCTCCTCCACGACCAGATCCCCGAGGCTGGCTGATGACAGAAAAGCCATTTGGGCACATTTCAATAAGAGACGAATAGTCCAAGCCCCGCTGCCAGGTCTCGGTCAGAAGCAGGAAGTCCAGATTTTTAGAAGCAATAAAATCGTTAAGCACAAACGATTTATTAGTCAAAGATCGGGCATTAAAGAGCGCCATAGTCAGCGGGGTGAGAGCATCATTATTGGGAGAAGCTCGAGTTAAAGGACGTAAATACTCGAGATTAGAGCCTTCACGTTCGTATATTCCACTCACCGAGGGGATGAAAAGCGAGTCAGCAGGAGAGTCTGGATGAACCCTTCTGAGGTAGCACGGTCTCGGAGAGCCAGGCCCTGTATATCCAAGCAGGGCCGTGGAGAACAAATTCCTCTCTATGGAGCTGTTTTGAGCGTAAGTAACAGAGCACGCACGACATCGCTTTCCAATCAGCCCCCGTCGCCAGAAAAGCCTAAGCTTCACCTGGATACCTGATCTCCTTCCTCTTCTTCTCCGTGATCTACGGGGAACGCTGAGAACGCTGGCCGAGGATCCAGCCACTGGCGGTAGATGGAAAGTGCCAAAGGAGTGCGGGGAAAAGTGCGGAGAATGGAAAGTGCCAAAGGAGGAGGACGATGAAACATCTTGGGCCATCATTGAAGATCGGATTGATAACAGCGTCAAACGATCATAAACCAAGGCAGCCAGAACATCATTGATACAAATAAAAAACAGCAGAGTAGAGAAAAAAAACACGACGATAGAACGTGACAAACTGCACCCGGCAGCGGCGAAGCCAAACACAGGCGCCATCATACCGGAAGTGCTGATACAAAACAACTGTTTTATCATGTGAATAAAAGTATATGTTTTTGTCACTGTACCATGGTAATAACAGAAGCGAAACACAATATTGTGTCAGGAAAATTCACTATTTATGCACAATAAACAAAGGAGCATAGCACGACAATTTCTGTTCAGCGCCAGACTTGCTTGTAACCTATATCACCAATTATGTTAAGAAAAATGACGCATTAACTACAACAGCAGACTGACCTTTGTGGGAATGCTTGGAGCAGACTAACCTGTGAGCTGGAGTGTTCTGAGACATTATATTTGGTCTTTGAATGGCTGCAATCCAGTCGCCTCTTTGTTACTTCGGAAACATGGCTCGAACAATTTCTCTTCAACGACGTAATCCGATAACAACCGATCTCTTTACCCGTCGGCTTTCCGTGGCTGTCATGTGACCGGCTATTGCAGTTAATAATACACCAGCTTCTTGACATTTTTGTGTTTCTTTTTATCGCTGTGTGACTGATTTCAATTGAAAGCCTGCGTGCGCTAGTACCTCTTGCCACGAGTTCCCAGAATTCCTTGCGGTTTTACCCCTGAGTGACGTCACATTTTCAATCTCTATTGAAGAAACAAAAGTTGTATCCAAGATGGCCGATTTCTAAATGGCCACCATGGTCACCACCCATCTTGAGGAGTTTGCCCCCTCACATATACTAATGTGCCACAAACAGGACTTTAATAATGGATTGGATTTATATAGCGCTTTTCAAGGCACCCAAAGCGCTTTACAATGCCACTATTCATTCACTCTCGCATTCACACACTGGTGGAGGCAGCTACGGTTGTAGCCACAGCAGCCCTGGGGCAGACTGACAGAAGCGAGGCTGCCATATCGTGCCATCGGCCCCTCTGGCCAACACCAGTAGGCAAGTAGGGTAAAGTGTCTTGCCCAAGGACACAACGACCAGGACAGAGAGCCCGGGGATCGAACTGGCGACCTTCTGGTTACAGATACGCTTCCCAACCCCCTGAGCCACAGTCGCAATATCACCAACCATTCCCATGTTATTACGCTGTATCCATATAAATGGCCCACCCTGTACACACGCAGTTACTGTCCCTCCATTTACAAAGGCAGAGGCGTCACGGTGTGATTATTTTACGTGTAGTTTTCCTGTGTAATAATATTCAACATTGCTATCAATACATTTTTCAAAAATTGCCTCTCTGTGCCAAATGGGTTTAAAAACATAAAAAACTGGGATACTGTTTGTCTGTGATTTAGACGGGGGGAACAAATCGTGGCAGGATCAGCCTGATATTATTTGTATCCCGCTGTAACTTTACTGTATAAAGAGCAAACATCTCCAACATGTCAGGAGTAGTTAGTCACTACAACAAGTGTTTGTGAACTAAAAATCAATAATGTTGTATACTGTTTGTCCATGATTTGAACAGCCCAGCGCTGCTCCAGACGAAGGGAAAACCAATTCTGCAGGGAGACCTACCTCGGCACTTGTGCAGGTGAAGCCGAAGGGAAGATTTGCTTCACCATATTTTCTAGTCTTTGGCTTAGAATGAAGTTGGTTTGGAAACATATTCAGCGATGCTTCATCTCCTGCTTTGCGTTTGTGTTGGCACCCCGTGTTAACAGTGTCCAAGTGGGTTTTTTTTGGATTTTTCCCCTTTTCATACCACGTCCCCCCTGCAATGGCTCTGCGCCCCCCCCCCCCCCTAGGGGGCGGGCCCCGCAATTTGGGAAGCTCTGCACTAACCAGATCCAGTAGAGACTCTAGCATGAAGAGTTGGACACCACCAGATCCTCACAGGATTCACACCAGCTGGTTAGGGAAGCTAACTGCAAATGGATTAGACACACCTGCAATGACTAACTGAAGCCGGATAGTCTTGATCCCCGAGGATCCCCAGGACAGACTGGTCCCATCCAATTGTGAGCCAATAACCTGGCTTAGTACCACTTGGAAGCTTCTGTCAGGCGTCAGAGCAGCTAAGATGACCAGGCAAATAGCTCAATACATAAGAGGAGCAACAACAGGGATTGGCAGAAACACCAGAAGCACGAAACACCAGCTACAGTTGCTCAAGACTGCAAGACCAGACTTACTAACCTTAATCCCTAGAACTTCACAAGATCAACAGGACCCCAAGAGCCTTCATCAGGAACTCAGTTGAGATGTGGCGGACAACACTAGAGGCCAACTTCAAGCCCGTAGCACAAGTCACCATCAAGTATGGGATCTACCAAGGAGATGCTCTGTCCCCACTGCTGTTCTGCATAGGCCTGAACCCCCTCAGTGAGACCATTGACAAGACTGGCTACGGATACCGACTACGGAGTGACGCAGTCGTCAGCCACCTCCTGTACATGGATGACATTAAGCTGTATGGAGAAAGCTGGATTGGAGAAATATAGTCAGATGATAACAAAGAGAGGGAAGGTACTCAGAACTGAGGGGATTGAACTACCAGAAGGCAACATTGCAGACATTGAGGACACCTACAATTACCTGGGTATTCCAAAGGCAAACGGGAACCATGAAGAGGCTGCTAGGAAAGCTGCAACCACCAAGTGCCTGTAGAGATGAGGTAAGTCCTGAGGAGTCAACTAAATGGAAAATCAACACCTACACCCTGCTGGTGATCAGATAACCTCCTGGGATAACAAGCTGGGCAAATGAGTAGATAGAAGCCAATGACATCAAGAAAAGGACGTTTCTGCTAAAAGTTAGCAGAAAGAAACTAAAAGTTAGTTTCAAGTGCTTGCTCATACGGTGTTATGTGATTTTTGGGTTTTCTCTCCAATATTGGAGGTCTTTAGGTTATATAAAATTTCAGTTCTTTGTATTCTTGAACGGCCAAGAAAGACACGGCTCAAAGTGGTCAAACTCAAAAAATGATCATTAATTTTACATATTCCGGAATATGGAGACCTGAACACACGAACACACAAGCTCAGGTCTGAAGCACAAACAGAAAGCCTAGTCATTTATATAGACGTCACACACACTTTAAGCTTCGATCAAAGACTCTGCTTAGTTTCACTTTCTGGCTGCAGGTCCTATTTTCTCTGCAAAAGCATGCAGTTTCCTGTCAGTACTTTGTGGCACAGACTGTACTCAGAGTTGGGCCTTTTATATAAAACAATATAATCAGCAAATACGCATTCAGATTATTATATATTTAAATCTCAACAGTTACAATATAAAGCACCTTTAGGTGAGTGTTGTATAGCAGCGGTCCCCAACCTGTTTTTCACCACGGACCGGTTTATGCCCGACAATATTTTCACGGACCGGCCTTTAAGGTGTCGCGGATAAATACAGCAAAATAAAACTAGTACTGAAAAAAAGAAGATTTATTCATAACACACGTGGAAAGACCCAGGAAAACCGAGTTAACAATAAAAACTATAACAAAATAACGCTGAAAACCGATAAAAACCCTGAAAACCAGACATTTCACACCTGAGCCTCAACTCTCGCGGCCCGGTACCAAACGACTCACGGACCGGACCCGGCTCTGGAGGACTCGGGGGTCCATGAGCAGTTTTGACTGTTGTTGTTGTTATTATTATTATTATTATTATCGTTATTATTTGGTGATGTGTGTGTTTTTCTGCAAAATGCTGTGTTATTCTGTGTTTCACTCATTATATGTATAGGCAGGGTGTGGGTGTGTACATGTGTGTGTGTCTGGAGGATGGAGGACAGCCACCTGCAGGCCTCGTCAGGGGAGCTACTTAGGAGAGTGTTGGAGCTCTCACCGACGCGGGATCATTGCGTTGTCATCCCAAGTTAGTGTGTGGCAGTGTATAAGAGCGCAGTTCGTATATGCCCGTGGGGGTCAGTGTTGACGGCTGTTTCTGTGGTTTTCCTGCAGGTGGAAGAGTGGACCAGAAAGGCAGCACGCACGGGTGTGCGGAAGCACGACAGCGGGGAGCACGAGCACAGACGTCGGAGGGGAGCACACACACAGGAGTCAAGGGAGCAACGGGGATTTTTTGTGTTTACAGCTTTCACTGTAAATAAAGTGCACTGTTTGCATCGCAGAAACCTGCGTTTTGGGTCCTCATTCCCCACATCCCCACGGTCTGCCAGCCAGACCGTGACAGAATTGGTGTTATTTAAATAAAATTGAACCGAATAACACTGAGAAATCTGATAATGATTAATAACAGCCCTACAGACAGCTGCACCTCTGTAAGTGGCTTCAAGGAAACCAAACCAAAACCTCTCTTCCCTACAGAAACCTGTTGCTAGGCAACAGCGAGGTTCGACCACTTCTCCAGGATGAGAGAATGGCGTCTCTGCTGCCACCTGTAGGTATGGAGGTTTTCAGATGCTTCACAGCAGTCTCAAAGGAGGTGGTCCAACAACGACACGAAGCTGAGGTAAAGGAGCGAAAGGCGTGGAAGCACCAAAAGGTACCGATCAACTTTCAGGAATCAGTGATAGATAATCAATCAGTAAAATTAATACTGCTGATAAGTTGCATGAGGGGAAGCTCTTCTGTGTAACTCAGGCAAGTGAGAAAAACCTGACCAAACCTGCTCGTCACCTGGAGACTGGGAAGTCCCTCCCTTTCATCTATGGTGCCCCCCCCCCTCAGCTTCTCTGCACCCCATTGGAGGATCTGGATCCCTTCTACCAATCACAGAAGGTCTCTGATCCCCTGGTCTCTCTGATGTGTCTGTCCATCTGACCTGTCTTTCTCTGTCTTTCTTGGACCCGTCTCCCTCTGACCTTCTCTCTGTGACCAGTCATGTCCACCCTAGCTGGAAAACTCAAAAACTTATTTTATTGTTGTTGTCTGTTGTCCTCCTGGGCCTTACTCTGGGTTTCTGAATTCTCCAACTTTGTATGAGATTTTTGTGATCTTCATGTCTCTGTCTGATCGTTTTAGGTTAACATCAATGATTTTTAGCTCGTCAATGTGCCTAGTCGACCCATTCAGAGTAATGATTTATTATAAGAGTTTCAATCAGGATCTGGAGTGCATCACAGCACAGAAAAAGAATAGTGAAGGTTACAAATGATCTTCTTATGGCCTCTAACAGTGGACTCATCTCTGTGCTTGTCCTGTCAGATCTCATTGCACCATTCAATACTGCTGAGCACAATATTTTACTACAGAGATTAGAACACATTAAAGGTACTGCACTGGAGTGGTTTGAAACATATCTGTGTCAAACAATAGTTTGTTCATGTAAACTTGGAGCCTTCTTCACACATATAAGTTTTTCGTGGACTTCCACTGGCTTCTGTGCTGGAACCAATTTTATTTACATTATAAATGCTTCCTTTAGATAATCTTAGTAAAAAACTGCATCCGTTTTCACTGCTATGCAGCTGATACGCACCTTTATTTATTCATGAAGCCAGATGATACAAATCAAATTTTGTCCTTCAGTGCACATATTAAACAACTATGTAGGACTGCTTTCTTGCATTTTTGCTATGTCTCTAAATTTAGAAACATCCTGAGTGAAAAACTAGTTCCTGCATTACTTCTAGGCTGGACTACTGTAAAAAGAAAAAGAATGCTTCAGACCCTTCCCATTTAAATAACGTCCATTTCAAATTTGCCTTTCCTAGCCAAAATTCATGAAATGATAGTGGCTGCACAGGTTCATAGACACCTCACTGGAAATTACTTGTTTCAGTCCGGTGTCCGTTCTTTTCATAGTACAGGAACAGCTCTAGTAAAAATCCCTACTGATCTTCTGCTTGCAGCTGACTCTGGACTCATCTCCATCCTCATTCTCCTTGACCTTGCAGTAGCTTTTGATACTATTTCCCACCGCATCCTTCTTTATAGATTAACATCTATTAGGATCAGTGGTACAGCACTCGCCTAGTTGACCTTGTATCTCTCTGGCTACTCACAGTTTGTTCAGTTACTCACAGATCAGTATCTACTCCAGTTAACTCCGGTGTTCCCCAAGGCTCTGTCCTGGGTCCTTTTTATTATCTATCTCCTACCCCTAGGTAATATTTTCAGAAAATATAACATCCAGTTTCACTGCTACGCAGATGACACCCAGCTCTACCGGTCCTCCAAACCCACAACTACTCTCCCACCCACATCAGTTTCTGACTGTTTAAGTGAAATCAAGGTCTGGTTTACCCACAACTCTCTTAAAATCAATGGCAATAATGGCACTCCTTGGTGGCTTCTTGTCCGGGCCTGGAGCCTGGGGCTCGCTCGGGCCACTTCGGAGGTGGGGTGCCCCCAGCCTCTCAGCCTGGGGCTCGGTCACTCTGGCGCAGCTGGCTGCCGGCGGAGCTCACGGGCGCGTCACTGCAACTCCCCCTGGCTTCTGCTCCGCGGCTGCTGAGTGAGCCCTCATCTGGGACTCTCCTCAGCTCTTTCTGTGGCGCGGCTGCCCCTCTGTTGGTCTTCCTTGGTCTCTTGTGTTCTGGGGGCCTCTGGATGTCTGGAGTTTTGATCTCCTCCATACCTGCTTCATGCCCTGGAGGACGGGGCTGTGGCCCCCCCACACCCTCTAGCAGATCATTACATGAAGGAACCTTTTAAAAAAAACAAGCGCGTCCATGCTCACAGGTGTACACACGGGTGATCACACCCACAAACTACACCCTTTTTGGCTCCTACCTCAAAGCACACTGTGTTCTGTTGATCTTATGTGCTGCACAATAATGTTTAATATTTAGTATTTACTGTCATATTCCCATATATCATTGTGATGTTGTTTGTTGTATTGCTCTCATTTTCTTGTTTTCTTTTTCTTTCTCAACAGGTGATCCAGGTGGTTGATATATGTATTTTTTGTCTGCTTATTTAGTTGTTTTTTGTTTTTTTGCCCTCTATCCCCGTCCCTCTTGTCCGCTGTTTTTCTTTCCCTCTTCCTTTCTCCCTTTTCTTTTCCTCATTCAAGTCTGTCCCGTATCTAGCAAGTGAAAATAAAAAATAAAATAAACAATGAAAGGTGAATCAAATAGACCATTACGGCAAGGCTGGGATGGTCAATTTGGTAAAGTAAATCCGTTGGGCATCTTTCTTTGCCTTTAGACAACAATTTTGATGCAAAAGAGCCAAACGGGACAGGCAAAAAAGAAAAAAAAATTAATTAATTAATGGCAATAAAACAGAATTAATTCTAATAGGCACCAAATCAAAACTGACTAAAGTTCCAACCAGATGTCTTTCATTATCCATTAATAACTGTTTTGTCACACCCTCCCCTCAGGTTAAGAGTCTTGGTGTCATCCTCGATAGCACTCTTTCCTTCACAGCACATATAATATTTTCATCTCCGTAATATTAAACGCCTTCATCCCTCACTCACTCCAAACAGTACCGTCATACTTGTCAATGCTCTTTTCACATCTCTTTCAGATTACTTTAATTCTCTTCTCTATGGTCCACCTCCATAAATTGCATTTAGTTCAAATTACAGCTGCTCGTATTGTATCCAGAACTAGATCCACTGAACATATAACAGCTGTTCTTAAACAGCTCCATTGGCTCCGGGTTCACCTCCCTGCCAATTTCAAGATCCTGCTTCTTACTTTCAAAGCCCTTCATAACCTCGCTCCATATTTATCTGATCTTCTCCACACATACTCACCCCCTCGTACACTCTGCTCTTCTTCAGCTTCCCTTCTGTCTGTTCCACCTGCTCGTCTGACTACCATGGGACTCAGAGCCTTTAGTTGTTCTGTCCTGAGACTTTGGCCACACTTCCACCAGATCTCCAGACCACAAACCGTCTCTTCACTTTTAAATACTTTCTTAAAATTATTTATTCAGCACTGCATACCCTTCATTATGACTCCGTCTTAGTGCATTTTTACTTTGATTTGACTTTTATACTTTCATCTTTATTGTTTCCCTGTTAAATCCAGAATTCAAAATCCTGCTAGTCACAAAAAAGGTCTTGACTCATCTATCTCTGATCTGTCTGTCCCTCACCTCCTTTCTGTCCCTTATTTGTCTGTCTCTCATCCATCTCTCTGTCTCTTACTTGTCTGTCCTTCACCTGTCTGTCTCTCACCTATCTGTCCCTCACCTGTCTGTCTCTCACCCGTCTGTCTCTCACCTATCTGTCCCTCACCCGTCTGTCTCTCACCTATCTGTCCCTCACCTGTCTGTCCCTCACCTGTCTCTCTGCAGACCTTCATGGTTCTCAGTAAAGGAAACATCATTAACAGGTTTAGTGCTGACTCGTCTTGTTACCTGCTGAGTCCATTCAACCCGTTGAGGACCATCGCCATCAAGACCCTTCTTCATCCATATCCTTTATGATGTCATAGTGTCAGGAGCCTCTGTGTGGTCAGGTTTTAGCTCTCTGGACCAGGTGAGCTGAGTTTTCCCTGAACTCTCACACATTCTTCAGTATATTCATCCTACTGGCGATCCTGGGCTTCGGTGTTCTGGAGTTCAAATTTCCTGTGGTGAAGTAAGATACACACACACACACACACACACACGAACACACACACACACACACACACACACACACACACACACACACACACAGATCTTTCATCAGGAGCAGAAAAACACGACTAAGTGATGAACAGGGCTGTTGATGGCAGCATCGATGAGTCACAGCATGAGAATGGTTTTAAAGTCTAAATCCATGCTAAGGCTCAAAGACAAAGAGCCAGTCTGTCCTCAGTCTGTCCTCAGTCTGACAGCAGCAGCACACACAGGTCTGTAAAGGTCAAACTGACTTTGCTCGCTGTTGTCGAGACAGGAAATGCTCAGAGTGTTCTGATATGTGAACAGATTTGTCATACAGACAATTAAGAGACGGCTTAAAGGGCCTGTTGTGATGTTTCTCCATCGAGACAGCTTTTGTGTGACTCGTCCATTTAGGAGAGATCTGCGGTGGAAGTGTTTGCCTCCTCTTCAGTATAATGGAAGCACTTTTACTGTCTTGGGCTGGCTGTAGCTCAGGAGTTAGAGCCAACTCAAACTAACTAACTGAAAGTTTGGCGGTTCAGTCCCTGGCTACTCCAGTCTGCATGCCAAAGTATCCTTTGGAAAGAACCCTGAGCTGGTGTGAAAGCTCTCAATCAATCAATCAATCAATCAATGCTTTATTCGCCACACACAGGTTGCCCTGCAGTGAAATGGGATCCCCCCCTCCCCGACCTTACACACACAACACAGACATCACATGGGGATACAGGTCAGAGATCGGTAGCGTTACAGAAAAACACTGAAATGTACACTACAATGGGAAAGTACAAGAGTAAAAAAAGAGACCTCTACTCATGCTGGGCTCCTGGGAGGACAGCATGAGAACAGGAAACAAAAAAACTCCTCTGCACAGAAAGCACATAAATGTCCACAGCACAACATTATGGAGCACGTGACAAGCCACAGGGTTGAGTAGGGGGTGAGGAGTAATCCGAAGCAAACACAGCAGCCATCCTGCCCTGCGCTATTATTCCAGCGCGGGCCCAGACCCGCCGTGTTCTCCAGGAGGGAACAAGCATCGGAGGCGTTTGGAAAGGGAGGGGGGATGAGTGTGTGCATATCAGTGTTGATGTATGTGTGTGCGTGTCCAGAGTTTAGCTGAGACAGTGTCCTTCACCCTGCCAGGCTAAGTAAACAGTCTTCCAGCCAACCCAGATGGCCTTGCATGGAATAGAAGGAACAGACTCAAGACAGTCGTTATCAGGGTGTTGTTGTTCGGCTCCAGCCTTGAGCCGACATCTGGCGCCGAAGGGACAGCTGCATTATGATGGTGATTTTTCTTTTATGCGGACAACTCATGAGAATTTCAAAGCTGTTCTTTAACACTCCGACACTGGTCTCTCAATCTCCCGTTGCAGAGCCGCGAGCTTCTCCATGATGTTATCAAACTTGCGCTCCGTGGTCTTGTCAATTCTTGTGCTCAAGGAGCAGATTCTGAGACCTCACGACCGCAGAGAGCTGCTCCAAGATGTGATTTAACTTTCACTCAGAGGTGTTATTCTGAGTATTCATGGCAGCCATAAGATTCTCCAAGCTCTTAACCGTGCTGCACTCAGTGAGCCCATTCTGAGACGTCGCGCCTCGTCCCATTGTTTCAATCCCAGCGGGCAGCCTTGGGGGGGTTTGAACAGCCGGTTCCACTTTCTTAATTCTCCAGGGCACTCGGGCTCTCCCGAGCCCAAACTTCTCTGGTGTGAAAGCTCTCTGTCTCACGTTTATGTGAACAGGTACGTGTACATGGCAATCTTCATGTTTGAGGCTCTGGTGAAAGTCGTGGCAAGAGGCTTCTGTGTGGGACGCTTCACCTTCCTCAGAGATCCCTGGAACTGGCTGGACATCATCATCATCAGCACCCTGTAAGGCTCAATAACACACCTCACACTCTCACACAGACTGTATGTACAGCCATGAATCTGCATTCTTTCTAATGACCAGCAGGGGGCAACTTCAGGTTGCACAAACAAAATTCAGTGTAATCTGTTTTAGATTTATTGGAAAACGGCTGACATGAAGTTGGTGAGACTTATTTCTCTGCCGTGATTCTCCGACACGTACAGTTATTGGAAAAGAAAGTTTTCACAGGACGATCCTGAGAAAAAAAACAAGTCCAGCCTTATTGCCTTCATGGGAGTTAAGAGGGTAAGCAGCCCCAGCTCCTAATCGAGCCAGACTGATTAGTCATACAGAAAATGATCACATCAAGCTGTTGCTGCTGAAGGTGTCTCTCCAAGCTCATTGATGAGGTACAATTAGGACTGCTTATACTGTGAGTTTGTTAATGGAAGAGCTCCTCTTTGTTCACTTCTTTAACCTCCTAGGACCTGGCGTCCACGTGTGGACATCACATTTTGGGTTATTTAGACCGAAATACTCAATTTCGCTCTGCAACGGCCTGATATCCACTCACGAGGACATTATACTCCTACTGTTCTACTGAAATTTTAAACAAATATCCTCATATGTGGCTTTCATTTTTCTTAGAAACAAAAATTAGGTAAAAAAAATAATCTGGTAATTCTTTATTTTTACATTCATCGGGTCCCAATATGCCCAAATATCAAAGAGAAATTAAAAATGCATGCCGAGGAAGAGTTCGGATCTTAGGGGGTTAATGTTGGTTACAGATTAACGTGATCCAAAAAACAGGAAACAGTATAAAAGAGCCTTCACAATAAGAGCCTCTCAGTCCTGAATAACAAGGCTCACTGCAGCTCAGAAAATACTCAAGAAATGTGATCCACCGATTGAATCCACTCAATGCTGGATGTGACCTTTACAGTTACACCAACACAGTTCTTGTCAGTGTGGTCTCATATCTATAGATCCATGTCCGTGCAAATAAGGTGGGCTTTTTCCAGCTGTGAAGATGAAAATTATCTTTTTGCTGCTTTCACCACCACATCCATCCATCCAGTTTTCTTCTGCTTATCTGAAGCTGGGTTGCAGGGACAGCAGCCTAAGCAGAAAAGCCGAGATCTCTCCACGATGTCCTGGGTCTGCCCCGGGGCCGTTCCTTTGTTATTACCCTTATATTTCGAGTTTAGTTGTTCCTTGGTTCAGGCACTGAAACTCCCTGTTTAGGTTTGGGACTCTTTCAGTGTTTGAATCCAGGCTGACATCAAACACTGTCCCAGCAAACTGACCACAGAGACTCTTGATGTTTCTTAAGGCTTGGTAACAAGCTAACCTCCTGTAGCTGAACGCTCGCTGTGCTGCTCTGCTTTCCTGTGTAGCTTTCCTGTGTACGTCTCCTCTACCTTTGTCACTGATAAAGGTTTTAGATTTATATTAGGACACTAACTGTCACGTCCTCATCACCGGCTTTGCTTCTGTATGTTCTGCTCGACACACTTTGGCTTTTTCCTGCTCGGCTGTAAATGTGTCTTTATGTTTTACAGCTGCTTTAATCACTGCTTCATGATGATGATGATGATGAAGGTGGTGATGATGACTCTGTGTCTCAGATTGGTGTCACAGTTCGTAGATTTGGGGAAGTTTGCTGTGCTGATGACGATTTCTCTGCTGCTGAAGATCTTCACATGCAGCCGAGGTGTGTGTGTGTCTGTGTGTGTGTGCGCGTGTGTGCGTGCGTGTGTCTGTGTGCGTGTGTCTGTGTGTGTGTGCGCGTGTCTGTGTGTGTGTGTGTGTGCGTGCGTGTGTCTGTGTGCGTGTGTCTGTGTGTGTGTGTCTGTGTGTGTGTGTGTGTGCGTGTCTGTGTGTGTGTGTCTGTGTGTGTGTGTCTGTGTGTGTGTGTGCGTGTCTGTGTGTGTGTGCGCGTGTGTGCGTGCGTGTGTCTGTGTGTGTGTGTCTGTGTGTGTGTGTGCGTGTCTGTGTGTGTGTGCGCGTGTGTGCGTGCGTGTGTCTGTGCGTGCGTGTGTCTGTGTGTGTGTGTCTGTGTGTGTCTGTGTGTGTCTGTGTGTCTGTGTGCGTGTGTCTGTGTGTGCGTGCGTGTGTCTGTGTGTGTCTGTGTGTGTCTGTGTGTGTGTGTGTGTGTGTGTGTGTGTGCGACTTGTATTCACAGCGGGGGCTGTCTTCACAGGTCTGAAGAAGACAGTCGAAGCTCTTGTCCAATCGGTGAAGAGGCTTGGTTGTGTCATCATCCTGACGTTGTTCTGCCTGAGCATCTTGGCTATGATTGGTTTACAGCTCTTCATGGGAACCCTGAAGAACAAATGTGTCATCTGGTCGATGAACACAAACACGACAGAGTTCGATTTCCACAACCACACCACCTCTCCAGGTATGATGGTCGTACCACGTCCTGATTGGCCGGTTAGCCTTTTAAGACAGTCAGATGGCTGACTCGCAGGTCTTCTTCCAACATTACAATGAAAGCAGTGGAAAGAGATCTCATGTGAGATCAGGTGAACCTCTGAGGAAAAGTCTTCAGGTCCAAAAACAGTTTTATTTGTTGTTATCAGATTTTAAAATCACCCGCAACAATGTAGATGCTGAGAATTGCAGCATAAATGTGACCTTGAATCTGTCATTGAGAGTATTTCCTGGCTCAGTGATGTATTAAACATGTCCGTGAAGACAGCTCTGCAGCACGGTCCCTCAGTGCTCGTCCAGGGATGTTATCAGGACCTGGGGCTCTGCGAGAATTGATTAGAAAATTTAGAAATGTTCAGCTGGCTTTGTAGTGCAGACTTCAGCACCTGTCATCGTTGCCACCCCTGCCCTTAAATTAGAAAGGTGAAACATGATCTGTTTGTACGGTTTGGATGTCTGTCTGCCTTCTAGAAAACTATTACTACATTCCTGGACATCCTGATCCTCTGGTGTGTGGAAACCAGTCAGACGCTGGGTAAGTAAACATGAGTCTCTTTCATTCACTGACAACAACAACAATAAAAACAAACTGTTTTTTATGTGTTCAGGTGCTGTCCAGATGGTTTCACCTGTGTGAAAGCAGGAAGTAACCCAAACTTCGGATACACCAGCTACGACTCGTTTTTCTGGTCTCTGATGTCACTTTTCAGACTCATGATGCATGACTTCTGGGAAAGCCTGATGCAGTTGGTCAGTAACTCACCGATGACCACATGCAGGCTCCTCCCAGTACTCCGGTTGTCTCATCTGTTTCTCTCACCTGTCTGTCCCTTTGCAGACGTTGCGAACTGCAGGAAAATCCTATCTGATCGTCTTTCTGTTCGTCTTCTTCCCGGGTTGTTTCTTCCTGCTCAGTCTCATTTTGGCAGTGGTTGTTGTGACACGAGCGGAGCAAGAAGAGACTCAAGATGCCGAGGCCATACAAAGAGAAGAAGAGTTCGGACGGATTGTGGAGGTGCTGAAGAGGAGAGAGGAGGAGGAGGTCAGTAAGGACTCATTGCTTCCACAGGAATTAGGAGGGCAATGAGCAGCCAAATACTAATCAAGTCTAATCAGATTTAGTTCATTGGTTGGTCATCAGTAAGTGTGTGCACCTCTTTAACAGCAGATTTTGTCAGTTTGCTGTGGAGCATCCAGGTGTGTGCTAACACAATACCACCTTCTCTCCAGGACTGGGTGCTGCACCTTCAAAAAAACAAAAGCAGGAATCAATGATCCACACACGGGAATAAAGTTGCTTCTTATTTGCTGAACCTTGTGTCACATGTTACAGGTGCAACTTTTTTACGTCTACCTAACTTACAGCCCTCTCTTCTTCTGAATTCTTACATTTATCTCGACTTCTGGAACAGACTCAACACCGCTGTTGGGTCTGCGCTACAGCAGGCCCGCTGGTTCAGACTGATTCCTGTAAAGAAGGAAATACAGAACAGCAATCGATCGGTTTTCACATGCTACAGCAAGGGGAGGATGTCGGGGCAGCCCTTCTGCCCTCGAGCTCAGATTACTCCAAAGAACCAGCCCCCGCTTGCAGCCTTTTTTTGTGTGACACACAGTTTACACAAGCACCCATTGTAAAAAACCCCTATGGTCACAAAAGGTTAAAACACTGCGTGTGTGTGTGTGTGTGTGTGTGTGTATATGCATGTGCGAGCATGTTTGTGTGTGTGTGTGGATGGGGGTACGTTTGTGTGACTTCCTGCTGAGGATGTGCCTACAGTTACGCTATAGCCCCCCTCACCATTCAACAGGCTGGGGAGGGCAACAGAAACAGAAGGATGTCTCTGAGCACACAGTTTAAGGCCAGGCTTACAAACTTAAGTACAATAATGGCAACATTTAACAATTTCAGCCTAACAACCACCTTTCCTGGCCTCGCCAGTATAGCAACACACAATGCCCTATCTCAACAATCAACCTACTCTGTGCGCTTCTCCAGAGAAATAAACATGAACTTAAAACGCCTGTACTGATAATAACTGTTATGCATATATAAACAAATGATTCATTATGATACCACACTGGGCATTGCAGCAAATTCACGGCAAGAACTGATGCTCAGAGAAACCACAGAGAAACCCCAGTTACTGTGGCTGAGGTCCAACAGCCCCACCTCAGACTCTACAGGCCTCATTGAGCAGGTTGATGGGCTCCATGGCCACGACAAAAGGGAGATCAGAGTCGCCTTTATTGGCCGTGTATATGCGCAGACACATACGAGGAATTTGGTTCGGGTAGATGACGACTCTCAATCACAGCAATGTAAATCACAACAATATGTAAACAACACAATAGAAACAATATAAAATAACCATAAGGTGTGTGTCTCTAGGAGGAGAGCCACACCAACAGCTGAGCTCTGACAGCTTGGAACACTGGCACACTAGGCCCAGGTGTTGCCAGTGTTGCTAAAACATTCCACACCTGTACAAAATATACTGGAATAACACGAGTAGGTCTATTATCGGGCTTTAGTTCTGTTCATATATCAAACACGTCCTATTCTTCATCTAAATATCCTTCTGTGTCTAGCATGTGACCAATCCTGCAGACCTGTCGGCAGCATTTAAAATCCAGCTGTTCCAAAAACCTTTCACCAGCTTCTTCTCAACTTATTGTGTCAGCCGTGACCTTTCTGAGACAAAATAACCCTGTTTGGAAACTGTTCAGAGTACTGTGGGATGGCTCTGCTGAAATCGTCATTTAGCATAACTGAGTTTGGGTGTTTTGTTATGGACAGCAGGCTTCCAGCAGGGCAGAGACTCCAGAGCAACAGGACTCACTGCAGAAGAAGAAATCAGCTGGTATACGAGCTACTAAGCAAGAATACGTTGAAGGTAAACAGATATTTACCTCCACCTCTTTAACCTCCACCTTCCTTCATTGGGACAGGACAACACGCTCTGTCACTGAGAGCAGTCACAGACAAACGCGAAGAGCCGAGGCTCTGCAGACAACTTAATGCTGACACAGTTTGTGGCCTCACAGAGTAGCTTTGTGTTGCAGAGGCAGAGGAGCACCACCGGCCTTTGTGCTGCACCTGCACTGACGCCTTCCTGAAGGGGGACTGTTGTGGCTGCTGGCGATGGCTCAAACAGCAGTTTCACACCTTTATCACGAACCCTTTCTTTGACCTGGTCATCATCATCTGCATCATTGTTAGCACCATCTTCACAGCCATGGAACATTACCCTATGATGGAGGAGTTCATGGAGACCCTGGTCATCGCTGAGCTGGTGAGTGTTGAAGAAGTGTCTGCAGACCCTGTTATCTCCTACTTGGTTAATTTAATGGCAGCTTCTTCACTGCAGGCTAAAATCAGGACTTTTCCATTCTGCTCCCTTAGTTTGGTGTAGACTTGATCAGTCGGAGGGACCATATGTTCTTCTTCGATGTGCCTCCATGACCAATTTAGTGATGAATGCTTTTAGCGGGTTCTTCAGCCACCTAGCAAGAGTGGTTTAAAATGTCCACTCAGAGCAATTACATCACAAATGGTAACAAACCAACGGTACAAACCTGTAAACGACCTGCATAACTGAGAGGAAAAGCAGCACAGTGAGGTAAAAATGTAACGGGGGTACAGTATAAACCTCTGGCAAGTCTCGAGAAAAGTAAGGATCAGCTGGGATTCAGAGGGAGCTTTGCTGAGGTTTATTTACACCGTGAGTCTTTTTGCAGTAACAGTGATGCCTGGTCAGAGTGATCTACCTTTACATGGGTGACATTTCACAGGAAAATGATTGTTTTGTTGGAACTTCTACTTCTGCACGGGACTCGGTGTGTTCGAGGTTTTTCGTTCGCCTGTCTGCCGATGGTTGGATGAATTGGATGCAAAACATGCTTCTACCCTGTGACCTCTGACCCCTTTGAACTGTGCAGGTCTTCCGTGTGATCTTTGCAGCTGAGATGATCATCAAACTTGTCGCACTGGGCCTGCATGGATACTTCCAGGTCAGATTTGTAGTTTCTTCTCAACAGTTCAGCGATCTGCCATTTTCAAAGAAACATTTGTGATTGTTTGTTGTCGTGGTTACAGGTGCGCTGGCATATCTTCGACTTTATCCTCGTCATCATTTCTCTGGTGCAGCTGGGACTGGCTGACGTTGAGGGTCTATCTTTGCTGCACAGTTTTCTTCCGGTTAGTATAACATCACCATCACTGTCATCATCATCATCTGTTCTCACGTATCTTTCTGTTTGTCCAGTTTCGAGTGTTTCGGCTGGCCCGTTGGTGGCCGATGCTCCACATGTTTTTGAAGATCGTCTGGGCCTCAGTGGGGAACCTGACTCTGGTTCTCTTCATCACGGTCTTCATGTTCTCTGTGGCGGGCGTGCAGCTGTTCCAGTCGGACTACAAAGCTAACGTCTGTCGCATTTCTCTTGACTGCCAGCTTCCTCGTTGGCATATGGAAGACTTTTTCCACACCTTCATGCTTGTCTTCAGGGTCTTGTGTGGACTGTGTTTAGAGTCTTTATGGGATTGCATGGAGGTCTCGAATGATGGCATGTGTGTGACCTTCTTCATGATTGTCCTGATTGTTGGAAAGCTGCTGGTGAGTCTCTTTACACTTAACAACCTAGAATGACCCAGTCCACCTTAGTCCAATCAGAGTTTTTGAATGAGTTCCTGGTCTGTTTGCAGATCCTACATCTGTTCCTGAATTTATTGTTCATCAATGTTCAGCTGGTGGATTCAGAAGACAAAACAACAAACATTCTGCAGAGTACCATGAAACAGACCAGAACCTGGATCCCCAAGAGAATCTGGACTTTGTGGGGGAAGAACTACGCTGACCAAGATCACAAAGGTGGTTTTTGTTTGTATATTTGTCTTTGTAGGTTCTCAGTTATCCAGGTCACAGTAATCCAAGGAGCTTGTTTTGTGCCATTACTTTATTGCTGTTTTGGGGGTCTGCATTATTAACATGGAATGTAGATATAACACTGGCACAGCCACAACGAGGTAACATATTAGTCAAAGTCAAACTTTATTGTCATCTCCGCTAAATGGCAAATGGTAAATGGCCTGTATTTGTATAGCGCATTACTTAGTCCCCTATGGACCAAAAGCACTTTACACTGCATTCAGTCATCCGCCCATTCACACACTGGTGATGGCAAGCTACATTGTAGCCACAGCTGCCCTGGGGCGCACTGACTGCTACAGCCAGTGCAGCATATAAAGACAAGACGACGAGTTACATCAGTGCAAAAAACCCTAATAAATGGATATAAAAGGAGTAGAAAAATAAATATACACTTAAGACTAAGACTTAGTGAAGTCCTGTCTTGAAGCCTGAAACTGGATGTTTACAAACTGGATCTGACTTCGACAGTGAGGGACTCTGCTCACTACTCATTGGTAGTAAAATGTAAAGTGGATTGTAGTCTCGACTTAAATCTTCCCGTCCTTCCTTCTCCTCAACAAGACTTCAAACTAGTGACTGAGACCATAAATTCATCAGTGAGCTGAGTGATGAGGTGAACACGAAGCTCATTTTCTCATATACTTGCAAATGTTCAGGTTACAACCAGAGGAGTCGCCACCTGCTGGACATTAGAGAGACTGCAGGTTTGAGGCAGTGTTGCCTTCATGTTTCAGGTCATCCTCACACATACTCTGTTGTTAGTGGTTTATTTTTTTTCTGTGGATCGTATTTGGATTTCTGTGTCTTTTTTAAGTTTTAGATTTAGAGCTTTTAATTTGAAAATATTTTCATGTTTTCCTCATTTGCAGGTGACACTGAAAAAGACAACAAGGAGGAATATCTGGCCTTAAGCTCTGTGAGCTCAGATCAGCTGACCCTCGATGATAACCACACAAACATGGCCGCCTGGGAGGCCCCCGTCGCTGTGGCTGAGATCGAGTTTAGGACGCCTGAAAATGCAGAAGAAAAGGAGACGCAGCATGTAAAGCAGATTCTACTATTTTTGATCCTAGAGCAGAATTTCATGTTAAAAGTAAATACTGATGTGTGACGCAGCTTCGGCCTCGAGTATGAACAGCAGATAAACATGTTTGTGTCGCCACGGGGCGACCGTGGCTCAGGGGGTTGGGAATCGCATCTGTAACCGGAAGGTCGCCGGTTCGATCCCTGGGCTCTCTGTCCTGGTCGTTGTGTCCTTGGGCAAGACACTTTACCCTACTTACCTACTGGTGTTGGCCAGAGGGGCCGATGGCGCGATATGGCAGCCTCGCTTCTGTCAGTCTGCCCCAGGACAGCTGTGGCTACACCTGTAGCTGCCTCCACCAGTGTGTGAATGTGAGAGTGAATGAATAGTGGTATTGTAAAGCGCTTTGGGTGCCTTGAAAAGTGCTATATAAATCCAATCCATTATTATTATTTATTATTACACAGTACTATTTTCCTCACTGTGATCACTGTGCATGAAGAACATCTCTCCACCCTCGATGTGACCGCAGCATCATCAGAGCTTCAGCATAACTGCAGTTGTCTTTATGATGAATTGAGTGAAACACAGCGATGAGATGCTTTCACACACACATCCACAGCACACAGGTTTAAGGCAGACGACTGGACCGTGTAAAGTTCAGGTTTTAGTTTGAAATTCATCAGCAGCTGCTGATGTTAAAATCACTGCAACAGCTTAAAGAAGGTGATCATCAGACTTTTACAGGACTGAAATCAGCCATCCTGAATTCACAGACACAGTAAAGACCCGAGACATAAACCGCGTGAGCTTTCAGAGTGTGAACACTTAGTCCGGTGACAGTATTTTAAAGTAACTAGGACATTAAAGTTTATTTATGTTTGTGAACTTCTGTGTCTGCAGTGTGACGTCATGCAGAAACGTAAAGATGAAACTCATCCAGAACCTGAGGACTGCTGCTGCAACAGTATGAGCACACACACACACACACACACTGTTATATCAAATTATTATATGTAAAATAGTTTAAACCTGCAGTGACAAACCTTTGTCTCCCTCTTCTGGCAGTGAGAGTAATTACGTAAATGCTGAGCTTTGGTAAACGTGTTCATGTTTCACCATATTTGGATCACACAGACTCGGATACCTGCTAATTAGTGTTCAGTAACATCCAAATAAAATCCTCAAGTTTCAGTCCCTGAAACTGGACCTCAGACTTCTTGAATGTCTGTTGGTCCAGTCAACCTCACAGCAGCCATATTATTGGTCAGATGATTGTAATAAAAATGATCCAAAAGACTCCAACAGCACAAACACGGTCCAGAGGTCCAGTTCAGGGACTGCAATTGGCAGACAGCTAGCAGCTACACCCGCCTGTGTCACCATCCACCTGTTAGTCAAAGAGGCCCCGCCCCTAATAATGCCAACTTTAAGGCTCAATACAAACCTTCTCTCACTCTCTTACAGTTGTCATGAAAGGGGGAAATTATGGATATGGATTTGGTCTCAGGCTGTAAACATGTTTATTTGTGCTGTAAAGTTTTAACATAGGGACATGTTAAATCTATGGCGACCGGCTCACTGCTGGAGCCTCTGCTAGAGGAACTGCAGCTTTTGGTTCTTCTGTGCATGATTTAGTTTTCAGTGCCTCAGTTTGATGGATGATGTAGACCCAATTTAAAAGTTCAACAAACTGTGACATACAGAGATGATATCAAAGTTCCTTCACTGCAGCTGTTTCCGTTACATCAAGAGAACAGAAGCCAATCAGTCAGCAACGCCTCTGATGTGTTTCAGGCTGTTACATCTGCTGTCCGTTCCTGGAAATAGACACATCCCAGGGTACCGGCAGGGTCTGGTCTAACTTCAGGAGAGCCTGCCTCTGCATCGTGCAACACAAATTCTTTGAGGGCTTCATCGTCTTCATCATCCTGCTGAGCTGTGCAGCTCTGGTAAACAGACATTGTCAATACATATTTGACAATATACATCATGAATTCATGTCACATTCAAACCCTGGACTCACTTGGACATGTTTTATCTTCCTGGCTTAACTCCACACTGAAACCACTAAGCTAAACATATGGCACTGATAGCGACCTGCATGAACCCACAGACAGTTGATTTGGTCTTTGAAATCACTTTTGGATCAGTGTCTTGATGCATGCTCAATCATCCAGGTAAGTAAATCCCAAAGGTTGAATCTGTACACCTGGTCGTAACGTTTTCAGGAGAAACTTTCATCATCAGGGGACGTCTTCAGTCTCAGCTGACTGCAGGTCTCCAACCATATAAACAGGACATTTGGACACTGACTGAAACTAGCACCACTGAAGGAACAATGGGCTGGGAGGTCAGTTCCTTCATCGTTAATATGCAAATTCTTTTGACCATTTGATCAAAGACGATTGATCAATAACCATGAGTCCCATTCACAGAGAGTTGGGGAATGGCTGCAATCACAGCATTGTAAGATGGTGACAGATGTACCCTTAGGCCCCTCCTCCATTCAGAGATGGTCCTTCCCTTTTCACGTAAATGGCCTCCTTGACTCCGCCTTCAAACCAGCGTTCCTCCCTGTCCAGGATGTTACATCCTCATCATTGAAAGAGTGTCCACTGGCCTGTAGGTGTGAATAGACTGCAGAGTCCTGGCCTGACGAGGTGGCTTTTCTGTGTTGTGTCATCTGCTTGTGCAATCTACTGTTTATAAGGTTGGAAACCTGCAGTCCGCTGAGACTGAAGAAGTCACCTGATGATGATGAAACGTTTCTCCCACTGAAAACGTTCAGATGAACTGAATCAACCTTTTTGGGTTTTGGAGCTGTTGGGGTGGTTTCCTGTTCATGGGTAGAAAAGTTATGTCTTATTATTGCAGAGGTGCTGCTCTGAAAGACACAAAACATCCCCTCACTAAAGCGCCAGAGTTGCAGATGATCACAGTCTACAATATTAGAGAGAGGATCACAACAATCAGATGACAAGAGCAGCCCTTGGTGACAGTGGGAAGGAAGAATCCCTTTTTTTAACAGAAAGAGACCTCCATCTGAACCAGAATCAGGGAGGAGCAGCCATCTCCTGGATGTGTCGGAGGGTGGTGGGAAAAAACACAGACAGAAAAGAAGAGCTCATGAAGAACAAACAGGACAGCAGGTCGTCTGTTAAACCAGAAGGTCACACTGCTAGAATGACAGTGGTTGTCCTTAGATCGTCTCATATGCTGCTTGTTGTGAGTAAACAGGCGTGTGTTTGTGAACAGGTTTTTGAGGACATCTACCTGGGGCATCGTCCAGTCTTGCAGAGAGTTTTGAAGATGGCAGACCTGGTGTTCACCTTCGTGTTTCTGGTGGAGATGCTACTGAAGTGGATCGCTTTTGGATTCAAGAAATACTTCACAAGCTTCTGGTGCTGGCTCGACTTCCTCATCCTAGATGTAAGAGCACAATCGGCAGCACCGATTATTGGCAGTATTTTACAAAGCCAGTCACGGAGGGACCACAAGCCAGTGTTGTCCTAGTGCTGGTCCCAAGCCTGGGTAAATGGGGAGGGTTGTATCAGTAAGAGTATTCTGGCTAAATCTTGGAATGAACGAAAAATGATGTGGGGCATTTAACCATGTGTGGAGCTGGGGATCATAGACCCACCTCAGCATTGGTGATGGCACCGAAGCTAAAGGACGGGCTGTTCATGTCTGAGATGTGGGCGGCGTTGACAGGATGTCAGTATTTGACGTTGTAGTAAAGAAATGGGGTTGTTTCAGTTTGAACAGATAAACTAACAGCACACAGTCAGGCTGGGTAAGATGAACCTGCTGCTTCACTGCTCTCCTGTACAATGAGGTCAGTTCAATTTAATCGAGTTCAATTCAATGTTATTTATATAGCACCAAATCACAACAACAGTTGCCTCAAGGTGCTTTACACTACAGGGCTCTAGACTAACTTTTTGACATGGGCGCACCGGTACGCCTAACTTTAAAAATTTAGGCGTACCGGCACAAAAGTTAGGCGCACTCAAATTTTTCAACCGCATCGCTTAACACCGCAGTTTTACATGTGCACTTTCTTTGGGGGGGGAAGTCCATACAGACAATATTAATTTCTAAATTATTAACTAACAAACTTGTGCTTAAAGTGCTTTGTCAATATTGTAGAAAATGTTAAAAACTTAATCATCATCTTGGCCTCCTCTGACGACCTGTTTGCTGCTGTCTGCTGCTGAAAGGCCGTGGGGAGAGGGGACACTTGGGCAGTGCATTTACTGCAGCATATAATGTGCTTTTTCAGCATTCAAATATTGATGGCACCGTGTCAGAGCACTGGCTATGAATTTCAGACAGATCAGGCCTTAACTTAACAAAAAAGTTATCAATAGTTCTTTTCATCTTTTCTTATTACCCACAGCTACAGTACATCCACTTCTCTCAGGCCTAGGCTGCTCACTAGGGCTGAGTATCATCACTGATTTCTATAATCCATTCAATTCCGGTTCTCAAAGTCCTGATTTGATTCAATTTAGCCTCAGACAGTCAGAAATATTATAATTCTGATCATTTATCAGTACTGATACACATGAGACTTCATCAGAATTGTGAAAATCACAGCAGATGCCTTTGTGTGAAAGTAACTGAGAATAAAACACAGGAAAACATGAAGGAGATTTTCCTGGTCTGGCTTTTTATAGCAGATAACCTTAAAAATATTCTGCAATTTTGCATAATTTTAAGAAATTTAAATTTCTTCAGTATTGAACAGCAGAAATTAGGCTTTCTTGTCCGAGGTCATTTAAGTGAAAAAAGAAAAAGCGCTGTAAACAACGCTAGACTGGTGGGTAATAAGCGAATGAATAATGCAGAAAACAGATTTGAGACGGGAAACTGTTCCTGAAGTACAGAGAGAGAGAGAGCTGTGCAGGAAGTGTGATTTTTATCGTGGTGGAAGCAAAACAGCAAAAGTCAGAGGGAATTCATGACGACATTGATCAAATGTGAAGCGCAGTTTGCTGCTTCTTTTGCTGCAGGCTCGGTGAATTTTGGTTGGAGAGAGACAAAACCTGCAGCTCAGAATCAGCGCAAAAAGACGTAAACACAGCGCGGACCCGAAGAATCGCTAAGCTCCGACAGCGTGTCCGTGTTCAGGCCGTCGGGTGAGAAAGCCGAGAAAGACGAAGCTGATTCTGATGTGTTGGGTCCGCTCCGTGTTTAGGTCTTTGTGTGGAATCCGTTAATGAATTGATATCGCTTTATTCAAGCTACTCACCTCTCTCTTCCACCTGCACTTTCAACTGGACCACGGCCAATCAGAGAGGTCCCGCCCCTGACTATCTCTGATTGGTTTAGTCCACGATAGGGGCATAATGTGTGTCTGTTGTTGACCACACGGAGAGTTACAGAGATTTTTTTTTTGTTACCGGAACAGTTGGTCGCACCTGTGCGACCAAATATTTATTTTTAGTCGCACCACTGAAAAATTTGGTCGCATTTGCGACCAAATTGGTCGCACTCTAGAGCCCTGCACTATAAGGTCAAGACCCTACAGTAATGTTAAGGAAACCGAAAAAACCCAACAATAATATGACCCCCTATGAGCAAGCGCTTTGGCAACAGTGGGAAGGAAAGACTCTTTTAACAGGAAGAAACCTCAAGCAGAACCAGGCTCAGGGAGGGGCGGGGCCATCTGAGGCGGGGCCTGATGATTTAAGACCTTATTGGTTTAAGAGTATGTGAGGTGCAGGATTTTGAATTCTGGATTTAACAGGAAGCCAAAACAGGAGAAATATGCTCTCTCTTTCTAGTCCCTGTCAGGACTCTTGCTGCAGCATTTTGGATCAGCTGAAGGCTTTTCAGGGAGTTTTTTGGACATCCTGATAATAATGAATTACAGTCGTCCAGCCTGGAAGTAATAAATGCATGAACTAGTTTTTCAGCGTCACTCTGAGACAGGATATTTCTAATTTTAGAGATGTTGCACAAATGGAAGAACGCAGTCTTACATATTTGTTTAATATGTGCTTTGAAGGACATGTCCTGGTCAAAAATGACTCCAAGGTTCCTCACAGTGTTACTGGAGGCCAAGGTAATGCCATCCAGAGTAAGAATCTGGTTAGATACCATATTTCTAAGCTTTTCAGGGCCGAGTACAATAACCTCAGTTTGATCTGAATGAAGAAGCAGAAAGTTAGCGGCCATCCAGGTCTTTATGTCTTTAAGACATTCCTGCAGTTTAACTCATTGGTGTGTGTTATCTGGCTTCATGGACAGATAGAGCTGGGTGTCATCAGCATAGCAGTGTAAATGTATGCTATGTCTTCTAATGATGCTGCCTAAGGGAAGCATGTATAATGTAAACAGAATTGGTCCTAGCACTGAACCCTGTGGAACTCCATAATTAACCTCAGTGTGTGAAGAGGACTCTCCATTTACATGCACAAACTGGAGTCTATTAGATAGATATGATACAAACCACTGCAGTGCAGTACCTGTAATACCTACAGCATGTTCTAATCGCTCTAATAGGATATTATGGTCGACAGTATCGAACGCTGCACTGAGGTCTAGCAGGACAAGCACAGAGATGAGTCCACTGTCAGAGGCCATAAGAAGATCATTTGTAACCTTCACTAAAGCTGTTTCTGTGCTGTGAACTCTATGAGAAGTAAGCAAAGTTTATTTATTAAGTTTATTTATTTATTAAGCACTTTTCACAGAGTCGCTGTACACAAAAGGGTCAAATAAATCTGAACATTAAGTGCTAAAATATTCAATAAAAATATTTGATAAAATAAAATAAAATAAACAGGTAGTTTTAAAATAAATAAATAAACCTATAATCATTCCAATAAAACTTCTGAAGCCTGTTTAAACAAAGATTTTAGTCCACAGAGTCCACTAAGTGTAGTTGTGGTGGTAGACTGTTCTACAGCCTTGGTGCCACAGACTGAAAGCCTCTGTGCCCCCTCGTCTTTAGTCATTTACAGGGAACAACCAAAAAATCCAGAGTCTGTGAATGAAGAAAGAAAGCAATGATTTGTCCAAGCTGGAAAACAGGTTATTACAATAGTCTAAAAATAACTTAGAAATGTTACTTAAATGAAATGAACAGCGATATGATGAAGATTTTATATGCAAGTCGAAGCCAGAGAAGAATCCAATATTACACCCCGTACATGGCTCAACTCCTTGAACAGTCCACCATATACAAGCACAGGTGAGCCCATAAATGGCAGGAAGTAAACATTCATTACTAAATAAGGAAACCAGAATCTTACATGCAAGCGCGCCCGCAGTTAAACACTATAGCTAATAGCATCCCCCACCATGCTAGATCTAGGGGAGGAAAAATATCTGCACGCAGTTCAAGAAAAGGTTTACAGTTTTAAACACAACAATGACAACTTTGATCATAATGACTTCAACAGATACAATGGTTTGTTCTAACAGAGACAGTCCTGTCAGATAAGTAAGAAGAAAACCAGTCTAAGGCAGAGCCACATACACCAGCCTGAACCTCAAGCTTGTCAGGCAGAATGTTATGGTAAATGGTATGAAAGGCTGCACTAACACTGGACAGAATGATAGCAGAACAGTCCCCTGCATCAGAAACCATTCAAAGATCACTACAGATTCATTATACAAAAGACAGAGTAAAGACCTGATTTCCTACAGTTGAAACCTGACTGAAACTCTTCCAATAAGCCATTCCTCTGCAGATGATCTGTTAGCTGTTGACAACTACTGTTTCAAGAATCGATAACATGAAGGCTGGGGATTGGCCTATAATTAGCTAAGACAGCTGGGACAAGGGGTTGGTTTTAAGTAATGTTTAACAACTGCCATCTCGAAGGCCTGTGGCTTGTAGCCGATTATTAGAGACAGGTGGATCACATTGTCACCGCTGTGCTGTCTTCTAGGTGTCTCTGTTCTCCCTGATGGGCAACATGCTTGGATACACCAGCCGGCCTCTGAGAGCTCTGAGGACTCTGAGGGTCCCGTCTCGCTTCAAGGGCATGAGGGTGAGGCAGGCACTCATACAGATACAGACATTGCCGAGCAGGATGTAGGTGTACTCTTCTGCTAGAGAAAGAAGATCAAATATTTATAAAATTCTTTGCTTGTTAAATGATTTGTAGAGTTCGTGTGACTTTCTCTTTTGCTCTACTCATCATTGTGCTCCCTTTTTAGGAGATTTGAGTCCTTAGGGTGTGTCTGTTATTTCCCATAGACACTGAAGGTTTGTCCTATCCATCATCATTCTCCTTATTTGCAGGGTATCTGTCCCTAACAGTTTCTTCGATTTCACCCAACTCAGGGAGCGTTCATCAAACAATCTTTGTTTTCTTATTTCTCGGTTGTCCATCCTACAGACGTGGCCCAGGTATTTTAATCGCTGGTGTAAGCAGAAGGACTTTATCACTTTTGTCTCAGTAATGCGTGCAGGTCTGCATTTGTGAGTTTTAATCGCCAACCCGTTATTCAGCCTCCCAAATCTGTATGACCACACAAAAAGAACACACTGTCCTTTGATGTTCAGAGGAAAGTTTTCCCATACTTGAGGAGGTTACTCCACAGACTGGCGGCTGTGCTCCATTTGGTCAGCCAGGCACAAGACTGGGTTCCCCAGGGTGTAGCTGTCCTAATGACGGAGGTGTGAGAGGCGACTGGTCTTACCAGGACTTATCAATGCCTTGTAACCCTAGTATAAAGCCAGTTGCATGTCACACAATTTACACCCCAAGTTGAATGATTGTTTACGTTGTATATCATTTGCTTAGTTTTTGTTTACAGGTTTTCAGGTCTTTCAGTAGCTAATAGTGAACTTTCCTGGCAGAACTAAAGTCCTGTTGGATGGAGAGCCAACGTGGAGGCAGCTTATTAACTGGATGTGAGCTGATTCACAGCAGAGACCTTTTTGTCTCTCTGTCTGTGTGCAGGTGGTGCTGAAGGTGCTTGCCGTGACGCTGCCCTCCATGTTCAGCATGCTGCTGGTGATTCTGGTCATCTGGCTTGTCTTCAGCGTGATAGGAGTGAATCTGTTTGCAGGAAAGTTTTCTTACTGTTACAATGAGACTTCAGAGGAGCTTTTCTCCTTTTACGTGGTGAACAACATGACTGAATGCTTTTCACTGATGGATCAGAATTTCTCTGAGGTCAACTGGAAGACGTGGACGTTTAATTTTGACAATGTGGGGATGGGTTTCCTGTCGCTGCTGATCATGGTCAGTGTGAACACTCTAACTTGTTAGTTAGAATGCATAAAACCATCAACTGTGTGGAAAAAACATAACCAAGCTAACTAAAGTCAGTATCATTTAGTAATAGAGCTTGAATTCATTGTTTTTCTAATGAAACTCTGTGTTGATTGTGGGTCAGGGGACGTCTTCAGGCTGGATGGACATCATGTATGCAGCTGTGGACTCCAGACAAGTCAGTATACACGCTGGATCAGTACTGTTACTGTTGCTGTTATTGCTGGTATATTACTACTGTGTGTGTGTGTTAAAACCACTGTGTGTGTGTGTGTGTAGGTGGAAGACCAGCCGCACTACGAGATCAATGTGTACATGTACCTGTACTTCATCTGTTTCATTATCATCGGCTGCTTCTTTACGCTGAACCTCTTCATTAGAGTCATCATTGATACGATCCACCAGCAGAGACACAAGATAGGTCACACACACACACACACACACAGTTGGGCATCAGTCTGTAGAAGCTCCACAGTGTTGGCTGAATTCGTTCTTCCTGTTTCTGTCAGTTAACTTTGCTCTTGTCTCTCATCTCTACTTCGGAGGGAAACATGTTTTTGTGACGGACCAGCAGCAGAAATATTTGAGCACCATAAAGAAACGATTCTCTGAAAAACGCAACAAAACAGTTCCACAACCTCAGGTCAGTTCAGATATAGTTCTTCAGTCTTTGTCAACTGCTGGCTGATTTTCATTTTCAGCCCAGTCCTTGTACCCGACCACTTTCAGAAGATTACCCAACTCTGACCAATTCAGGCATAAAAGAGGCTCCTAACTCAAGGGATGAACTAATGTTGTGTCCACACATGATGCACAACTCAGGAAACAACCAGTTTCAAGTTGTATCTTTGAGCTCTTTTGCTGAATTTGTGAAAAATGCCAAAGTAATGGGAATCTAAGGAGCTTGGAAAGAGAACCGTTAGTTGTTTGAAGACGTTTCAGCTCTCATCCGAGAAGCTTCTTCAGTTCTAAGGTCAAATGGTGGAGAGTCCCAGATTGAAACCCAGTGGGAGTTTCCCCCCAAAGAGGTACAAAGGACCCCCTGATGATCCTCTGCCTAATCACATGAGCCAAGGTGTGAAAACGGGTGTGGGTCACAATCAGCCAGGGTTTCGGGTGAGCTCATGGAGAAACCCGGCCCCACCCTGTCATGTGATTTCCTGAGGCCAGATGGCCCAGGATGTGAGTGGGTGTTAAGGCGTCTGGGGAGGGATCTCAGAACTGGATTATAGATGGCAGAGAGTTGTAAACTCCAGGTGGACTTACAGTGGGGCAAAAAAGTATTTAGTCAGCCACCGATTGTGCAAGTTCCCCCACCTAAAATGATGACAGAGGTCAGTAATTTGCACCAGAGGTACACTCCAACTGTGAGACAGAATGTGAAAAAAAAAACACGACGAGTTGAGTTTATACCAAAAAGTTCTACTTTGGTTTCATCTGACCACATGACATTCTCCCAATCCTCTGCTGTATCATCCATGTGCTCTCTGGCAAACTTCAGACGGGCCTGGACATGCACTGGCTTCAGCAGCGGAACACGTCTGGCACTGCGGGATTTGATTCCCTGCCGTTGTAGTGTGTTACTGATGGTGACCTTTGTTACTTTGGTCCCAGCTCTCTGCAGGTCATTCACCAGGTCCCCCCGTGTGGTTCTGGGATCTTTGCTCACCGTTCTCATGATCATTTTGACCCCACGGGATGAGATCTTGCGTGGAGCCCCAGATCGAGGGAGATTATCAGTGGTTTTGTATGTCTTCCATTTTCTGATGATTGCTCCCACAGTTGATTTTTTCACACCAAGCTGCTTGCCTATTGTAGATTCACTCTTCCCAGTCTGGTGCAGGTCTACAATACTTTTCCTGGTGTCCTTCGAAAGCTCTTTGGTCTCGGCCATGGCGGAGTTTGGAGTCTGACTGTTTGAGGCTGTGGACAGGTGTCTTTTATACAGATGATGAGTTCAAACAGGTGCCATTCATACAGGTAACGAGTGGGGGACAGAAAAGCTTCTTACAGAAGACGTTACAGGTCTGTGAGAGCCAGAGATTTTCCTTGTTTGAGGTGACCAAATACTTATTTTCCACCCTGATTTACCAATAAATTCTTTACAAATCCTACCATGTGGATTCATGGATTTTTTTTTCACATTCTGTCTCTCACAGTTGAAGTGTACCTCTGGTGCAAATTACTGACCTCTGTCATCATTTTAAGTGGGGGAACTTGCACAATCGGTGGCTGACTAAATACTTTTTTGCCCCACTGTAAATGGCTTCTTTCACTCCTCTTTTAAACATCTGTCCTCTCTGTCCAACATGTGAACATTGGAATCCTCGAAAGAGCGTCCTTTCCCCCGTGTCACCTATTGTAGCCAACTTAACTCTCTTCCTATTGAAAAAACAAAAGTTGTATCCCAGATGGCCGACTTCTAAATGGCCACCATGGTCACCACCATGGTAGACAAACTGGCAGCTCTTACTGTGGTGGCATCTGTCATTTTTTTCAGTGTGGTATGTTGGAGCAGCAGTTTATCGGCAGCTGAGAGGAAGAGGTTGGATAAACTCATCAGGAAGGCCAGCTCTGTTCTGGGATGCACCCTGGACCCAGTGCAGGTGGTGGGAGACAGAAGGACTGTGGCCAAAATAACATCTCTGATGGACAGAGTCTCCCACCCCATGCATGTAGATGTTGCTGCAGAGCTGCTTCAGTGACAGACTGCTGCATCCTCAATGCATGAAGGAGCGTTTCTGCAGGTCCTTCCTCCCTGCAGCTGTCAGACTGTACAATCAGAACTGCTCCCAACAATCATAGGTCTGCGCTGTAACTGCAATAATTTAATCAACCGATTCGCACAGCAACCTGGTTTGCCTCTTAGCTGTAGTTAATTTTATTTAATTTAACACTAGATTTACTAACCCTGCGCAAATTTGCGTAAATCCCCTGAACCTAAAACCTATTAGAATTACTGACTTTTTTATTTTCTGGCGCAAGTCCCAAGGTGTTATTCAAACTGGGGTGAATAAAATGAATAAGGCTGGGCAGCATCACCTCATCCCCCATCACACTGGTGCTCCACAGGGGTGTGTACTGAGCCCTCTCCTGTACTCACTCTACACCTACAACTGCACGGCCACTAACAACTCCAACATCATTGTGAAGTTTGCGGACGACACTACAGTGGTGGGTCTTATCACCAAAGGTGATGAGACGGCCTACAGGGAGGAGGTCAGCGCCTTGACCCACTGGTGTCAAGACAACCATCTCACCCTCAATGTCGCAAAGACAAAGGAGTTGATAGTGGACTTCCGGAGGTGCAGAGAAGTACACACCCCCATCACCATCAACGGCGCTGCTGTGGAGAGAGTGAGCAGCTTCCGGTTCCTTGGGGTACATCTGGCTGAGGATCTTACGTGGTCAGTACACACAAACAAAACAGTGAAGAAGGCGCAGCAGCGCCTCTTCTTTCTCAGGAGACTGAAAAGATTCGGCATGAGCCCCCGCATCCTCAGGACCTTCTATCACTGTGCCATTGAGAGCATCCTCACTGGATGCATCACCACCTGGTATGGCAACAGCACCGCCTACAACTGCAAAGCTCTCCAGCGAGTAGTGCGGTGCTCTGAACGGATAATTGGAGGTGAGCTTCCCTCCCTCCAGGACATCTACAGGAAGCGGTACCCGAGGAAAGCGGGGAGGATCATCAAGGACTCCAGTCACCCCAGCCATAAACTGTTCAGACTACTCCCATCAGGAAGGAGGTTCTGCAGCATCCGGTCCCGTACCAGCAGACTGAGAGACAGCTTCTTCCATCAGGCCATCAGACTGCTGAACACTTCATAGTCACCTCAGCTTCACTTAAGAGAACTTCAACATTATGCACTCCACACTGTATATAAATGCCACTGTTTTGCACATGTCCAACTACCAACCTCTGTATATTTTATATATTTTATTTATTGTTTATTCTATTTAATTTTTAAAATATGTATAGACACACACACACGTAGATATTTATATTTAGTATACACATTCAGTAATGCACATACACTCTTATACTGTACATATATTTATTCATATAATTCTCAGATTTACCCATTCTTATATTTTGCTTGTTCTTATGTTATTGTATTTTAACACAACTCTGTTGCTTGTGAAGCTCGCACACAAGAATTTCACTCGCATGTACTGTACCAGAGTACCTGCACATGTGATGTGACAATAAAAGTGATTTGATTTGAAAGTTCATCTCGCTTCCATCGGCCCAAAGATGTTTCTCAGACCTGTACACGCTCCTTTAGATGTTTTCTGGTAAAATCTATTCTAGCACTTCTTGAGTGTAACCAGTAGTTTGCATCTTGTTGTAAACTCTCTGTATTGATCGTAGACTTTCAAAGAGTTTCACCAACCTCCTCAAGAATCCCCTTGACTCAATTAGATGCTCTGATCCTAAATACAACACCTTGAATCAGTTTCAGGTTTTGTAACTGCTCAAACTTTCATTGAATAATGAGGGAATGGGCTTTACTGTTTGTCACCTTTGAGCCTCTGAAAACGGGGGACTGCATGAAACAACAGTTGATGGAATATTTTTACAAACCTTTAAAACTCACGGTGTGCAGACACTAAAATACGCATCAGAGTCCAGATACTTATGGATATATGTTCATATGTAGCACGTGAAGGCACGTATGGAGGCGTTGCAGTAATAAAGGTAATGAATGTTAGAGCTGTCAGATCAATGACTGTAAGGACGAGTCTCATTTTGTGCAGTAGAGAGAGTCATCAGCTGTCAATCAGACTCTTACACCAGCCTTCATATATTAGCCTGTTGCCTCCTACTGTGGAGGTGAAGAAACAAATTCTGTTTCAGCAGTGATTAAGATAACATTGGATCACAAAGTTTCTCCTGTAAGAGGGTTTTTACTGAAAACTATTTGCAGTGTCAGCAAACCAACTGACTGCCGGAGTGTTTAAAGCTTACGTCTTTGTCTCCAGAATTGCTGCCTGGCTTGGCTGTTTGACCTGGTCACCGCTCTGTACTTTGAGATCTTCATGGTGGTGGTTATCTTCTTCAACATGGTGGTTCTAATGGTGGAGACTGATGATCAGAGTGAGGAGAAGTCACTTGTCCTGAACTGGATCCATCTCATCCTTGTGGCCATCTTCCTTGTTGAGTTTATCCTGAAGATCATTGCACTCAGACAGCATTACTTCAGAAATGTCTTGCACATTGTGGACTTTGTGGTTCTCACTTTGTCCATTATAGGTGAGTCCTACACACAGAAACAATCTTATTTTCTTATCTGATCTCAGTTTGGTTAGTTACTGCAAATGTCTGCGGGCTGTAACAGGAAGTACAATGTTCCCTGTTTTTACTCTAAAGTCAGTCCGTGTCATGGTTTCTGCAGTTTAAAATGTCTTTGCCCTCTTCCTGATTTCCTGATGTTTGTCACACTTACATGTTTCAGATCAAACAATGAAAATATTTGTCAACGATAACACGTGTAAACGCAAACTGAAGTTTCTAAATGAATGTGTTTATTATTAAGGGGAAAAACCCCCAAATCCAAACCTGGCCTGTGTGGAAAACCTCCACTTATGGCATCAAAAGCAGAAGAAAGAGTGTGGTGTGTCTGTGTTATTTCCATTGTTGTCTAAAGCATTGGAGAAGATGGTCCTCTCACAGACGCAGGCCTCCTTGGATGCAAATAATATCAGCGATAAATTCCAGTCTAGCTTTAAACCACGCCATAGCACCAAAACAGCGCTGCTGAGAGTCCTTAATGGCCTTCTTTTATTTGCCGACTCAGAGTGCTCTACGTTCTTAGTTTTATTGGACTTGACCTCTGCCTTTGATATGGTTGACCATAATATCCTCCTATTGAGGCTTGAGCACACAGTAGGCATAATGGGTAATGCCCTGAACTGGTTTAGATCGTATCTGTCGGACAGGTCCTACATACTTACTTGCTCTTCCTCTGTTGCTCCCCTCTACTGTGGTTTGCCCCAGGGATCTGTGTTGGGCCCTATGTTGTTTTCATTGTATATGCTGCCCCTAGGCTCTGTCTTAGAGAAGTATAATATCTCCTGTCACTTTTATGCTGATGATATTCAAATTTACTTTCGGCTCTCTGGTGATGTTTGGTCATCAGTACACTGTCTGCTAGAGTGTTTGAGAGAGGTCAAAGATTGGCTCTCTGATAACTCTCTTATATTGAACAAGAAGAAAACAGAAATCGTGCTGTTCGACAACCATATTTCACAGGGCCAATTTGCTGATACTCTTGGACCCCTTGGCACCTTTCTTTCTGGCACTGTTAACAACTTAGGTGTCCTCTTAAACAGCTAAGTTTGACAAACAAGTATCCTCGGCAATGTTCCCTCTAAGCTGCACGCATGGGCAATTGCGCACTGCTGGCACAGTCTCTGCACACAAAAAAAGAAATCGAACCTGAATTGAAATTAAAATTAAAACTTTAACAATTCTGTTTTGCAGTGTTAGTCAGTGACTGACTGGCTGCTCCCGTATGTGATCAGAACGATGCCACCTTATCCCATAGTCCAGCCAATCACGCGATTCACATTCGTGTATACGCAGCTAATCAATGTCGCTGACTGGCTATGACAGCGTCCTTATGTGCCGACACCGGTGTTTTAGCGAGCAAAGCGGCTGATGTGGAGTGAAGCCACGTTAATGACAACGTGTACAACCATTGGAGATGTGAGCAGGACAGACGGAACAACTGACGGACAAAGTGTGGACTTTATACCAGTTTTTAAATTGTGTTGATCGGCCACGTAAAACCAGAGTTATGATAAAATATCTGCAATGTTTGGTTTTCTTCCTGAATACTGTCGTTGACGGGTTTTATAAGGAAAACGCTCGAAAGCCTGCGAGCAAAAACAACACCCAAAAAACCCCCCACCCTTTCCTATTGGTCAGAAAATATACCATGTCGACCAATCAAAAAGTGATAGAGAGAGAGAGAGAGAGAGAGATTTGTGACGTGTGTTGTCGTGTGTTGTCGTGTGTTGTCGTGTGTTGCGACGTTTAGCTAGTCTGTAGTGTAGTGTACTCATAATACAAGTCAGAGCTTTATAAAAACAAAAAAAGAAAGTTGTGTTTTCAAAACTGGAGTTCAAGTTATTTTTACTTCCAATACTGTAGTGTTAACATGCTACAAAACCAATTTTTTAAAAAACATTTTCAGCTAAGTTTGACAAACAAGTATCCTCGGCAATGTTCCCTCTAAGCTGCACGCATGGGCAATTGCACACCGCTGGCATGGTATCTGCGCACAAAAAAAAAAAAAAATCTAACCTGCACTGAAATTAAATTTAAAACTTTAACAATCCTGTTCTGCAGTGTTAGTCAGTGAGTGACTGGCTGCTCCCGTATGGGATCAGAACGATGCCACCTTATCCCATAGTCCAGCTGATAGGTTTGTAGCTTGAACCTATTCGCTGGAACGCTGAAGACAATATAATTACACAGCAAGCAAGAAACAAGTAGGCAAAGTTCTTCATGTTACTCATGCATGAGGGAGACCTGCCTGGAGCCAAGTGTCGTTCCACCACTTGACCTCCATCAGACTCTCAGCCAGGTTCCCCATAGCACTCCTTTTACTGTGGTTACATGAATATGCATAGGGTCATTAACATATGACATCTTACATAAGTATACATGTAAACAAAGAATACTGTGTGTGTGTGTGTGTGTGTGTGTGTGTGTGTGTGTGTGTGTGTGGTCAGAGTGTGACCCCATAAACGGCTTCCTTAACCTGCTGGTCTGGAAAATCCAACAGTTCATCTAAACAAAAAGCACTTAGACTAGAACAGACGTAGCTACGTTAATCCTACCATAAAACAATAAGAGAAGGTACGACCTCTCTCGTGCTCCCAGGATGTGGGTGTGCATTCTAGTGTGGAATACACACCAAGCCTTTGCAGCCTGTTAAAGATCACACATCCTATCACTACACAATTGATTATACACCTCTAAGCATATATGGTTAAATATTTCTAAGCATAAATGACAATCAACAATACAAAACCTAACACCAGCCAATGATGCGATTCACATTCGTATATATGCAGCCAATCAACGTCGCTGACAGGCTATGACGCGTCCTTATGTGCCGACACCGGTGTTTTAGCAAAGCGGCTGCTGTGGAGTGAAGCCACGTTAATGACTGAAAGAAATCTCCGTCCCGGGTCATCCGTGGATCGGGTTTCCTCCGAGGCGTGGGCACCTATAAGCAGAGTTTTGTCTTTACCCTATAAGATTCAAAATTATTCAAAGTAACACTCAGGTATACCGTTCAGCAGGTTAGTTACGACGTCGGGAGTAGCTTGGGAGAACAAGGAAACACAGACTGCTTCAGGTTGCTTTCCCAAAATCAACTCAAAGGTTTATTCATCAGACAACAGTTTATATAGAGGAAAAAGGTTCATGTGTCAGCAGATTCTCAGTTCAAACCGGTACAGACCAAATAAGGAAGCGTCTTCCTGCCCTCTGAGCAAAGAAGTATCCTTTGTATAGTTTATCAGTTCAGCTACAATTTATGATCATCCCAGCAAAATACACTCCTAGACATAGAATACAGAGTTCTTTCATTAGTGAATTCTGAAACAAACCACCTGGCCTTTAACAAGCCTTTTTGTAAGAGATAAAGAAGGGAGGATGGGAGTAAGGAAGTGGTCTCTGTGGTATTTTCGACCTTGAGGTACCAGCCTGTGATTCTTACACATTAATTCTTGGGTCACAGAGAAAGAGAAAAACAACTAGTAAATGGGCCTTATTGAGTAACAGTTTTCCTGTATAATATCACTATAAAACAATATCCTGTAAATGCTACCATGGTATCAAAATATCACAACAGTTCTCTCCTTTTATCATAAAATGATAACATAGTATAAAGACAGAATGTAATAACATAATCTAAAGACAAATCATAAACGTAAAACAAATCATAAATGTAACTGGTCCTTCGAGCAAGCTTAATGTCAAAAATTCTGAGAGCATATACATGGTATCAGTCAACAGACAATAATCATCAAAAACAAAATAATACATGCTGCAACGGTTACAAAGGCTACAATTAGTTCCTTCCATTTTCCAAACGTGTCCTGCAGCCACTTGTCTAGCCACTGACCGTGACCTGCATTGGCTCTTAGTTCTATCTGCAATGCTTCAAGTCTATTCATAGCTTGTGTGAATGAACCGTTAGGGGCGGTATTATTGGGAATGAAAGTACAGCATACATCTCTAAACATCGCGCAAACACCTCCTTTCTCAGCTAACAGCATATCTAAGGCCATTCTATTTTGCATGGTCATTAAAGAGGTAGCAGACATCTGTTCTTCTAGGGCTTTAAGGGCCGTATTGGTCAGATTGGTATGTCTTTGCTGATGGTAATAAACATAATTGATCCAGGCTACATTTTTGTTTACCTGTATCCACGGTAGTATTGAGGCAAACCCTGCTGATATTTCTCCTTGTGCCTTTAATTCCTTTGGTATCCCGCGTGGAACTCCTATAGCATCTATGTAAACGTTATGTGAGTAAGCGGAGCGTTTTGTACGTCTGCTGGATACAGGCAGATCCGAGGTTTGTTGTATTAGTAGTTCTTGAGCTAAAGTTACTAGACCACAGGTACCGGTCCAATTAACAGGTAAGGCTAATCTGAGAGTATTATTGCACATCCAATAACCGTTAGGGATTGCTCTAGTTAGACACGTGACCATGTGTGATTTAACTAACTCCCCCCAGTCAGTATCATTTAATACACCCTCTGGGGGAACAATGATCGATTCTCCGCTCGAACTTGAACTGTGTGTGTGTTCCTCCAGATATGATAAAACTTCAGCCACAGAGACAGCTAGCCATGTCTCATTACAGCGTGCACCTGGGGAGTCAGAGAAGAATGTATAGTTATCCTTTGTATAATCTATGTGGGTGTCTGGGCCAGTTAACTTTAGTCTGCGCAGACATATCATACTAGTATTAAAATGGAAAGGGATCTGTCCTAGGGGTAGTGAGGGCTTTAACCTATTCTTAGGGCGTTTCATTGGGGCGCAGGTCCCTGCGGTGTCATTAGATAACTTCAATAATTCGCCTAATGGAGTCTCAGGGTTAGTTGGTGTGTGCGTGTGTCTAAGTAGGCAGTCGAGAGGGCTCAGAGTCAACTGTAAAGTGTCTTTAAGGAGAGCATTATCTCCGCCGATTTTCTCTAGTCCCTCAGTGAGGGGGAAACCGGATATGGGGTATCCTACTATAACCTGTTCTGGATTACCCTTTGAACAGACATAACAGTTACTGTTTCCTAAATCACGAGCAGCTGTTCTAGCATTTTCATACCAGGAGTTGACTCCTGCTCTAGGGGGCGCATAAAATGGTTTATTAGGGGCGTCTATGTTGCCATTTACTGATTGTGAGGAGCGTATTAAGTATGTGTCTCGTAAAATAGAGCATGAGGTATTGTCAGCAAAATATGACCTGCAGAAATGTGTACATGGTTGCAGTCTACAATACAAAATAGCAAAGAAAAATCCTAAGGTTAATGCGATAGATGTGATAAATAACCTAAATATATAAGAAAAACAGTTCTTCAGTTGTCTCCTGGCCTGGTCCCAGGTTCGAGAGACATAGAATAAACGTCGTATGATGACAATGGGCATTTCATTTTCTCCATGATCAGGATGGAATGAGTCTATCTTTATCAAGTTAGACATCATGTGGTACTCTCGGCTTTCTGTTCCTACTGGATGTTCGAGTACCTTGTTGTTGTTCAGGTGAAGCATCAAAGAGCTCTCTGAGTCTTGGCTCTTTCAGGCGTTGTGTGTTAATCAGTGATTGCGTGTGTGTAGGTGGATTGGATCCGGGCGCTGGCTCGCCTGAGTCGTCATCTACCTGTGTGTGTTTATTTGTTCTGGTTCCCGGCGCTGGCTCGCCTGAGTCGTCGTCTACTTGATCCGACACCTGAGGTGGTCTGGTTGGGCTGGTCTTAACCCTGCTGGCATGAATCCACTGAGGTTGTCCGTCTGTGAGGATGCTGGTTCTCGTCACTGCAAGTACAGTCTGGGGGCTGGAAAACGCGGCCTCCCCGAGTGTCCTTGGTTTTAGCGACTTCACCAACACCGCGTCTCCATGTCTCCACTGGTGGAACTGTGGAGGGGAGAGGCTGAGAGAGACAAACTTTCTGATAGTTATTATTCAGTGTTTCTACCAGATTGTGAACATAGTCGGACAATGCAGTGTCTATGTCCCCTTCCAATAGCGGTGCCCCTCTGGAGGCTGACCATGGTGTTGGAAATGGTCTTCCCATGATTATTTCAAATGGAGATAATTTGGTTGCTGCGGATGGAGTCATAATGTATGAAATGGAAAATCTGGTTGTGATAAATGCTGATGTTTTGCTTTTGGTCTCCCTACATTAGTTCGTGCACATGTTAGACAGGTTGCTAATATGCTTTTTACTGCATGTAATGTTTTCTCAATTACAAATCTTGATTTTATTGCCCCTATTACCCCTCCCTGTCCGACATGACTCACACCGTGAAAATGTCGGACAAGGACTGGCAGCAGGGAAGATGGGAGGGCAATCAAACCCTCAAAATTTTGTATAGGCCATCTCTGTCATCTAAGGTACAGTCATTATCCTCCCAATAGGTGTAATCAGATGCAGAGGCCTGCTCTTGTATAAATTTTAAATCAACATTTGTTTCTAAATAGTCTGGGAGTGTAACAAGTGGCAGCTGTAGGGGCACAGATAATACTTCCTGTGGAGGTGGGAGCTGTGACGCAGCTGCAGCTTTGGCAGTCACGTCTGCTAGGGCATTACCTGCTGCTTCGTCTGTGTCAGCTGTACTGTGTCCTTTCGTTTTAACGACTGCAATGGCTGATGGTAGCTGTATAGCCTGAAAAAGTCTTTGAACAAAATCAGAATTTAGTAATTGATTTCCCGTCAGCAGATCTAAATCCTCTTTGTCTCCACAATGTGCCAAAGTCATGTACGACGCCAAACGCATAACGGCTGTCCATGTAAATTGTCACATGCTTATCCACATGTAGCTCACAGGCGCGTATTAAAGCCATGAGCTCTGCTTTTTGTGCTGAGTGAAATGGTAATGAGTGAGCCTCTAGTATGATGTCAGGCAATGTCACCACTGAATAGCCACAAAGAAATGAGTTGTCATTCGGCCTTGAACAGGACCCGTCCACATAAACCGTGGCTGAGTCTGGGATAGGTGTTTGCTCTAAATCTGGACGTGATGCTGTGGATTCCTGTATACGCGTCATGCAGTCATGAACGTCAAGCCCGTCTGAGCCATCCTGTCGGTCAGAGGAACACAGCATACGGATCAATAAATGTGCTGGCGAATTGGGTGTGCTGCTCGCCTTTATAGTGAGATTTGGTGTGGAGGTCAGTGTAGCTTCATAACCTGAGCGACGTTGTGCGGTCATATGTTGTGTAGTTATGTTTGCTAGAATGGTCGTGACCTGGTGATTGGTGTGTAGAATAGTGTCATGTGAGAGTGTGAGCTTCTCACAGTCCCTTATCATGATAGAGCAAGCTGCTACTGCCCTCAGGCAGGCCGGCATCCCCTGAACAACCACAGGCAGCACCTTTGAGTGGCGGAGGCCAGCGCTCCCTTTAATGCATTGAAAGAGGCAGTCATTTCTGTGGATCACAGTATTCGAGGAAGCTTGTCTTTTTTACAACAGTCACGCAGAATGTGGTCATGAAAAGAACAGTCTGGTATCCACTGTCTGCAATAGTTCACCATGCCTAGGAAGGACAGCATTTCCTTCTGTGTATTGGGCCGAGGGACGGAGGTCACAGCTTTGACCCTGTCTGCAGTCATGGAACGTTGTCCGTGAGACAGTGTGAATCCCAAACATTGAACAGAAGTCTGACAGTACTGCATTTTCTTTGCCGATGCTTTGTGGCCAGTCTGTTGGAGGTGCTGGAGAAGCATGTGTGTAGCAGTTTGACATAGTTCCTCACTCGGAGCACAGAGGAGGTCATCCACGTACAGCCCTCCGGAGGAGTGAAGCTGTCCAGGGTAGCACGGACCACCATTGAGAAAGCAGCAGGGCTATCTACCATGCCTTGGGGCAAACGAGTCCAAGTGTACTGCTTATTTCTATGTGTGAATGCAAATATCGGCTGTGTGTCTTCATGCACAGGCACTGAGAAAAAAGCGGAACACAGGTCCACCACAGTAAAATGTGTAGCTGTGGATGGAATGGATGTCAATATGCTGGGAACGTCTGGGACGAGAGGTGGCAGAGGCATAATGACTGCATTAATTTGCTTTAAGTCTTGTGTGAAACGCCATACGCCAGGTTTGTTAGGCTTTGGCACAGGATTGACAGGAGTGTTATGTGGAGATACTGTGGGCTTTATTACTCCTGTAGTCAATAAATCTCCTATGATGATGTCTAGGGCTGCGACTTTTTCGGCAGAAATGGGATATTGCTTGACATATACTGGCTTGTTGTGTTTCAGCTGTGCGTGATAAGGTGTACAGTCAATAAATCCTACATCATTCTCACCTTTTGACCATAATGTCATATTCTGGTATTCAGCTGGCAACGTAACTGCAGAAATAGTACAGTGGATAGGGTAGGTTAGATCTATGTGTCGACATGGTGTAGTTATGTCATAACCTATGTCTGAGTTATGTGACAAAACCACTGTTTGACCTTCACTGGTGTGAGCAGTTATCATGTTGTTGAACAGTGTGAGAGAGACAAAAGTGTGGCTCCCAGTCATGGGATTACCTGGTAACGACTGTACACGTGTTTGGCACAGTGTGTGACATGGAGTACCGGACAAAAAGATGTTGAGTTCATTCTCTGCTGAGGCGTCCAGCTGACACAGAGGCTGTTCCTTCTCCATGATGTCGGTGCATAGGGCAGAAAAAACATAAGCTGTTATCAGTGTCAGCAAACATTTCACCCTTTGTGTTAAATGAAATACACAAATTCATTTTTGCTCTGGGTGTCTGCGGCTGCTGGAAAACTGAGCTAAATTTGTTGTTGCCAGTTACCTTGACTGGAAGAGCTCTGCTGCCGCCTAGTGGCAGGAGCTTGTCCTGCATTTTGTGGTTGAGGCGCGCGTGCTCTATTGGAAGCTGCAAATTTGCATTCCCTAAACCAATGTCCTATCTTTCCACAGCGAAAACACACATCTCTACTCTTATCTTTCCGTCCTCTGAAACCTCCCTGCTGTGCTGGGGCAGGTGGTACTCTTGCATACATTAGTTTCTCACTTTCTTCTGGATCTGCAACATCAAAATTCAGCATCATTTTAACATAGACTTTATATTTTATTTTTTTCGGTTTTACAGTTAATTTAGATTTTTTCTCGGACCTGTCTGAGGTCTTTGAATTATTCTGACCCATGTTCAGTGATTTCCAGAGGGGTTTACATGCTTGAAGGATTTATGTTAGTATTTTTGCTGTGGCACAGCTGAGGTTACTTTCAATTTTATTGCTAGCAATTTTATCTTTTATTTTGTTTTTGGTGAGCAACTTCTCACTTAACGAGCAACTTCTCGCAAAACAACAGGCAACTTCCTGTGTCTCTCTGCTTTTAATTTACTTTATTCGGGGACTAAGGAAGATTCGTCAGTGTATCCCATTTATCTGGGCCACTAAGGAAAACTTCGTCAGCATATCCCGTTTCTTTGTGGGTCACTGAGAAAGGTATAATACAGTCCCATATAAATATAAAAGACACGTATTTACCTTCGTCAGCGTATCCCACTTCTGACACCAAATTGAAAGAAATCTCCGTCCCGGGTCATCCGTGGATCGGGTTTCCTCCGAGGCGTGGGCACCTATAAGCAGAGTTTTGTCTTTACCCTATAAGATTCAAAATTATTCAAAGTAACACTCAGGTATACCATTCAGCAGGTTAGTTACGACGTCGGGAGTAGCTTGGGAGAACAAGGAAACACAGACTGCTTCAGGTTGCTTTCCCAAAATCAACTCAAAGGTTTATTCATCAGACAACAGTTTATATAGAGGAAAAAGGTTCATGTGTCAGCAGATTCTCAGTTCAAACCGGTACAGACCAAATAAGGAAGCGTCTTCCTGCCCTCTGAGCAAAGAAGTATCCTTTGTATAGTTTATCAGTTCAGCTACAATTTATGATCATCCCAGCAAAATACACTCCTAGACATAGAATACAGAGTTCTTTCATTAGTGAATTCTGAAACAAACCACCTGGCCTTTAACAAGCCTTTTTGTAAGAGATAAAGAAGGGAGGATGGGAGTAAGGAAGTGGTCTCGTCTCTGTGGTATTTTCGACCTTGAGGTACCAGCCTGTGATTCTTACACATTAATTCTTGGGTCACAGAGAAAGAGAAAAACAACTAGTAAATGGGCCTTATTGAGTAACAGTTTTCCTGTATAATATCACTATAAAACAATATCCTGTAAATGCTACCATGGTATCAAAATATCACAACAATGACAACGTGTACAACCATTGGAGATGTGAGCAGGACAGACGGAACAACTGACGGGCAAAGTGTGGACTTTATACCAGTTTTTAAATTGTGTTGATCGGCCACGTAAAACCAGAGTTATGATAAAATATCTGCAGTGTTTGGTTTTCTTCCTGAATACTGTCGTTGTTTATATTTACTGCAGGAAGAAATGGTAAAAACGGCGTTTTATAAGGAAAACGCTCAAAAGCCTGCGAGCAAAAACAACACCAAAAAATCCCCACCCTTTCCTATTGGTCGAAAAATATACCATGTCGACCAATCAAAAAATGATATGGCAACATGGCCTTTAGTTGTTTAGGAAGGAGGAAGTTTTAGGAGTGACGGCGAGAGAGGGGGGGGGAGAGGAGTGGAGAGAGAGAGGGAGAGGGGGAGAGGAAGAGGGAAAGGGGGAGAGAGAGGGGGAGAGAGAGAGGGGGAGGGAGAGGGGGAGAGAGAGGCGGGGAGAGATTTGAGATTTGTGACGTTTAGCGTGTTTGGAGTGTGTAGTTAGTGTGTAGTTAGTGTGTAGTTAGTGTGTAGTGTGGTCAGTAGTGTTGTGTGTCAGGACAATGAGGCGCCTGCTGAGTGTTACAGGTGTTACAGCAGTGACACATCTGCTGCTGTCAGGCCTGCAGGTATCAGGCTGTTGTTCTCCTTCATCTCATAGTGGACAGAAATTATTTTTTGGAGCGGCACAAATAATTTGTGTGGCATCAGATTTGATGCAGAACAGCTGATTGTTCTGTAAATAGTTTGAAATGTTTGTTAAAAAAACGCTTTGGCTGCATTTTTAGGTAAACAGCTGTAAAAAACTTTGTTGTTTGCATAACTCAGTTACTCTTTTGAAGAAGTAACTAAATAATTAATTGCCCAACATTGGTCATTATTTACTGTATTTTGCAGACAGAATTACAGGACTCTCTCCCACAGAGTCATACTCATAATACAAGTCAGAGCTTTATAAAAAAAAAAAAAAGAAAGTTGTGTTTTCAAAACTGGAGTTCAAGTTATTTTTACTTCCAATAGTGTTAACATGCTACAAAACCAATTTTTCTAAAACATTGTAAGTGGCCTAAAGCAGTTAATTAAAAGTCGTCTAAGATAAATGTAAATGCTGTAATTTGATTACTTTAATAAACCATGTAAATTGGATGGATTAGATGCTGGCGTGACCACAGTGCACACGTCTGCTGGTGCTCACAGTGGTCCAAGGGACGCTCAGGGAGTTTGTGTGTTCGCTCAGACACGTGAAACATTAGAGGGAACATTGATCCTTGGTAGTTAAATCTAGTTTTTACCAACTGCGTCAAATATCCAAGGCCAAGCACTACATAGGACCTTGAGAACCTATCCATGCATTTCTGACCTCTAGATTAGACTACTGTGATTCCCTTTACTTTGGTCTCTGCCCTTCTTCATAGATTGCAGCTTGTCCAGAATGCTGCGGCACACCTTTTGACTGGAACCAGAAGGTTTGCCTCTATTACCCCAGTCCTCGCTGACCTGCATTGGCTCCCTGTCAAATACCACATTGAGTTCAAAATTCTCTTGCTCACCTTTCAAACCATAAACAATACTGCGCCGTGCTACCTCATTGAACTCCTTAATCCGTATATCCCCAGGAGAGCCCTAAGATCATCAGGACAGTTACTCTTGGTGCAGCCTAGATCCCAGCTAAAGACCAGAGGTGACCGTGCTTTTGTCCTGGCAGGCCCTAGCTTCTGGAACAATCTTCCTGCTGCCGTTCACGCCTCTGATTGCATCCATTCATTTAAATCACAGTTAAAAACTTAGCTGTGTGGCCGAGCGTTTTCGGTTAGTCAAGTGCACATTCCCTATATTTCATCCAGCTGTTATTTATCTTCTATTGATGTACCACTGTATGTATACCCCCACTTTATATTTATGAATACTCAGTGATTTTATTTTCTAAAATACGCTCTGATGTTTTATTTCTTATTTTATCTGTATTTTTGTTTAACCAGCTTTTCTCAATTCTTAGCTTATTTGTACTCTGTTATGGTCTCATATCTGTTATGTTTAAACATTTTTATGAAGCACTTTGGTGTACCTTCGGTCTTAAATGTGCTATACAAATAGTTGTTGTTGTTGTTGTTGTTGCAGGTCTCTTCTTAGCTGACATCTTGGAAAAATATTTCGGCAGTCCCTCTCTCTTTTCTGTTATGCGATTGGGTCGTTTGTTCACCTTATGTGGAGCATTCCCTCACATTCGGTTTGCCAGAAGGATCTGGATGCTGATTATGGGCTTTGTGATGTCACTTCCTGCCCTTTTCAACATCGGCCTGCTCTTCTTCCTAATTGTGTACACATTCTCCATCATTGGGATGTTTAACTTTGCCTACGTGAAGCATGAGATGATGATCGATGACATGTTTAACTTCAAGACATTTGGAAACAGCATCATCAGCATGACTATGATCACCACGTCCTCGGGGTGGGACGGCCTGTTGAGTCCCATCATGAACACGCCTCCAGACTGCGACTTGCGATTACCTGAGCCTGGTAACTGCGCCAACCCGACGGTGGGGATTGTTTTCTTCAGCTCCTACATCCTCCTCTTCTGCCTGCTGGTGATCCACCTGTTCATCGTTGTCATCCTGGAGCTCTTCAACACAGCGAGCCCTGAGGACGCTGAGATGCTGAGTGATGATCACCTCCAGATGTTTTATGAAACCTGGAGGAGATTTGACCCCAGTGGCTCGCAGGTCATACAGTACAGGTGAGACTGAGCTCGGTGATGGTTTCTAACTTTAACACTAATCAAAAATGGTTCTGCACTATAATGGACTCCACTGTAACAGTCTAATAGTCTCTAATGGACTTTAATATTTTCTAATGTGTTCCCCAGTGAGCTGGCAGACTTCTGTGATGGTCTCCAGGATCCTTTGAGGATTCCCAAACCAAACACCATAAAACTGACTCACTTGAATCTGCCTCTGTTTCCTGGAGACCAGATCAGCTGTTTGGATGTTCTGCGCACAATTACTACACAGGTAAGGTCACCTGGGACGGGCTGCCAACATTTTGATATGTTTCTTAAACTCTGTTTGCTTAAACTAAAACCACTCTAAAGTCTTCTCCTTAAATGTTTACTGAAGAATTTTAGGTTTCCTCTTTATTTTCATCTTGTTAATCAACCAAAGACCCAGACATTCATTTGAAAGCCTGATGCTTAGCCTCGTCCACCCCAGCTGTAAAACTCAGAAACCAGTCTTACTTGTTATCATCTATCGTCCACCTGGGCCTTACACAGAGTTTCTGTCTGATTTCTCAGACTTTTTATCTGATTTAGTTCTCAGCTCAGATAAAATAATTATTGTGGGTGATATTGTGGATCCAAATTCCAAAGATGGCGCCAGTGTTCACGGCCAGCCGTCTGTCCCTCCCAGTGTTATTGTTTGCCTTTGTTTTACTCGCTTCAAAAGATGCTAACTCTCTGTGTTTTTATGATCGCCAAACGCTTTTAGATTTAACATTACCTTGTTAGAGACGTGAATCCTGCTGGAACTACGGAAATCAGAAATTTCTCCCTCCACCATTTCTGCCCGGCGTTTCTGTCCCTGCCAGCCTTTGCTTTATCTCGAAGCTACCCCAATCAACCAGGCACCGCCGGCGCTGGGGAAGACGAAGCAGTCGACTGGTGAGACTGAAGGCTGCCTTCTTACGTCCCGGGAATGATCAATACTTTGAGGCGGCCAGATCTGACTACGTCAAACACTGGACCTCCCCAACCATGATCTACCCCTGTATGGTTCCTGTCGCTGGGATTACTACAATGATCCCACGCCTGCGACCTCCGCGACATCGTCGAAGAGGAATAAATTTCCAGAACCTGCGGACACTTCAACGGGCTCCTATTTCCATTACTAAGCCTTCGACTTCACTAAGGAGTAGCCTTGCTAATGTCCGCTCGTTAGCTAATAAAACCTTTATTTTAAAGGACTTTTTTACTCACAGCGATTTGGATCTGACGATCCTATGGATTTGGATTACCAATTTTTAATTTGGAAATAATTGATGCAATCTTTTCCGACTACTGTCCATTAGTGTTTAATATACTTTTATCTCATTGCCATCTTAAACCTACATCCTCAACACGATGTTATCGTGTTTTTAAACCAACGGCCACAGAACAGTTTTCCACTGCCTTTGAAGGACTGTCGAATTCTTCTCTTGGTGATGGCATTGTGCAGATGGATTTGAATTTTAATAATAAATGTAAGACTATTCTTGATGAGATCGCCCCATTTAAATCAGTGCGATCAACAGCGTACTCAGACCCGTGGATAAACGACTCAACTCGATCAGCTAGGCGACAGTACAGGAAGGCTGAACGAAAATGGAAAAAAGACAAGTTACAAGTGTCTTTCCTGCTGCTGAGAGAGAGCCTATCTAGATATCAAGTCATCGTAAAAGCCGAAAAATCTAAGTTTCTCACAACATTATTGAGACCAACTCTAATAACCCCCGAACTCTTTTCTCAGTTATTGATTCGGTCTTGAATACCTCCCCCGCTTTCCATATAGATAGCTCCATTGAAACTTGCGATAGATTCTTGCAGTTTTTTATTAATAAGATAGAAAGGCTTCGATCTACATCTACCCCATCTCTGTATAATGTCTCATCAACATATACCCCCTCAACTGCTTTTGACCAGTTTGAGGCTGTATGTCTTAAGCAGGTAGAAGAGCTTTGCAATAGCATAAAGACTGTAATGGGCTAAGTTTCCATTCAGCTTAAACACTCCCAAGAAAATCTCCAGGACTCAGACGATTGGATTCCAGAAGTTTTTACTGGGCACTTTTGTGAAACTGTAAACACAATACAATGAAATATACTGTAAACACAATACAATGAAATATACTGTAAACACAATACAATGAAATATATGAAATGTATTATAGATGCAATAAGCTCAAAGCATCTGGCTAATTATCACAGCTTGACAGCCTAGCCGCATAGCTTATATGAGACACAATAAAGTTAACCGAATAACAGACAACGGTTCAAAACGCTTCACCGCTTAATTGTACAAAATGAATTATACTCACAGACTATGCCTTAGCGAAGAGAAAAGGATTAATCCTGTAACGGCGGAGCTGGCGGTTGAATGAGCCCACACGCTAATATCCCGAGTCACACAGTAGATTCACTTTCTGACTCTCAGCGTAAACTGCTCTCGTGTTGTCATGGTTACGAAAATACACACACCGCTCTAAGCTACGATAGCGAGATAAAGAGAACACAAAGAACACATTTCTGGGGGCATAACAAAGACATCATCCTGCCCCTCAGATGGAGTCCCAACCCATTTTCTAAAAAAGATAATTAAGGTAGTCAGTCCTGACATTTTAACTATTTTTAATAGCAGTCTCAGCTCTGGAGTAGTACCAACTGGATATAAGCACGCTGTAGTGCAGCCAGTGCTTATAAAACCGAATCTTGATTCCTCTGTTCTTGCTAATTTTAGACCTGTTTCCAAGCTACCGTTTCTGTCAAAAATTCTAGAAAGGATTGTATTTGAGCAGCTACAAACCTTTCTAAACAGTCATAATATTTTTGAGAAGTTCCAGTCGGGCTTCAAAACCCACCACAGCACAGAAACTGCCCTCCTAAAGATACTTAATGATATTTTATTAATCACTGACTCAGGAGACCCAGCTGTGCTCCTGCTCCCAGACTTAACTGCAGCCTTTGATCCTGTTGACCACAGCATTCTGATCTCCCGTTTGGAGCAATGTGGTATCAAAGGTATCCCCTTGGAACGGTTTAGGTCGTACCTCTCCAAGAGGACTTTTTCCGTGAGCCTTGATGATTTTATTTCTTCCCCAGCTCCTTTTACTTGTGGTGTCCCGCAGGGATCCGTATTAGGCCCAATTCTTTTTTTCAATCTACATGTTGCCCCTAGGCCTAATCTTTAGGAAGCATAACATCTGCTTTCACTCATATGCCGATGACACCCAGATTTATCTTCGGTTTTATAGAAACACCTCTACGCCCATGGAATCGTTAGTCAAATGTCTCGACGAAGTTAAAGCTCAGGCGGTAGAGCAGGTCATCTACTGATTGGAAGGTTGGTGGTTCGATTCCTGGCTTCCCCTAGTCTGCATGCCAAATATCCTTGGGCAAGATACTAACCCCAAATTGCTCTCCGATTCATCCATCGGAGTGTGTGTGTGAATGTTACTGAGAAAGATGTGCTTGTGCGAATGGGTGTGAATGGGTGAATGCACAAGTTGTGTAAAGCGCTTTGAGTGCTCAGAAGAGTAGAAAAGCGCTATATAAGAACCAGTCCATTTACCAAAACCTGGATGGCCTCAAATTTTCTTACCTTCAACGAGGATAAAACTGAGGTAATTATTTTTGGACCAAGCGGTAATTTCAATGCCCCAGATTTGGACTCATGCAACCTAACATGTGCTGTTAAAACGCATGTAAAAAACCTGAGGGTTTTCTTGGATAGCAAACTTACATTTGAGAAACAAATTAATTCAGTTGTCCAGCGGTCCTTTTTTAAATTAAGGCTCCAATCCAAAGTGAGATCTTTTCTATCCTTTAGAAACTTGGAACGAGCCATTCATGCGTTTGTTTTATCTCAACTGGATTACTGCAATTCACTACAGGGAGTGCAGAATTATTAGGCAAGTTGTATTTTTGAGGAATAATTTTATTATTGAACAACAACCATGTTCTCAATGAACCCAAAAAAACTCATTAATATCAAAGCTGAATGTTTTTGGAAGTAGTTTTTAGTTAGTTTTTAGTTTTAGCTATTTTAGGGGGATATCTGTGTGTGCAGGTGACTATTAAGATAAGATAAGATAAGATAAGATAGAACTTTATTAATCCCTCGGGTGGGTTCCTCTGGGAAATTCGATTTCCAAAAAAGCACAGCACCGACAGAAGTTACAGAGTTACAGAATATTATATATATATATATACACACACACACACACACACACACACACACACACACACACACACACACACACATATATAAATACAGAGACAATATAAATAAAATATACAAAGGGGATAAATAGAATAAATAGGAATAAAAAATAAAAATACAAGTGAATTGCACATTTCAAGTATTGAGTCTATTGCACCGTTGACTATTTACAAAAGGTATTGCACAGTGAGGTGAAGAGGCACTACAGCTTAGTTGTTCCCCCCTCCTTTGTCCTCCTGTTTCCCCTCCCTCTCCCCTCCAGAGAGGAGTTAAACAGTCTGATGGCGTGTGGGACAAAGGAGTTTTTAAGTCTGTTAGTTCTTGTCTTGGGGAGAAGCAACCTGTCACTGAACAGACTCTTCTGATTGTTTATGGCCGTGTGCAGAGGATGCCTAGCATTGTCCATAATGTCCATCAGTTTCTTTAATGTCCTTTTCTCTGCCACTGTCACCAGAGTGTCCAGCTTCATGCCGACCACAGAGCTAGCCCTCCTGATCAGTTTCTCCAGCCTGGATGAGTCCTTCTTTGCTGTGCTGCTCCCCCAGCACACCACAGCATAGAAAAGTACTCCAGCAACCACCGACTGGTAAAACATCCTCAGGAGCTTCCTGCAGATGTTAAAAGACCTCAGCCTCCTGAGGAAGTACAGTCGGCTTTGGGCTTTTTTATACAGGTGCTCTGTGTTGCATGACCAGTCCAGTTTATTGTCCACCCACAGCCCGAGGTACTTGTACTTGTTGACCACCTCCACCTCCTCCCCCTCTATCTGAACCGGCAGTGGACCTTCTCTGGACCTCCCGAAGTCCACAACCAGTTCCTTAGTCTTTGAGGTGTTGAGTTGCAGGTGGTTTGTGTGACTCCATGCGACAAAGTTCCTCACCAGACTTCTGTACTCCTCTTCCTGATCATCCCACACTGTTAAAAAAAATTCCGTTATAAAACGGAAAAAGTGCTGGTAATTAATTACCAGCACTTTTTCCGTTATTGTACGGGCACTTCCGTAAACCTTAAAACGGATATTTCTGTAGATTTACCCGAGTTTTTCTGTACCATTGACGGACATTTCCGTCAAACCTAAAATGGAAAATTCCGTATTTTCCATAAATTTCGGCGTTATTGCACAGACAATTCCGTAAACCCTATAACAGATATTTCCGTAGATTTACCTGACTTTTTCTTTACCATTTACGGACAGTTCCATCAAACCTAAAATGGAATATTTCGTATTATTTAAGTACTCAATCCATACCATTTACGGACACTTCAGTCATCCTAAAATGTTTAATTCTGTACCATTCTCTATACCGTTTACCATCAATAAAGCACAAATGTAGAATCACAGCAATTATTTATTTCCTTTAACAGCTGCCAGTGCTTTAAAGTGATTTCACTTTTTGTGGTGAATGATTTGCAATATTTACACTACAACCATTAAAACATTCAGAACATCACCTTCACATTCAGAGAAATTTTACATACATAAACCAGCTGTTTTCTCAAAGAAGTACAGCCATGTCCTTTAACAGGGAGATGCCAAATCTAGCAACTTTTTAGCATCCACAGGCTGACAGGCATTAATAACAAATTGATTTGTTAAAGACAATGACAAAATAAGACAATAAAACTGCCAGCATTGCTGTTGCTGTCTCACCTGTCAGTGCAAAATGAGGAGCCCCCTCCAGGAGGATGCAGAAACCTACACCTCCAACTCCACATATCACACCGACAGGCAGAGCTCTGCAACCAGTGGCTGACCTTTCTACAAAAAACAAATAGAACATTAGAAGTATTACATTATACAACCTTTCTATAAAACATCAGTGCAGCAATAACAACCATGACCTTAGAAGGATGACTGTGCAACATGCCATAAAGAGATTTTTAAAACTCTTAAAACAACTTAAAACTAAAAAAAAATTAAAACTTACACCTCCAACTCCACAATGACAGGAAAAGCTTAACTGGAATGACAAATATCGCCCACCTTCCCTCCCCCTTAACATGGGGGATTTGAAACTGCAGCATGTGTGTTGTGGGCATCTAGTTAAAACATCTGAACTCACCTAATACTGTAAAAATCTGTATTTCTACTCCCAAGCCCCATGTTTTTGGATTTGCCTTTGTGTGTGTGTGTGTGTGTGTGTGTGTGTGTACATTCAGTCCAAAAAGGTATTTTCTGAGCTCTGAGAACAGCTCAAATGGCCCATTCAGATTCCTTCTGCTTGCATTCAAATTCCTTCAGCTGAGAAACCAGCTTGCACACCTGTGGAGGAATGAAGTGCCGTTTCTTCCCCTTCTTCTCTGCCTTGGAGCCTCGCTCAGGATTGACCCCAAAGAAAACTCTGAGGGAAAAAAAAAAAAACAATAGTGATATGCAGACAAAGTTTGCACATGTAGTGTGGCTTGACAGGAGTGGAGCAGTTCAATAAAATCCTACATTTGTTTTCTTCAATATGCCCCTATGTGTGAACCTCTCTATCATTCTAGTTGACCATCTGTCTAGAACCCAATGTTGTTGTGGTGCTGGTGCCAGTGGCTAAGCTCTCTTCCTTTGTCTTTTCAAGACACATGCATTCACACTGTGCATATACAGAAATGTTTGCAAGGGTGAGAAGTCTGCTTATCACCAACACATGACAGCATGCATCCTCAATGTGTATGCAGGGATATTATAAATGCACAGAACACAGAAGGGGATAGAAAACACAGTTGACATTGTCCTATCAAAAGGTGTAACAGCACATTTGAACACGGACTGTCCTGGGGGTTATTCAAACATGGAGTGGAGAAACTGTGACATTCAGTGCACGTTACACATCAGTACAAGTATTAACATTTGGGCATGAATCCACTATGTAGTATTTTTTAAATTAATATGTTTAGTCTTTCCTTCGGGGGGGGGGGTCCCTGGAACAACATATTTTGAGTTTGGGGTCTGCAGCCAAATAAATTTCAGTTTGTGTGTCTTTGACATGAAAAGGTTTGACCACCACTGACATAACCTGGTCTCAGGTGCTAATGGTTTTAAAGAGATAGCTCAAACGAATTTTGTGTCAACAAACCATTCTGAGAAAAATATGTTTTTGCTCCATTTCCCAACTGGAATCATGTTATGTTTGTTTTGTTATTGATTGACTTAGGACACTATTTAAAGCAAAAAGCATGTTACCTGCCCTTTAAAAAGATATGACACATTTATTCCAACAATAGTCTTCAACAGGGAGCTACAAAATCTCTGAACAAATCCATATTCAGGGGGATCATAAGCCAATAACAGCTGATCTAAAAGCTCACAGCATGTGACGACACATTTTGAGCTTGTACATCTCAGACAAACGGGTTTAGTGTAGATTGACAAAAAGCAGGTCAGGTGCAGAAAGGCACGGCAAAGTCACATTTACAAAGTATTTCCAAACAATGAGTGCTTACCTTTGCATGAATTCGAGAGTAAAAGCCATCTCCGGTGGGTATTGGACGTTGCAGACATAAAACATGGAGAAGACGTAGCTCAAGGCCACAATGGGAGAGGTGATGTGGTCATTGACAAGTAACCCATCAACAGCAATCTTGAATTGCTGGTCACCTTAAACACAGATAAAAACCATGTACCATTTACAAAAAAAAAAAAATCCTATATTTTAAGGCAAGCAAAACATTTCTTTAATAAATATGACACAACAACAGCTTATAACAACAGCTAACAACAGCTTGCTGGGATACAAAAAAAGATTTAACTACAAACCTCTGATTAGGATGCATGGGGTCACTGGGAGTTCGACTTCAGGATCTGCAGAGATCTGTTTTGGTGACAGACATGATACATGAATTAATGTTTCCAGTACACACAAACCTGCTGGCAAATTGACTATCTGCTAGTGTCTTCATCAGACAGAGGTAGCCATTATGCAAAAACATTAATGTAAATAGTTTATAGATAGAGAGTTTATAGAGAATATCAGCAGCACAATTAGGGGAATCTATACTTCCTACTGTGGTTGGTTACTTGGTTCACCACTGGATGCAAATAATTATCTTGCACACAGTTTAAAATCTACAACATCTACCTCTTTTTTGTGGAAGAGTTTATAAGAGTCTTCCTTGAAGTATTTTGAAATGCCACAGATGAGCTGTATTGGACCTTCGCCCATCTTCATCCCTTTGGAGTCAAGGAAGTCATTGATCCCCTTTTCTTTTTTGGAAAGTTCCTGTTCAAGGTTCAAGGTGTTAATTTTGTACAAGTACATAAGACTAACACTCATTTTCGTTTGGAGCTATGGAGAGAATTTTGAAAAAAATAAAAATAAAAATGAATTATTTCATTTTCATTTGCAACCTGTTCTGTTTTGATCTCAAATGTCCTGCTTTTTTGGTTGTCACTTCCTGATTTTTGGTCTCAAATCTATTCCATTTGATTGTTCATCCAAGTTATTCTATTTGATTGGTTGCCAGTTTATCTTTTTTGGTCTCAACTCTCTTTTTGGTTGCAAATCTTTTTCTGATTGATTAATAAAGACAAAATTCTCTCCATATGGAGCAGCACAGCACAATCATAATAATAACAATAACAACACACCTGTGCCAGCTTGTTTTGTACAGAGAAGCCAAGGAGTTTAGATGCATGATCAAACAGGTGAGGAACTTCAAACAGGAACGGCCACTCGTCCTTTACAACGGCAATAGTGGTATCATCATCGTTGAGGATTTCACGCTGAATGGGATATGTTTCAGTCATCAATTTTCGAACAGATGACTCCTAAAGATATGAGGCAGTTAGACAAACAGTCGAACAGTTAGTCAAACTAACCAATTAAAATAATAAAACAGGGTATCAATTTCAATTGACTATGGGCATAGTGATCTACAGACGATCTACAATTTCACAATGTGTCCTAAATTGTACTTGGACCCAGACCTTATCGCATTACTCCTGCTATATACTATTGCTGTGTGAATGGTTGTATGTCTAGATGGTGGACTGTAGGAACCGAATTGCCCTTCGAGGATTAATAAAGCTTTCTGTATCTGTAATGGATGATTGCAGACCCACCTGAAGATCCTGGGTTTGAAAGGCACGTTTCAACTCATCTCGTTTAGACAGCAGGTCTTCTCTACACACGGCCCCCTCAATGATTGGATCCCACGCCACACATCCATACAGATCTGAATTCCTGGGCCTTTTCTTTGTTGAATTTTCACCCCCTGCTTGCCTCTTCAGTGAGCTTTGTGGCCTCTTCATATTTTCAATTCTGTGTTCCAGCTGACGAAAGAGAGTTTCAGAACCATCTTTTGCAAAAGGTTTGTTTCCAAACGGCTCTGTCAGCTTGAAGGAGGCAGGATATTGTCCTACAATCATACTGGCGAGTTCCCTCAGCTTTTGTCTACCAGGTCTTCCTGGGTGTTTATGGAGGTAATCTTCAGCGACGATCCGAACCATCTCTCGTCTGTCTTTCCCCATTATGTACTTTTTTTCACGCAACTCATCCATGACTTTTGAGGGAAATTTGTGCCATGGTACAGAATATGCGTCTTGGGATGGGGAGTCGGCTGTCTCAGGTGGTGTTGAGGGCAGCTGAAACCTCTGTGGTTCAGGTGTTGATGAGGGGCCAGGCCGGGTGAACTGCGGTGGAGTTTGTGAATCTATGGATGACATGACAAACATCTCCATAAATTAAACACATCACAATTGTTGCAAATCAATTAATACATTGGTCCTCAATGTCCAGTTTGGGTCAACCAGGAATACAAATGGACCTAATTATGAAAACCAATTATAGAGTAATTATTGCCATGTACAGCTGATGGCAACTTTTTTTTTGCATTTTTGGAATAAACCGTTGTAGTTTCAGAAAACTTGCATTAAAACAGAGGGGCAAAAACTCACCTGCTTCCAATGCTTTGACAGCTCTGACGAATCTTTTGCACTGAATGAATGGCAGAGTGTCTTTAATGTCCTCCGGGTCCACAAGGCTCAGGTCATCTACAGAGAGAACTCCTAATTCCTCCAGTTTAGCCATGAGTGTATCCATCTGATCGCTACTGAGCGATGGCATTGCTTTCTTGACATAGTTTTTCACAAGTTCCATGTTGGTGTGTGTTTAAGAGGAATGAGCCACCGAGTACCTCTCTGGTAAGAATAAAGTGGATGATAATCAGCAAGTTTGTTCAAATCATGGCAACTGAACAGGTCAGAAGCATTTTCATCAAGTTCATAGAGTCCAAGCTCAGGTATCCAGCTGGCAGTTTTCCCTCGAAGCAAAAGTAGGACAGTAGTTTCATTTTTTACAAAAATGCTTGCTATTTGTCCTAACTGCAGTAGTCCTTTTGTGTAGCTCAGTAAGACCAGCATTCCATTTGCATATGTAGTGCCTTTAACCTGCACACTCTCTGTGACAACTGAGTTACTTGAGTTCAAATCAAATTCTCCAACCACTGTCTTTATGTTCTGGTCATAGAGCTCTGGATAGAACCGTGTTGAGTCTGAGACATGAACCTGGGAACGAAACAAGGTACCACAAGACTGATAAGCCTGAAGCAACTGGTGCCGTTCAGCCAGAGACTTGGTTACATTTATGAAGTTCTTACTTGCTCTAATGCACCTTTTAAAATAAGAATGTTTTGATTCAAAGCGCATTGTCCAAGTATATATGAGTGGGCCAAATTGTAAAGTCAAGTGTGCATAGTGAAGCAGATAGTGGTGTTTTGGTCTAAGTTGAACTCTTGGAAACAGCTCTTGCCTCAATTCCACATACAGTTCAATCAGTCCCTTCATGAAAGCAATCTGCAACTCTGAGAGCCGAGGTGCACAGACAAATTCAACAAGCTCCCTCAGAAGTAGTACAAGTCCCCATACTTCATTATCAGCATCTTCAATTGTGTCATGCACCAAAACAGGCAAGAATTTCAAAAGCCACCTGTTTTGGGCTGCATGTCCTCCAAGCCTGGCTCCTGTAGTGGGAATAGTGTTTAGCTTGTCGCTGCTTTCACCAGGAAATGATTTGATTCTTTCATTAAGAACCTCATAACTGAACCACTTTTGTGTTCTGATTAAGAACTGCAAAAACAATGCCAAATCATAATCTACTACCCCCTCAAACAGATCATGAGCTAAACAAGCTGGTAAGCCTGGCTGACACACATGAAAGTTGGACAGTTTGTTGAAAACACTGCCACATTTAACACCGTGATGAGTGTGTACTTCATTGTTACTTTCCAGAAACCGCACAGTCTCATTATGATCAGCTGGATTTCTATGAGTGAAAACTGTGAGAGGGTTCGACTGAAATTCACTTTTTGTTGCCAAACAGTATCTGCAGAAATATTGAGCTGTGCTGAAATTTTCTGTAAAGCCACCAATCATGTGGGAGCCCAGATTATCGCCCATTATGCACGCAACAGTGCCTTTATATATTTTTCCATTGAAAGATATGCCCCTTTCCTCCAGCTCACACAAGTCTGACACTAGCTTATTGAAAATCTTATCCATTCCAAAGTATTTGCAATCTTTCTCTACACAGAGTAATGCCAACTGTATCTGATCAACAGTTGATCGTTGGTGTGGATGAAAATTTCCAAGTGTGAAGTAGACAGCCAATACTTTATGCTTTGTCTTGGCAGATCCGAGTGGATTAGCCACCTCAAAAGCATCCTGAAAGAGCATTACCTTTAAACTGTCTGGGTCTGAGGAAAACATGGCATTGGATTTGATGGCCCACCCATCAGTGACATCACACAGTACATCATCTTCAGAATTTGAACTAGGACTGTGCTGATCTAAACCTTGCTGTTTCAGAATTACTTTGAGGGTTTCCAGTATTGGGATGTAATGATAGTGCCTCTTCTGGCCACTGCGATTGCGTCCAAGAAAGACTTCAACAGGTTCAACATAGTCATAGTGTGACTTGTAATATTTCAGCCTCTTGTGTTGCGTAGTTAAATGACCCTTTTCATGTAATGCCTTGTGCATAGGGCTCTGCTCGTATATACTATTCCCAAGAGATGTTACAGTCTCCTTTGGAACACCATACTGCCCCAGTTCACAGGCTAGTGCATCCACAGTATATTCCTGTTGAATATCACTTATAGTTCTCATTTCATTTGCTATTTCTGTTATTGTGGAGGCTGGAACCAAATATTTTGCCTGTAAACCCAAGTAAAACTGAGCAAGACTCTCTGTGAAGTTGTCTTTCACTTGATCACTGCAGAAATTATCACTTTGTTCTGCATCAATGTTAAAACTTTCAGGTTCTTCAGGTGATCCTTCACCTTGGAAAGACCGTTCTGTTAGTTCACATATATGAACTGGGGCTATCTTGGTAACATCCCACCCTTTATGGTATCTGGAAATATGCGTTAAAAATGATGACTTTACATTGAATGTCTTAGAACATCCATCAAAGGGACATGTTACAGTCAAACCCTCATCTATGTGACCACTCAAATGACACTTTAAAGTTTTAAGATCATCATATTCACTGCTGCAAAAATTAAACAAGCACCTTAACTGTACAGACACATTACGGTTCCATGTTTGTGTGCTCCTTCTGTCTACATGAGCTCGTGACATATGCACAGCAAGGCTACTGTATGTGTTAAACTTCCTTCTGCAATCCCTATGGCCACATAAAAAAGATACATTATTATTATTTCTGTGTGTTCGGCAGTGTTTCAAGTAATCAGTCGAAGACCGAGCGTTAAAGCCACAAATGTTACAAGTCAACATTTTTAAGAGATTGAATTTGCCAATTGAAGGATAGTGTTAAGATTCAATATTGAGGAAGGGTACAAGAGGTGATCGAAGAATAACCACACCAATCCGGCCGGGTGAAGTCAAACGATGATTTTAATGAATACACGCGTGGGAAGACAACTCTGTACGCAGACAGGAAGTAGTCTTCGACTTAATCAAAGCATGAACAGATATTTTATAGCATCAGGGTTTGTTTACTGACGCTCCTTCATGCGTCACAGATACATTTTATACATAGATCAGATCAACATCATCATGACTTTTCACCTAGAAAATCATCTTCTATTTTCATGACTAGCCCTTCCTGTCTACCTTTCAGTTCTTGTCTTGTTCCTCTTTCTTGCCGAGACACCAAGAAACGGTTCCTCTTTTACCAAGACAATTTTGCAGTTACAGCCAAACATAACTAACCTCTCCTCTAAATAAATCTAATTTAAAGTGTGTGTGTGTGTGTGTGTGTGTTGACCTCACATGCTCTTTGTGTCACCTCTTCACCTACTGTCTGTGTCTCGTCCTCAAATGCTCTTTCTCAATTCACCTGTTGCACTTCTGACCTTTTACCAGACCAGAAGCTCACTGAGACTATGTGTATGTCTTCTACTAAATAAATGTTTTAATCAAGAACCTCTACTAAAACCTTAATATAAAATGATCTGATATATAAGTGTTTTGTAAGCATGTATTGCGATTCCTTCTATGGCTCCAAGTCACTTGCACAATAGATTGTCCGAACATCGCGCCGAACAAAGCTTCCGACCCCCAATTAATTGACCGAGCTCCAACTCTTTAATAAGCACAGATATGCATTGTGTATAAAATAGTCATAACTGCTTAAGGCCTTCTTAAAGCTATCTGTTACATTGTTAAAGCCTCGTCTTAGCCTGCGGCTCAAAATAACTTCCTGCTTCTTTCTACATACAACTTCCTGTCAGCCTGCAACTCAGTCTTTCTGAAAGAGACACTGTTTAAACCTTGGAATGCAATATCCATGCTGCAGATTATATTATTAATACAATGACAATTATTTAACAATAGCAGTAAAATAATTTCCCTCCTCGACACTCCCCCTTTTGACCTCTGGAACACCAGAGGTCACAATACATTGTGTCCTCACGCAGACCCTTCTCTGGTGGTCTCGAACCTCGAGATCTCCAGGATCCTCGCCCCTCCTGTGGTCGCCGAGATCGATCTTCTGCAAAGGAAACAAAACACCTTTCCTGCATCTCCCTAACTTATCCTATCTGGGACTCTTTAATCAAAAGCCTGATCCTAATTATCTTCTTAACTTATTGACTTGTATTTATGTATACTCTTCAACGTTACTCATCACTTTAAAATTCTTTTAAGCGCTGGTTTCACGTCCAGTTGCTCGCTCTACTTTCCCTTATCTGATCATCAACATCCTGTGCACAAGTTGTCGCTGCTGCAAGTTAATCTACTCCAAAAGAAAACAACCACTTTAATCAATTAAGTTTAAGCATATAAGCAATTACTCCTGTATACATTTCATCATAGCTAAATGCTGCCTTGAAACAACTCCTATGTGTTAACACTAACTTCATTTTAAAACCTCACATTTCCTATGTTATCACCTGTTTTGGTATAACCTTTTTATTTCATTTTGCTCCCTTAATGTAACAATACCTTCTAATTCTAATGTATCAGACTTAACCAAAATATATGCTTTCCTTCCTCTTTGGTCCTTCTTTAAGTTCAGTTAAAAGCTAAATGAATTTAGGGCCTTTTGCCTGGAATCAATACTGTCATGTGTGTTTCTTAACTCTGTGTCTGTAAGCGTGTGCAATCCTTCATGAACTCATATTATCCTCACAGTAGATTGGCTAATCATAGCGCTAGCCAAAGGCTCGTGACCCTCCAGAGACAAATTTGAGCCACAACTCCTTTAAAAGCACAAAATGCAATATGTATAAAATAGTTATAACTGCACCTGAAATACAAAGTTAACATCATCATAAACATCTTATGGTCATCAAAGCAATGGGCAGGGCTGCGACCCAATTTAGCCCTGTCTGCGCACAAATTTTAGCCAACTTGTTTTTCAAATTTAGGTTCATCCTCTCTACCTTTCCTTGAGATTGAGGATGAAAGACCGTCCCGAACTTATGTTGCACTCCCAACATCCTCTCTACCTCTTGCAAATCTTTATTCTTGAAGTGAGTACCATTGTCTGATCTAATTCTCTTGGGAAACCCATGCCTTGGAATGTAATGATTGATTAAGCACTTAATCACGCTTTTCGCGTCTTCACATTTGGTCGCCCATGCTTCGGGCCATCCAGTCAAAACATCCACACACACCAACAAATACCTCATCCCACCTGGGCCTGTATCAATCATGTCGGTATAATCAATCACGACCTCTTCTCCTGGCCTTTCTGGCATGAGAAACTTACCAGCTTCAGGTTTTACTGCTGGCTTTGGGTTGTGTGCCCCACAAATTAGGCACGTTCTGGCCTTTTCCAGTATCATCCTTCTCAAATCAGGATGCCACCATCGGCACAAATTTCTCTCCATCTGTTTCACTCCCACGTGACCAAGCCCGTGAGCCTCATTCACCTTTTGTTCCGCCATTTTGGCCGTTAAAGCGGGACGCCCATCTGGCCCCCTCCACAAACCGCCATCTTGCCAGGCTCCTTTGTTTTCCCACACCCCCTTTTCCTCTGGGGATGTCTCCTCCTGAGCCTGTCTAACTTCTTCCATGCTGTTAGTGCTAACCTCCTCTTCTGGGGTTACCTGCACCAGTTGTCTCTGTCCTTTGTAGCCCGCTGCTTCCTTTGCGGCTTCGTCAGCTTTCTGATTTCCTCTTGCCACCATACTGTCTGCTTGTGAGTGGCCTTTACATTTTATAATACTTACCTCGTCTGGGTCCTCCAGGGCCTTTTTGTGACAGATGGGTGCATTAGTGGCCGTTCTGAACCCGGCTCCCTTCCACTGAGCCAGTTCCACATGAGCTGCTCCAAACGCATATGCTGAGTCAGTGTAGATGTTCACTCTCATGTTTTTAGCCAACCTCAGGGCTCGAGTTAGGGCTATCACTTCAGCTCTCTGGGCCGACTGTTGTCCCTCGATTTTTCCTTCAACCTGGGCTTTCTTAATACAGTCATGTGGTTCTCCTGACCCCATTAGGTCTGCCATATTTATTCCTTCATGTGTGAATATCAGATTTGGCGCCTCTAAAATTTTGCTGAACCTTTGTTGCGTCAGTGGAGTCATTGTGAATGCCTGTGAGTTCACATAGGCCACTACACTGTGTGTAGTAAGCACTTTCAGTGGGTGTTCCCTCACTATATGTGCTGTTTTCTGAATTATCTTTGCTACTCCTGCTGCGTGTTGTGTGCATGTGGGATGCCTTGCTTCTGTTGAATTTAATCTTATGCTGACATACATAAGTACATCCCTACCTCCCCCTTTTTTCTGAAACAACACACCATTCACAACTCCCTTTGTTTCTGAAACATCAAGATAAAATGCCTCATCATAGTTAGGTGTGGCCAGATCTGTGGCTCTTGACAAATCCTGTTTTAGTGAAATGAACGCTGTCTCTGTGTCCGGCGTCCAAGGCAATTCAGCCTTCAGATTTCGAACACCAACTTTCTTGATCAGGTCCCTTAAAGGGGCCGTTTTACCCGCATAGTTCGGAATGAACTGCCTGCTGTAACCTGTCAAGCCAAGAAAGGAAAGCAACTCCTTCACAGTTCTTGGTTTTGGATGTGTTAGAATTTGGTCTCTGTGTATGTTCATTAACCCCACTGATCTGTGTGCGATCACCCGGCCCAGGAATGTTACCTCTGGCCGGACCAACTGCAGTTTTTCTTTGCTCACTTTGAAGCCACACTCCGCCAATCTGTTCAACACCACGAGCGATGCTGCCGTACAGGCCGCTGCTGACGGGGCTGCAATAAGAAGATCATCAACATACTCTATTAATGTACAGCCCCCTGGCAGTTGACATGGGGACAATGTCTCTTTCAACACCTGATTAAAAATTCCTGGTGAGAGTGCAAAGCCTTGTGGTAGGCGTGTGTACCTAAATTTGCGGCCTCTGTATGTGAATGAGAAAATGTCTCTGAGTGACTCGTGCAGTGGGAGACAAAAGAATGCATTCGCTAGGTCAATACATGTGAACCACTTTTGGTCTTCAGTTTTGTGCTTCTATTATGGTCTGTTAAATGGTATGTCAGACTTCAGCCGGAACAGGACAGGCGAACAGTTAGCTAGACCTACATCTGTGGGCCCTGCGGACCACAAAGTACCAGGCAATTTTGAGAGCTCAGCTACTGCATCAGGATGATCCATTCTTTCCCTGCCATGTATTCTGGAGATTTCTTTATGTTCTAAGATCACTGCATCGTTGGACAAACAAGTTATGCGATATATTTTACATTTTGGTGCATACCAGACATTTGGAATTTGGGTGCCTTGCCAGCATGCGTTGTCCAGCGCCCGCTTGACCATTGGTCCCAGATCTCTTGGCCCATGACCCTCGTGGACCGCCAATGTAATGTGAGGGGCTGAATCCTCTCCCACATTGTACCAAGGCAGTTGTTCATCAGTAAATTTCACAGCCGCGGCCACACCTTCTGGTCCAACATAAATGTTATGTGTTTGCACATTCCACGTCTGTCCCTCAAGATCAGACTGGAACTGTTCCCGATAGATATCATTATCTTCCCTATCATAAAAGAGTGTAACGTGGAAAGGATCTCGCGGGGGGAATAGACGGCCAGGCTCATTACCCAGGGTTTCCATAGCTGATAATGTCTCAAAATGCCTTCTTCCACTAGCCTCCCCCAGTAGATTTCGGCAGTGGGTTGTTCAGAGTTCTGGACTAGATATTGAGTCTTTGAAGGTGATCCCAGTTTCACAAGCAGGTCCCTGCCCATGAGATTTTCCAGGCACCTGTCAGGACACCACATATTGGTGCTTCAAAGTCTGTTTTCCCAGCTGTGTCAATGCTGGATCATCATCATTGACAGCATAGGTTCTGCCGTCCCCACGCTGTTCAGTTTCTCCGGGCTCCATCAGTATTGCTCCCCCTCCCAGCCCCAGTCGGCTACTGGGTACTGGGGGGCTGGTGCTGCATTCGGGTTTGGAGCTTGATGTGCTCCCCTGTAAGCAACTCTTTGTCTTGGGCCTCCTCGTGCCTGGGGTTGATAGCCTCGCCTCTGATAATTTCGCTGCGATTCAGGGCATTCTCGGGACCAGTGTCCTTCTGCTCCACAGCTGTAACAGCCAGTCCAAGACACACTGCCAGGATTCCCCGGATTCCGAGCCCTTTGTCCTCCCCTCACGGATCCACCACGCCCTCTCTGCGGTCCACCGGTCCCCCAATTCCCTACTGGTTGACGCTGCCTTGGTGCATTGGCGGGCCAACGATCATCAGGGTAGAGACCCGGATCCTGATCTGACCAGTCAGGCACAGGATCGGGCTGAGACCTTGCCACCATTATTTTCCTTGCGCTCTCTTTATCCTCTTTCTTTCTATCACCTGCCTTGTTTCTCGCCTCCGTCAGCTGTATCTTTACCAGCTGCGCCTGTGCCTCCTCCAACTCTTTCTTTTGTTTGTTTGCCAAATCCTGTTCCTGCTGAAGTCTGTAGGTCACATGTCTCTCCCACTGCACCGAGTCTGCAACGGCAAAATCTGGGTTCTTTTCCAAGTCAACTGCAACCTGGTTGGGCAGCCCTGCCAGCACTGCCGAACGAAACCACGCTCTACTTTCACCCTCCTTCCCCGGATGTATTCCTGTTCCTAACAACCATTGTTCCTTTGCTTTAGCTAAACACTCTCTGGGTGTGTTTTTAGGATCCCAAATAATTTTTGGAATGGCTCCAAAGTTAGGAGTTGGGTCCTTCTCCCGAACTGCATCTGCTAAGTCACTCTGCACCTCATGATATTTCAGGTCATTTGCATATCTGGTTGTTTGAGCTATCTGCTCTACATCTGCTAACCCACCACCCAGCATACAACGTCCGGCCAAAGTGCGAAAGTCGCCCAGCGCTAATTCTTCTCCTTCCCAATGTTCTCCCTTGGTTATTGGTGGAAGTTGTTTAACCAATGCTTCCAAATCTCTCACCTTATAGGCGCGATAAACTGGTTCGTTCTTTGGACCTGCTATCAGAGGCAGACTTAAACCAGGGTCAGGAGCTCCTTGTTCAAAACTCACTCTTCTACTCTTCCTCAACTTTCCTTTCCCCTTTGAGCTCTTAAATATGGGCTGTCTCTGTGCTTGGTCTCTCTTCACACTTCTTTTCCTCAAAATTAGGCTTGTACTTGGTTGGGGTTCAGCTCCTCCATCTTCGTCCTCCTCATCGTCTTCTTCTTCTGATGACGTCGCACGGTCTTCATTCTCCTCTTCTGGCCCTCCCTGCATTACTCTCTGTTTTATAACCTCCAATGCCGTTAATGCCTCTATGGACGCACGTAGGGCCTCATGCATTTGTCCATACACTTCTCCTTCAGTTCTTAACACCAAGCTCAGAGGTATTTTATCACCCAGCCCTTTCTGTTGGGATGTAATAAGTTTGCTTACCTCAACCTCCATCGCTTGGCACTCTTTCTCTGCTGATTTTAGTGCTCCAGGTGAAGCCAAACGAATAGCTTTCTTAAGCTGTTCAAGCTGATCCTTCAGAGGTTTGCATCCCCTTTTCCCACTAGGTGTTGCACCCGAGCTGTCAGCCATTCTCTGAAACACAGACTTACCTCTTCCAATGGCGTTGGTCGACTCCACCTTCTTGGTCTAGGTCACCCAGACACGCTTAACTTTCGGTTTCAATCTTCGTCTCGCTGTTCTCGCAACCACTGGCTCCTCTTCCCCTGCTCGGTGATACACAAAGTTTAACCCAGCACTTTAGACGCTGTCCTCGCGTTCTCAAGCGTTGACACTCAATCAAAATTATTCGCCCTCAAAGTGTTAATATATGACACCAGCAACCCTTATGCGCAACGCGCTCACCTCCGTATACTTACCTCTCCAATAGTTCCTCGGATTAGTGTTTTTTCATTTATTTTAAACCCATTAACGGCGCTGCACGTCCCTTATATACTTTACAGCAACACACCCTCAAGGGTCCCTCAACTTGTCCCGTACTAATAAGTCTAAAACCAAGAAATCACCTTTATGACATTATGTCAAAGCTTTCTCCATGTTGCACAGCCTGCCACAGGTTTAACAAAAAAATCGCTGCCCGAGAAGGCTCCCACATATCAAACGCACACGCACACATACAATTTCAACCACGCACTCTCAAGCACATTTGTCTCCTTTAAATCTACTAATCGCTTGGAGACATCTCCACAGATAATTACATTATTTCCCAAGCAAGCATATCAGAATCAAAACCGTCTAGTACCGACTCTACCATAACCTGAGCAAAGTGGGCGGCCTCTGTGGGCTCCCAATTTGGATCATTTTCATGCTCAGTCATCTCCTTTAAGCCTTGAAATAGAAATAGACAACTTTGTATATAGGCATTTAGCTCATGCAGCTCAATCTCGGACCACACTGTCATCTCATAAGGTGAAACACCTTCCTCAGTCACTATGTGACATTTACAGGTCACCTCTAGTCGACCCTCTTCCTCTGCAATTTGTATGTTACAGGTTGCAAAATAAATCACAGGCATGTTTGCTTATTCTATTTAAACAACGATTTTACAGTATTAAATGGGACTGTTTAGTGCATGGGACACAACACAATCATTTACTGTTAAAGCGACAAATGTCAAACAGGTTCTAACAGGTCCACTTTATTGCGTGCTCATTGAGTTACTCCTATCAAAGCTATTTAACAAGTTCAATTTACACATACTCATTAATCTGTCACGCTTACTAGTGGCTCATGGTTGCTTAAAGCCTATGTCTGACTTGACCACAGAGTTAGAGCATCATTCAATCCTCTCAGGATGACCACTCCACTTACTCTGCATCCAGTCAGCTCATGAATTAACAACCCTTGCAGACTGTAACCCTTTTATTTTTTGTTTATGCCTTCAAATCCACCTTAAATCTTCTTTACCTAAACGTTGGTTTTAAACACAAACAATTCTTATATTCTATTTTGAAACGCTGTCACCATTCATATATTTACAATGTTATTATTTACTAAGCCAGCATTTTAATTGCAGACATTTATCCACATTTGCAAACAATAGTTATAGAGCTGAATGACACACAAAACCGAAAGCATAGTCCTCTCATGCGCTCTGCATCAGCTGCCTCATTTGCATGCACACACACTCTTCATCTAAGAATAGCAGCAGGCAGTCAGTGCATTGCTGACTCGACCCACAGAGATCTTTTTTATTACAGAGACGTCTTATATTTACAACTGCACAGATTTTATGCCTTTTAACACCTACCGAATTTCGAAAAATTTAAGTTAACGGTCTAACCGATAAAAGTCCAACTTTTTTGTAATCAATTAACCAGTATCTGTCCAACAGTTTCTGGCCTCATCTCTAAAGTCCCTAACTCAATTTAAAAGTGTCCAACACCCAAGGTCCAACCTTTGCTGCCCAAAAAAGCGCAGATTACCGTTCCAAACGGTAAAGTGGTCCAACCACTAGCTATTTTGGAGGTTCCCAAGTTCTCCCCGGTTGCCGACCGTACTAACCCTATTCGCCGATAGGTCAGGGCCAAGCGTCCTCGGCCAGGAGGGAGCATTACCTCCGAGAACTGCGCTTCCTACCAGTCCAACTGGCGTTCTTGAGTAATTTATAATACTTTGGAACAACAGCAAAACACCCAACAAAGTGTAAGACTGAAGCAGGTCCAACCTTATAACCAAAAAATAACCAAATTCCCTAACCTACTAAAATCATTTCCAGCAGTCCAACTGCTTCCCGCGGTCCAACCGCATTAAATCCTTTCCAGCAGTCCAACTGCTTTAAATCCTCAGTACTGTCATGAGATTCTCATCAAAATCAAAACAGACATCCACCAGTAACTTCAGTGAGTAGACTTAAATTTTATCATTTCCAATTTGGCACACTTTGGAAATAATTCAACAGGTAGTGCCTTACCTTTTGGATAAGCCGGCTTATGTCCACTCACTTAGACCACTGGAATTCATGTCTGCCCGTCAGACCACCTAAGACCCCGGATTTCTCCGTCTAAACCTCCAACTCTCCCTCCTCAATAACCGGACGAAGCCCCCAAATGTTAAGATTCAATATTGAGGAAGGGTACAAGAGGTGATCGAAGAATAACCACACCAATCCGGCCGGGTGAAGTCAAACGATGATTTTAATGAATACACGCGTGGGAAGACAACTCTGTACGCAGACAGGAAGTAGTCTTCGACTTAATCAAAGCATGAACAGATATTTTATAGCATCAGGGTTTGTTTACTGACGCTCCTTCATGCGTCACAGATACATTTTATACATAGATCAGATCAACATCATCATGACTTTTCACCTAGAAAATCATCTTCTATTTTCATGACTAGCCCTTCCTGTCTACCTTTCAGTTCTTGTCTTGTTCCTCTTTCTTGCCGAGACACCAAGAAACGGTTCCTCTTTTACCAAGACAATTTTGCAGTTACAGCCAAACATAACTAACCTCTCCTCTAAATAAATCTAATTTAAAGTGTGTGTGTGTGTGTGTGTGTGTGTTGACCTCACATGCTCTTTGTGTCACCTCTTCACCTACTGTCTGTGTCTCGTCCTCAAATGCTCTTTCTCAATTCACCTGTTGCACTTCTGACCTTTTACCAGACCAGAAGCTCACTGAGACTATGTGTATGTCTTCTACTAAATAAATGTTTTAATCAAGAACCTCTACTAAAACCTTAATATAAAATGATCTGATATATAAGTGTTTTGTAAGCATGTATTGCGATTCCTTCTATGGCTCCAAGTCACTTGCACAATAGATTGTCCGAACATCGCGCCGAACAAAGCTTCCGACCCCCAATTAATTGACCGAGCTCCAACTCTTTAATAAGCACAGATATGCATTGTGTATAAAATAGTCATAACTGCTTAAGGCCTTCTTAAAGCTATCTGTTACATTGTTAAAGCCTCGTCTTAGCCTGCGGCTCAAAATAACTTCCTGCTTCTTTCTACATACAACTTCCTGTCAGCCTGCAACTCAGTCTTTCTGAAAGAGACACTGTTTAAACCTTGGAATGCAATATCCATGCTGCAGATTATATTATTAATACAATGACAATTATTTAACAATAGCAGTAAAATAATTTCCCTCCTCGACAATAGCCAGAATCAGAACAGAATCAATATGAAAACAATAAATTTATATCAGCACAGTGAAGCATATTCACTTTTCAGGTACCTTCAAATAAGTAATCTGCGTTGGGCTGCATGGGCCACTCTCTTTGGGCTGCAATGTTTTCTGCAATGAAATCTGATTCTACTTAACTATCACCCCTTTTAATTATTACCATGTTCAGTTGCATGCTAATGTAACACAGCGAGCTATAACAATACACACATGTGGCTAATTTACACACACACACACACACACACACACACACAAGCGCGCGCATCCAACTTATGGGCTAACGTTAACTTTAGTTGGGCAAACCACGCTTCAAAATAACGCAAAACCCACACATTCAAATGTTACCATGAAACACACACGGCTACCAACTGACTATCGAGACCAAATTTCATGTAAGAGGGAGGGAAAAAATGGTTTTTGACGTACTTACGAAGCGCAGGCGGCTGGCTAATGCTAACGCAGCTAGCAGCAAACGTCCACTCACATACACACCACTACCAACTGCCTATCGAGACCAATTTAATGTACGAGGGGGAACAAGGTGGCACTCCATTCTCATTCTCATTCCACACAACCAACCTGTTTCCAACTTTCCTTGTGACTTGCAGAAATTTAGGTAGGCACTGACCGCACTGAAAGTAATGGCGTCGGAATATTCTGGGTGGGGGAGAAAATTCTGCCTCGCGCAACAGCAAACTTTCCGTATTTCGCAAAACGGAGCGAATCCGTAGCAAATCCACGGTAAAGGGACCCCTAAATTTACGGATTTTTTTAACAGTGCAGATACACCCCATGATGGCTGTGTCGTCTGCAAACTTCTGAATGTGGCATAATTCAGAGTTGTAGCTGAAGTCAGAGGTGTACAGGGTGAAGAGAAGAGGGGACAGCACAGTTCCCTGTGGTGCTCCTGTGCTGCTGACCACAGTGTCAGACGTGATGTCCTTCAGCCTGACGTACTGTGGTCTGTCGGTGAGGTAGTCGGAGATCCAAGCCACCAGGCAGGGGTCCACCTCCATCCTGTTCAGTTTTTCCTGAAGCATACAGGGCCGGATGGTATTAAAGGCACTGGAAAAGTCAAGAAACAGGATCCTGACCGTGCCTTTTCCCCCATCCAGGTGTGAGTGGGCTCTGTGTAGGAGGTACAGGATGGCATCCTCCACTCCGACACCCGCCTTGTATGCAAACTGTAGTGGGTCCTGGGCATGTTGTACCTGTGGTCGGAGGAGGTTGAGGAAGAGCCGCTCTAGAGTCTTCATAAGATGTGACGTCAGTGCCACCGGTCGGAAGTCATTCAGCTCATTGGGCCGGTTCTTTTTGGGGACCGGGACGATGCAGGATGTCTTCCATAGGGCGGGCACTCTCCCCAGTCGCAGACTGAGGTTGAAGACTCGTTGTAGCGGCTCCCCAAGTTCAGCAGCACACGCCTTTAGCATCCTAGGACACACCTTGTCTGGGCCTGCTGCCTTTCTATTACTGTGCATAATTATTAGGCAACTTAACAAAAAACAAATATATACCCATTTCAATTATTTATTTTTACCAGTGAAACCAATATAACATCTCCACATTCACAAATATACATTTCTGACATTCAAAAACAAAACAAAAACAAATCAGCGACCAATATAGCCACCTTTCTTTGCAAGGACACTCAAAAGCCTGCCATCCATGGATTCTGTCAGTGTTTTGATCTGTTCACCATCAACATTGCGTGCAGCAGCAACCACAGCCTCCCAGACACTGTTCAGAGAGGTGTACTGTTTTCCCTCCTTGTAAATCTCACATTTGATGATGGACCACAGGTTCTCAATGGGGTTCAGATCAGGTGAACAAGGAGGCCATGTCATTAGTTTTTCTTCTTTTATACCCTTTCTTGCCAGCCACGCTGTGGAGTACTTGGACGCGTGTGATGGAGCATTGTCCTGCATGAAAATCATGTTTTTCTTGAAGGATGCAGACTTCTTCCTGTACCACTGCTTGAAGAAGGTGTCTTCCAGAAACTGCCAGTAGGACTGGGAGTTGAGCTTGACTCCATCCTCAACCCGAAAAGGCCCCACAAGCTCATCTTTGATGATACCAGCCCAAACCAGTAAATGGTAAATGGTAAATGGCCTGTATTTATATAGCGCTTTACTAGTCCCTAAGGACCCCAAAGCGCTTTACATATCCAGTCATCCACCCATTCACACACACATTCACACACTGGTGAATGTGTACTCCACCTCCACCTTGCTGGCGTCTGAGTCGGACTGGAGCTCTCTGCCCTTTACCAATCCAGCCACGGGCCCATCCATCTGGCCCATCAAGACTCACTCTCATTTCATCAGTCCATAAAACCTTAGAAAAACCAGTCTTGAGATATTTCTTGGCCCAGTCTTGACGTTTCAGCTTGTGTGTCTTGTTCAGTGGTGGTCGTCTTTCAGCCTTTCTTACCTTGGCCATGTCTCTGAGTATTGCACACCTTGTGCTTTTGGGCACTCCAGTGATGTTGCAGCTCTGAAATATGGCCAAACTGGTGGCAAGTGGCATCTTGGCAGCTGCACGCTTGACTTTTCTCAGTTCATGGGCAGTTATTTTGCGCCTTGGTTTTTCCACACGCTTCTTCCGACCCTGTTGACTATTTTGAATGAAACGCTTGATTGTTCGATGATCACGCTTCAGAAGCTTTGCAATTTTGAGACTGCTGCATCCCTCTGCAAGATATCTCACTATTTTTGACTTTTCTGAGCCTGTCAAGTCCTTCTTTTGACCCATTTTGCCAAAGGAAAGGACGTTGCCTAATAATTATGCACACCTGATATAGGGTGTTGATGTCATTAGACCACACCCCTTCTCATTACAGAGATGCACATCACCTAATATGCTTAATTGGTAGTAGGCTTTCGAGCCTATACAGCTTGGAATAAGACAACATGCATGCAGAGGACAAAATACTCATTTGCCTAATAATTCTGCACTCCCTGTATATGTGGGTGTCAGTCAGTCCAGCTTGGCCCGGCTCCAACTGGTACAGAATGCTGCAGCTCGCCTTTTCACTCGTGTGAAGAAACACCAACATATTACTCCGGTGCTTGCTTCCCTTCATTGGCTTCCAGTGCGTTTTAGAATTAAATTCAAAATCTTACTTTTAACTTATAAAGTGCTAAATGGCCATGCACCGGACTATTTGTCTGACCTTGTGCAGCTGTATACGCCCTCTAGAGCAGCGGTCCCCAACCTTTTTTGCACCATGGACCGGTTTAAGCCTCAACTCTCGCGGCCCGGTATCAAAATAACTCACGGACCGGTACCTGTCCGACGCCCGGAGGTTGGGGACTGCTGCTCTAATTTTTAATTTTTATCTGTTGTTGTTATTAATGCCACTGTTTAATTGTTATGTTGTACAGCACTGGGCGATCGTGGCTCAAGAGTTGGGAGCTCGCCTTGTAATCGGAAGGTTGCCGGTTCGAGCCCCGGCTTGGACAGTCTCGGTCGTTGTGTCCTTGGGCAAGACACTTCACCCGTTGCCTACTGGTGGTGGTCAGAGGGCCCGGTGGCGCCAGTGTCCGGCAGCCTCGCCTCTGTCAGTGCGCCCCAGGGTGGCTGTGGCTACAATGTAGCTGCCATCACCAGTGTGTGAATGGGAGGATGACTGGATATGTAAAGCGCTTTGGGGTCCTTAGGGACTAGTAAAGCGCTATATAAATACAGGCCATTTACCATTTACTTTGGTCAACACCCTGTTGTTATTAAATGTGCTTTATAAATGAAAATGAAATAAATAAATGATTTTAACATCCATGTAGATGCTAAAAATGACAGCCTCAACATGGCATTTAATCTGTTATTAGACTCAATTGGCTTCTCACAAAATGTAAAAGAACCCACCCACCACTTTAATTACACTGTAGATCTTGTTTTAACGTATGGGATAGAAACTGAACATTTAACAGTGTTTCCTGAAAACCCTCTCCTGTCTGGTCCAAACTCTGCTTCAGGTCCCAAAGTCAAATGAACTCTGCAGCATCACTCAGAGTTACAAACTGTCTAAATCAGGAGTCGGCAACCTTTCTGATGATGAGTGCATCTAAAATTTCCTCAGAAGTCAGTGTGCCATATGACTGCATTAGCAATACATTTAATAACGCTCTATATTAACAGTACTTTACAGAATTATATTTGTTTGCAGATGTTGGCAGTTGGCAAATAGTTATCAGCTATTTTGAAACAAAAAAAAGACACTTTTTATCCATAACAGCAAATGAACGGTACAGCAGAAAATGCAAATGCTGTTTATGGTCTCCTCACAACAATGAAAACAAACACTGTTGTGACAGTGCTGTACACTCTCTTGCTGATATGATTTTTATACATTTTACATCAGATAAAAACTTTGGTTTTTGGTCTACAAAGAAAAGGATCCTGGTGTTATTTGTCTCTCAGAAACAGTTCATAACTTCAACTCATTCATGTCACCTAAAAGGTAAACCTGTTTCTCCATCACCTGTTCAGCTCTGATGATTCAGTAAGGACATCTCCTGGTTTCATCTTCATGTTTCCCTCTCACCACATATCCAAACAGACATCATGACCAGCAGCTTTACAGCTGTGGCTCCAGCAAACATCAGCTGATAGAAAGTAATATTAAATAAATTCTAACAACAGCTGATCAAGCTTAAACCTGCTGCTGTTCTTTAGTGCGACATCTGCTGGTTTCCTCTTTCTGGTGCCGATCAGCTGATTGTTGATCAGCTTCATGATTGAAGTAGAAACAGGAGAGGGAGGGGAGAGAATGAGAGAAGACGCAGAATAAATCCAGCTTTGTGTCTTTTTTCATTGTAGCTGAAGTCCGGGACAAACTGTTCCTTCTCAGCTCAACACGAAACGTAATAATTTCTCTGAATGCGGGGTGATTATGTTTGTACGGGACGGTTGGCAACTCTACTAACTAACCTTATGAACAAAATAAAGTTCACCATCAGTAACATCATAGCACCACCCAAGTATAGAAACTCCGTCATGCTAGCTCACGCAGTACGAGTTATTGTAACTGACTGTAAAAAGTCAGCACAACGAAAATAAACTCCACCTAAACTTGGTTTATATCTGACCCAGATAGACTGCAGGTCATAACTTCTGAAGTTCAGATCACCTGACACTCGGACCGGCGGCCGCCTCGGGTCTCTCCTCCTCCTGCCTCCCCTTTTCCTCATCCACCTGCTGGCCTCTGTGGAAGCTCCACCACAGCCACCACCAAACAACTGAGTTACATTTACACATCAGCCAACAACTGGCCAATCCACCACCTTTCAATGATTATACGTTGCAAAAAACCAAAACAACAAACAAACAAAACCATCGGCCAACCGGGCAAATGCCCGGTAAGCCCAATGGCCAGTCCAGCTATGATCGTGCCATCAGTTAACCCTTCGCGTGCCAGCTGTGGCACGCGTGCCCAGGGTTGCCGACCCCTGCACTAAATTCTTTCATCTGTAATAAAATGATCAGCGTTGCTGTTTTACCAGGTGTAACAACTAAGTTTAACATCCAGGCATCCATGAAAACAGTATTTATGAAGTTTAATGGAGTTAGAAGTTAGCAGGAAGTTAGCTCGCTAGTTTCCGCCTAAACATGACATAGCATGTTCTGACAGAGATTTCTGGAGTCTGGAGAAACAGTTTGCTGCTTTATAAGAAAGCCCTCCGTAAAGCCAGAACATCTTACTATTCTTCACTGATTGAAGAAGATTTTTGGTCTCTGGTTTTCCATTACTAAAGAAACCTTTACAGACCTTCTTTCCCTCAACTAACGATGAAACAGGAATCATACTTACGGTGTCTTTGTGTGAGAAATCTATTGATAAATTACAACTATTGCTGGTATTATTCTTAATGTAGTTACAACCTTGTTATGATGTTGTTGTTGTGTTTGCAGGTGTTTGGTGAATCAGGAGGGGTGGACAAAGCCAAACTGGATGAAATATTCAGGATTAACAGCCAGGTTCTTGTCGTCTCGTTGTTAGTGGGCTTTTAAGCACAGATGATTGCTTTGTGATGGTGTCATCAGTGATGATTTCACTGCTGCTGATTCACTGATTTTATTTGAGCTGATTAAATGAGCAATTCAAACATTTCAGCTGAAATGCTGAAACACTTCAGTGATTATTCTATGGACTGCTTACATCCAGTGTTCCCCTGGATTTTGCCTTTAAGGTTTCAGACCTTATTTTAGGTGGTTGTTGGGTGACATTTGATCTGTAAATGAATAACATGGACACTTCAAAGATTTCAACAGGTGACAAATCTCACAGGTGAGTCCTGTTTCCTACAGGTGTCATGTGAACAGGTGAGCTTCACCTCATCAACACAGTGTGCTGCAGACCTGATCCAGGAACACGTGCGGGATGGAGACACCGAGGGAACGCTACTCCAGGTTGTGGGCGGAGCCTCATCCTCCTGTCAGTAAACTTGAGTCTTCTTCTGTAAAGACTCAGATCAAAGTAAAAAAACAAATGTAATGTGTGGTAATGTTTTTTCTTCTTCTCTGTCAGGACACCCTCTGTGTCTTTTTTAAATTGGTGTTAGTTTTCTCTGGTCCCCTTCCCAATCAGACCAGGAGTGACATGTTTAGCCGCATGTTCTCCTTAAATTGCTGGCTGTCTGAGTGGTGTCCCAGAAACGATGTGGGCTTCATAGATAATTGGCAAACCTTCTGGAGGAAACCTGGTCTTGTTAGGAGAGACGGCATCCATCCCACTTTGGATGGAGCAGCTCTCATTTCTAGAAATATGGACAAATTTTTTAAAACCCATCTCCACTGAGACTGTGTCAGCTCCCAAACAGACAAAAAATTTACCAAAAACTCACAAAGAAAGAATAATACAGCAGCATAGACAGACACCCTCAATCAGGCCCGGCCCTAACCAATCTGGCGCCCTAGGCAAGATTTTAGGTGGCGCCACCCTACATTGGCAGTGTAGTGTATGTACTCACAAGAAACCGAATAGCTTTGTCTTTGACCTTTTTTTTTTTACTTAAAGAAACCAAATTCACAATCAGAATAATTAACAAGATAAAAAAATATATGAATAAATAAATGAATACAAAAAATAAAAAATGAATATATGAAATACAATAAATTTTACATACATAAACACAATAAAACGTGTCAACAAGTTGGATAAAATAAATTAAAAATACAATATAAATAAGGCACTGCACAAAACAAGATATTACTGTAAATAAACCAGTATGACTTTAACAACTATATTACAAAAAAGGGGATCCTACAGAGTTCTCTAGTTGTGCTTTTTAATACTGCATTAACTAGAATGACTTACAAATTACTGTACACCACCCCCTCATCAACCTCACATCACCTGCTACAGCCTTACTCTCCTAGTGTCACGGCGAGTGAGAGGAGCCGTGTGGAGGAGGAAAAGGAGGATCCACACGCAGGCAGTCGTGAAGGTGTAAAAGGTGATTTATTGAACACAAAAGGAGAGGCAAACGGCAACACGGAGAACTAAACTATACTGGGAAACAACTAAAACTACAAAGCACAAACCTGAATGAAAATGAGCAGAGGAGAATGATGACGGACAGCAGGGAGAACACACGGGTGAGACATGGTAGATACACAGATGAGGCAGGGTGGAATACACAGACGGACCAGCAACTACAATGACGGAGGACACGACTTAAATACACACAGAGAAATACGGGAATTACACACAGGTGGTGGACACAGCTGGGAACAATCAGTAAGACGAGACAGAGGTAAAACTGAACACACTCACATGAGACGCAGACCTTCACAATAAAACATCACACGCAGGCTCGACATCGAGAGACAGACAGGAAATAACATATGAAACTAAACCCGCATCTTAAACCCAGATAAACAGAAACATGGAACTCTAATAATAAACATCATAATCATCATCATAAACACAACAAGAGAACAAGAAAACAATCCCCGATGTAAACTAAAACCCAAACATAATAAAACTCAAAATACTGGGTCCATGACCGTGACACCTAGTCTTTCTTGCAGCAAAGTCATCTACAACATCATCATATGACAACTGATTTGAGACCACATGATTTATGCTTATGATGGAAAGTCCACTGAGACGTTCTTGCATCATAGTAGATCTCAGGTAGGTTTTAATGAGTTTGAGCTTAGAGAAGCTTCTTTCAGCAGCAGGTACTGTAACAGGAAGAGTGGCAAAGATTCTCAGAGCAACCCACATGTTGGGGTAAATTTCTACCAGCTTCTTCTCATGCAGGAAGGTCAAGAGTTCCATGTTTCTCATGTTCTTTGATGGCAATGGTGGGAAATTCTGCATTTCCATTGCAAGTTCTGTGCCATTAATGTCCGGCTGGCTGTCATGGGTCAGAGTAGTACTCAGTGTTTGGCACTGCTGTAGCAGCCCTTTATTTTGTATTCTGAAATCTCTCATCAAGTGAAGAGATGGCTGTATCCACTACCACATTAAAAAAATGTGGTTTCCATTTTTTTAAGTGCATCTTGTATGGGCTCATCTGGAGACTCATAACCGAAGTGCCTTTTGGTGGTTCTCAATCGCTTTTGTTTGAGTTCAGCCTCCACATTCATTTCTTCACACATCTCCTTTGCCGTTGTCTGTGCATCAGAAAATCCAGTGTTTCTGTAGCTGGTGAGGGAATCTTTGGTTTTCTTTAGCAAGTCGACAGCCACATCTAGCTGCATGGAGGCCGACTGCATGAGTTTACTCACATACTGGATCTTGCTGAGAATGTCATACCAGATGGCTGTACAAATGCAAAAACGATAGGATCCAATCTCCTCAGCCAAAGACTGGGCTTCAACACTGACCACAGGGTCTGTAGCTGTTTCCCTCACCTCCAGAAGAGCCTCTCTGACTTGTCGAGCCTGATATCTGACTGCCTCAATGCTTTTTATCCTGCTTTCCCATCTGGTCTCAGCCCATGATTTCAAGGTGGTTTTCACATGTTTCAGGAGAACATCCCACCTATGGGTGGAGGCTGAGAGGAGCTTGAATAATTTTGCTAAATGCCCAAAGTAGCCATGGGCATCTGGTGAGCTTTTTGCAGCATCAGCTACTACCAGATTTAAAGTGTGGGCACCACATGGGACCAAAAAAGCTCCTTTTTTGAAGCAACCTTGCCTGAACACCTTTATTTTTTCCCTTCATGTTGGCCCCATTGTCATAGGACTGTCCTCTGCAGTCTTCAAAAGGAATGTTAAGCTCCTCTATCCGTTTTAGGATGAGAGTTGACAAATGATCTCCTGTTGATTCCTCTGCAACAAGAAAGCCCAGGAAATGCTCTTTAACTTGTGGTATGTCTTCTCCTGACACTATCCATGTGGTAGATGGCCCAGGGGTGGGATTTAGAAACTTCAACAGTGCATCTGAAGAGAGGAGTATGTGACACCACTGAGTATTAAAGTCTAATAATAAAAACATATGATTCCAGGAATAAAATGAAATGATATAATATAAATGAAAAACCAAAGAGATATATGTATGATGTTAACTGATATGCAAATTAGATTAGATTCAATTTATTGTCATCATTACAGTGAAATGCTCATATGAGAATGTTATGTTATGATTATCTTTGACCGAATCACAGCAGTGCTCATATTAAAAAACAGCATTCCCTCTCATGTGATATTGCTTAATTAACATTAATGATGTGCGCTTTAACAACTAGGCTTACAACTATAATATATACAGGGGTGGAAAAGTGACTAGCTTTGACTTTGCTTAGGCTGCTGCCCCCGCGACCCGGCCCCGGACAAAGCGGATGAAAATGGATGGATGGATGGATGGATGGAAAAGTGACTATTACCTGCAGGGTAAACGTTAGCTAACCAGAAGGCAATAACAATGTAAACAAAAAACACCTGGTTAAAAGATGAATACAAATGAGGAATGGTGGGAAAGGTGGGAGTACTGTAATTACCTAACGTTACATTATTATTTTCCATAACAATTTAGCCCCCTCCACAATATTAACTGACGTTAAAACAGTTAACTAGCTATTTATTGATTAGCAATTAGCGAATCATGTAACATTAGCTTAATGCTAAAAATTTAGGTTACTATCACATTCAGACAAATAATTTCATGTAGGCTAACGTTACCTACCTCTGTCTTTTTCTCGTTTCTCCTCCTCTTCTTTTCTCTTTTTTCTTCCCTGGCCACCTGACAGTTTTGGCCGTTTTGACATCTTGTGTTGATTTTTTGATGTGGTGACGTCCAAAAGGAACCATGATACGGGAAGGGAGGGGGCGCACCGTGCCGGGAGGGGGGGGGGGGGGGGGGGGGGGCGTAATGTTGTAACAAATAATATTTCTATTAAATAAGCTTTACTTTGCATTTTAATTAACGTGGGATTATTTTTTGTATTTAGAAATAATAGTACCAACTTTTTTTTTTCTTTTCAACATTTGTGGCACTGGCGTGGCGCCCCCTGATGGACGGCGCCCTTAGCATTTGCCTATACGGCCTATGCCACGGGCCGGCCCTGCCCTCAATGAATAAACTGACTTAACCACAGAGCACTTCGCTCTCGCTCTTCAGGCCTACTTCCTAGAGTATTTAAAAGTAGAATGGGAGGCAGAGCCTTCAGTTTTCAGGCCCCTCTTCTGTGGAACCAGCTTCCAGTTTGGATTCGGGAGACAGACACTATCTCTACTTTCAAGATTAGGCTTCAAACTTTCCTTTTTGCTAAAGCATATAGTTAGGGCTGGACCAGGTGACCCTGAATTACCAGTTACCATTGCTCCATTGTCAATGGCAGAGGTGTAAAGAGTACTAAAATATTTTACTCAAGTAAAAGTACTATTACTTTGCTGAAATTTTACTCAAGTACAAGTAAAATTACCTGTCTAAAAATGTACTCAAGTAAAAGTAAAAAGTAGCTCATTTAAAATGTACTCAGAGTAAAAGTTACATAGTTACGTTTCTGTCAGCAGGAGGACAGCCGCTTCTGAGTAGTGCAAAAAAAGACAGTGGGATATAAATCTCAAAGTAGTTCTTTTTTAGTGAAAAGAAAAACTTTACAAATTAAAGTGCAGTGGCAGTTAAACTCCATCTTTAACGTGACCTTAACGCCAATTTGTTCTACTACCCATCATTCCCTGCAGTATTTCCGAAGCGCAATGTTTTTTTTATTTTTAATTTACTCAGTAGAGGGTGTGATTGAAAACGTAGCGAACTACAAAACTTTTAAAAAAATATACTTAAGTAAAAGTAAAATTACAGACTTGAAAAATGACTTTAAAAAGTACAAATACAGAAAAAACTACTCAATTACAGTAATGCAAGTAAATGTAATTCGTTACTTTCCACCCCTGGTCAATGGCCATGACATTTTGCATATTAATGACCAAGACACTGACCTCACAGCCCATTGTCCATTCAGTGGTGCAATAGTCAGTCATTACTGTTTATGAGGTTGGAAACTTGGAGTCAGCCGAGACTGAAGAAGTCACCTGGAAACACCGAGATTAGAACCACCTGAACCTGCTGAACTGTTAAATTGCATTCAAAAATAAACAAATAAAATAAATGAATAAATAATGTTCAAACAAAAAAAAAAAAACAACTAGAATTTAGGAGAGATGAAAACAAAGAGAAATGCAAATGATTTGAAAATAAAAATGAATTAAGTATGCCCCCTCTGCTTGGAACCCTCCATTACAGCAGTCTAACTTTATATTCACACAAACATGAATACAGCTCATAGACAAAGATCTTAAGAGCTCTGTCAGCTCCTTCCTGCTTTTATAAATGACCCTCAGGTCACTGGAAACTGTCCCTGTGCAAGAATCTAAACTGAAAGGATCAAACTCACTGTGGAAACAAATGGAAACTAGACTAAATTCAGTAAATCAAGACAAAACATAAACTAAAAACAGTGTTTTTGCTGTTTACTCATTAATGAAGGAAGGTCAGCTGCTGCTCCTGTTTGTGGTTTTCTACCTTCACACATATTCAGTCGAACATGGATGTGAACTGGGTCTCTTCATGACTTTAACCCAGCTGTCAGCTGTCCTTCTGTCTCGTGTCTCTAATACTGTCGGCTCTGGGTGAAGCTTTTTCAGACGAGTATTGTTGTGACGTGGATCAATATAAATAAAGCTGAACTGGACTCTGCGTCACTTCTCGTTGGCTGTTTTTCTTCTTTTCTGACTAAGTAGTCTCACACTTTTCTTGTAGGCTGTTAGGAATAAAATGGTTAAATAAAGCTGTTTTTGTGTGAGTTTTATATAAACATTGGAATTGTGCTCGTTAAGAGTTGGCACTGTGCAATGAGGGTCAAAAGTCCATTCAGAGCTGTGATTAAACTGAATTACTGAGAGTGACATGTTGAGCTGCAGAGGGATTTGCAAACATCATTACTGGTTAGAGTCAGGGGGATATTTTTCTGGGCCAGAACTTCCCGGACTTGGAAAATAAGTAGAAACAACAGGCTGGATATCAGGGAGTGAGGTGTTTTTTTCCTTTTTCCAGGAAAAGGAGCAGATGCAGACGACATCAGTGGTGGATGCAGTGCAGGAGAAGATCCAATCGGCTGACTGCAGGACCAGCTGCGTCATTCCCAAGAGGAGATAATAATACTTGTTTTTGTTGTGTTATAAAACTGTATTACCTGCTCACAGGGTCATCCTTCATGTGAAGCAGACAGCTGTAACTTGCAATTTCAACTGCTGAAATGATTTCAATCTTTTAAAAGACAGTCACTCACCTGGATTCCTTAAGCAAAGAGAACGACCACTCATGCATGTGTGCTGCATGCTTGTGTGCTGCATGCTTGTGTGCTGCATGCTTCTACTTTCCAAAACACTGTTTCTGGTGGTAAACTTCCAGTAGCTTGGCTTCTCTCACCCCTTTCTGTCCCGGCCCTGACTTTGAGTACAACATGGGACATTTTTTATGACAACATTTTTTAGCTGCCATCTCAGGCGCAGTCTCCCTTTCACTGTGTTGTCAAGCGTCTGTAGAAATGGGAATCCCAGGTCCGTAAGGCTGTTTTGTTGTACTAGAAGTCTTGGGATTTGTCAGGTGCAGCTTTGCAAACCTAAGTCGTGTTCTTTTAGAGAGAAGATACCAGTGTTGGGGAGTAACGGAATACATGTACCACGTTACGTATTTCAAAGACAAAATATGAGTAACTGTATTCCGTTACAGTTACCGTTTAAAAAGGTGGTATTCAGAATACAGTTACTTTGTTGAAATAAATGGATTACACTGCGGTACTTTCCTGTTTCATATTGTCGCGGGTCAGGACTGTTTGGGTTTGTTTGACAGCTACGTTCTGTTGTTCCAGGCGGCAGCGTTACGGTTGCCATGGTTACAGGGCGACGCTCTCTCTCTCTCTGTGACTGTGTGTTTCCTGGGTGAGAGAGCGCCTTTTCGCTGTTGTTGTTGTTGTGCTAAGCTAACAGGCAGAATGCTACAAGCATAGCTCTAAAGAATGTAGCATCATGGGCAGTGTAGTCCGTGTTGCAGGGAGAATGGACTGCCATACACGTTATGTGTCTGTGAGCGCGAGGAGGGAGAAAAAGGGGAGTGGAAAGGTACGAGTTGTCATCGAGGAAAAACGGGAGCTGGAAGCATGTAAATATAATAATAACCACTGCAGCCAAGAAGAGAGCCTGACGAGCCCAGCTGTAAGTAAGCTATTAAGACTCGACTGTACACCGTGTTCGTGTTTTCCTCCGAAACAATAAGTTCCGTTGGAGCAGCCTTTCAACGCCTCTCTCTGTCTCTGCTAGCAAAGTTGACCCACACAACAAAGTAAAGCTATTTTTTGGCTACGAGCCGACAGGGACCCCGCCGTATTAGTCAGAGGTCCCTTTACTACAGTTCGGAGTCGCGGACCTTCAGTAATAGTAATAAATCACACAGCAATAGTACATTCACGTTGTTGTAAAAAGCATGATAATATATTAAGTAATCCAAAGTATTCAGAATACGTTACTGTCATTGAGTAACGTAACGGAATACGTTACAGAATACATTTTAGGGCATGTAATCTGTATTCTGTAATGGAATACATTTTAAAAGTAACCTTCCCAACACTGGAAGATACCATACTTGTTCAGTCTTTTTCTTATTGTGCCGTCATGAACTTTCACATTTAACACTTGCTGCACTTTCTCTGAATAAGCTGACTGTCTACTTATTATAGTACATGGCAGCTGCCATAACAGGAAATCCAGAATAAATCTATTAAGCTTTAGTTTGAACTAAACAAACCTGAGCTGCTGCTCTCCGTGTGTTTCCCACCCTGACACTTTCAGCAGTCAGTCGAGGCTTGGAACCCACAGAGCGGGGCAGGCAGTTCAGACAAAATCCAAAGCACGTGTTTTCATATGCATGTGTTTATTGTGAGTTAGACTTGTGTTTACAAACATTTTTTTAAAAATACATGTAAATGTAGAGCAGGGATGTCAAACTCAAACACACAGTGGGCCAAAATTCAAAACTGGAACAAAGTCGCGGGCTAACATTAATATTTATTGAAAAAAAATCTTCCTCCAGATATAAGAATGAATCTTTTCTTATGGACTCAAACACGTTTTGCTGAAAAACTGAATATGGAACAAGCAAAGCTTAATACTAAACAATAGATATATTAGCTGTATAATACCAGTAGGCCAGCTCTAATTGTAATTTGGCATGGCTTCGCGGGCCAAATGTAATTAGGCTGCGGGCCAAATTTGGCCCGCGGGCCAGAGTTTGACACCTATGATGTAGAGAAATACAAATGCTTTAATAACTAGTATATTAGAATATTTTAATATATACCTTTATTAACATTATTATATAAGATGATGGTTCACAACAGACACAAAAAAGCAACAGTTACATGAAGAATAACCAATCAATCGAATAATCATGCAGTCTGCTATGTAGGTGTTATTCATATAATCGGATTGGATACTTCCTGAAGGTGAGTTGTGTTAGTAGACTACGTGAAGACATGCCACATGAGCACATTGGGACCAGAAAAGCACACTGCCATATGTTCTGTTACTGAGGAGCGTTTGAAGGACAAAGACAATAAAATTCTGAGAAAGATATTAAACATTTGAATGTTTTGAGAAACACATTAGTTGAACTAAAGTCCATTTGGAAATCCCCACAGGCAGTTATTTTGAAGTTTTAACTTAAACAACCTAAAATCCTAAGGTCAGTGAGTCAGAAAACGTGAACGAAAGATCATATGTGTGTGCTAATCAACAGGATAGACTGTAGCCTCAGGTGCATATTGTTAACTGGTGATTATGTGACGATGCATTTTATGCAGCGGCATTTTGAAACAGCTGCAGATGTGAGAGCAACGACTGCCTGACCTTCACATAAAGGGAGTTACAGTGGTCCAGACAGGATAAAATAAAAGCATGGATCAGTGTGCTGCCCAGAAAGAAGATTTCACACCTGCCAGTCGCCTTACATGATAAAAAATGGACTTCACTGCTCTAATTTGGCTGTCAGTAATAACAGGTTTAAAATATTATTGTTTAATATAATAATAATAAAAAGTTTAAGGCCAACCAGGTTTTACTGTTATCTAGAAATGCCAAGAGAGGTTTAATGGAGAGGCCATCCTTCTGCTTTAGTGGCAAATAAATGTGGCAGTCATCAGCGTAACAATGAAAAGAGGTCCCATGCCTTCTAAGGATGGATACTGTTTTCATCTAGAAAATACTTCAGTTGACAAAAAACAATTTTCTCTAAAACGTTGGAAAGTAAAGGCAGCTTGGAAATAGGCCTATAATTAGCTAATACCTTGTGATCAAGGCCAGGTTTCTGAAGCAGTGGCTGCACTACTGCATGTTTGAAATTTGCAGGAACCATACCAGAAGACAAACTGCTGTTAATAATGTCAAGGACATACTGCCTATACTAGGAAAAATGTCTTTGTGGGGGGACAGGATCCCGAGGGGAACCTGCGGGCTTAATATGGTGAACCACATCCTCTAAAGTGGAGAATGTCAGAGACAGAGGGGTCAGAGTCAGGAGCTTTGATCAGAGCCCTGGTGGTGCCAACCTGTTCAAGAAAAAAACTCAGAAAAGTATTGCAAATATCAGGAGAAACTTCCAAACAGACATTCAGTGGAGTATCAAGAACAGTGTCAATGGTCCTAAACAACACATGTGGGTTATGACTGTCGAAAGAAACAATATTTGCAAAATATTCCCTTTTTGCCTCTTTAACAGTGTTCTGGTAGCGATGCCAGCAGAATTTGAGAATTTGAAATGACTCCTGCAGTTTATCCTTTTTCAATCTCTGTTCTGCTCGACGACATTCCCTCTTAACAACCCGACTGCTCTCATTAAACCAAGGCTCAGGTTTAGCCTTCGGCTGCCTGGTTTTTAAAGGAGCCACAGAGTCCAAGACTGTTTGACAGCAAGAATAAAACCAGGAATTAAGCTCTTCTGTGTCAGAGGAAACAAAGTCAGAAGGGCCACGGAGCTGATTAAAAGCAGCAAAAAAACTGCGCAGCAGTGGAGGGGTTAATAACCCGACAGCGCCAAGCAGGAGCGCCAGGTTTAACTGCAGTATGTGTAAAACCAATGTTGAATAACACAGGCATATGATATGAGAGTGCACAGTCACAAATCTCCAAGTTAGTGACAGGCAGACCATATGACAGGACAAGGTCCAGTTTGTGTCCGTGCTCATGTGTAGGGCCAGGCACGGACTGTACCAGGCTAAAAGAGTCAATAAGGCTTAAAAAGTCCTTTACCAGTGGCTTATCAGGACAACATACATGTATATTAAAATCTCCAATAATAAGAACACTTTGGGCATAATCCCAGCTAAAAAAATCAGAAACGTCATTTATGAAATTCTTAGTGTATTTCGGGGGGCGATAGATGATAGCGCAGAAAACCGGGTCTGTGCGACTCACCTCAAACGAGGTAAGTTCAAAGCTGGAGAACGAAGGCTGTAGAAAGTGTTACGATATAAATATATATTCTTAATGCTTATTTTCTGTTTATATTGTTTTATAGAGGCCAGACTAGGAGAACGCCAGTTTGAGCACAATGTCACAGAGTACTGACAGGAAACTGCTTTTGCAGAGAACAGGAAGTTTTAGTGCAGAGCTGCACAGGCGTATTAAGTAAACTGTGTGTCGGTGTGATGCAGTGCAGAAATATATATACGGATTTAGCTGGCAAAGAATTCAGACCAGAGTGTGTGTGTTCGTGTGACGGGTCTCCATTTCCAGAAATGTAAAATAAAGATCATTTTTGGAGCTTGACCACTCTGAGTCCAGTCTTTCTCTGTTGCCAAAAGAATTCAAAAGAACAGAATTTAATAATAGCACTGCTTCCATTTGTAATCCTGTGCCTCCACCTCTGCCCGACGTTCATGGTGAGTTAAAATAGCAACAATCGACTGGTAAAAGTTCAGATATAGCACTGGACTCATTGAGACACATCTCAGTCACAGAAAATCCAGATCACAGGAACTGAAAAAGTCCCGAAGAATAAAAGTTTTGTTTAAAACCAGGCAAACCGTGGGTGGAGCTGGAGCACGGGCTTCAGCAAGTCCAGAAACCTGACGCAGTGCTCTCAGGCAGTGTTGCCAACTTAGCGACTTTGTCGCTATATTTAGCGAGTTTTCAGACCCCTTAGTGACTTTTTTTCTAAAAAAAAGTCGCATATCGCTTTTACTCTCAACAAGCAGCGGGTGCTGTAACGCAGTCAGTTCTTCTTTTACTCTTTTACTCTTATGCTGTTTTGTGGATCACAAGGTTTAAAACTACTTATAAACACACACACAAAGTAACTCCACCAGAGTGCTTATTTCGGGTCACTTTTGCCGGTCCAAGCCCGGGTAAAGGAGCAGGGTTGGAATTGTGACATTAAAAAAACAATAATTGCTAAAATAAATTTAATTTGTAGTTCTAAATAAACTCTAAATGCCTTTAGGATGTTTTTTACTCACTTTATGTCTCTTCCACAATGTTATTTCTCTCTCCAACAGTGAAGGTTACAATTACATTAGCATGACCAATTATGCAAATTAGGCAATGACGTCATTTAGCGACTTCTAGCGACTTTTAGGACCGCCAATAGCGATTTTCCTTACTGAGGAGTTGGCAACACTGCTCTCAGGTTTCAGAAATGTTCTCGGCTGAGGTTTGGGTGGGGAGGACGCGCAGTAGAGTATGGACTGATGGATGGATGGATGGAAATATTTTTTATTTCACTATAAATCATATAATCAAAGTTCGTAATGTAATAAAATCAGCTTCAGCTCCTTCTTCTCCTCTCTTTGGTAGTTTTGTTGTTGTAGTTTAACATAATGTTTGTTTGTATATGCAGAACTGGTTTTATTCCTGTCACAATAATAACTCATAATAAGGGTTAATAAGTGTTAGTAAAATAACTGGTGTTTATGTGGGTCTCAGGTAATTGCCCCCACACAAACCGAACTGTCAGAAGGGAAAAATCTTTGGCATCATCGAGAATGAGAAGAAGCACACTTGCACATTTTTCTTACACATTTTGCTCTGATCTGGTGTCACTGAGTCCTCGCAGAAGAAGAGTCGAGTTCACTAACAGGAGAACGAAGGAAGGAGGTAGAAGTAGATTATCATCTCACTGTAATTCTCTGCCCACAGCCTGGACTACCATTTGCTCAGCATCTCCACCTTGCACATGTTTCTGGATCATGTCTGTCTCCTCCTGTGCTGGCGAGGTGGTGGTTGATTCACGTGACACCTGTGGAAAACGGGACTCACCAGTTAGAATCTCTGCTTCATGTAGTTTTATTGACCTAGTTAGTTTTGGCACAGTGTCCTTAGTTATTTAAAGATTCAATTGGCCTGATTGATTTTAAAAAAAAATAGTGGTAAGTTATGTGTCTGTGACCTCTCTGCAAGTGTGTTCCTTAAGCTTTATTGAGACCCAGCAACCATCTAAAATACAGTGGGGCTATAATTATTTGATCCCCTGCTGGATTTATAAGATTTCTTACAAAAAAGGACAGTCCCTTATTTTTATGGTAGGTTCTGAAAATCTAGTGGAGCAAAAGTTAAATTTTTATAGCAGTTGTGTTGAAGGGCTTTGGGCATTTGCATAGAGTTTTTTTTATAATTAAAATAATCTTTCTATAAAGTGCCTGGAAAAAGAGCAACATTTTTGGGCCCATTTTTATAACGTTTTCACGCTGTGGTGCTAGCGACCAGAAATATGCGGAAGTAAGGGCGGGAACAAATCAAGAAGGCTAGACTGTCCAATTTCACAGCCGCTCATTTCCAGCTTACCGGCCTCCTGAGGACCAAGCCCACGTAGCCCACAAAGGCCGGGTCCTCCGAAGGATGCGGCCTAGGTTTTGGGAAACAGCAAATACGTGAAAAGGCGTGTCTAAAAGTATTCTTAAAAAACAACTTAAAAAGTATTAAAATGCGTAAATGTAAATAATCCAAAGAATAATCACTGAAGTGTTTCAATAGTCCAGCTGAAAAGTTTGAGACAACTATTTTTTTCATGCTGAATAAAATCAAACCTGAAGCTCTGACTTTTAATTTATTTTCTCTCATTAACCTGTTGCAAAAAATCTGTTGCAATGATGTGTTTTTAAAGTTCACTAATATATAGAATAGAATAGAATAGAATAGAATAGAATAGAATAGAACCTGGCTGTGAATCCTGACTATTTCATCCAGTTTGGCTTTGAGGGCATCCACCTCTGCTGGTTCATCAAACGCCTGCAAACACAACAACATCAAAAATCACAATAAGAATAATACAAGCAATAGTTATAGTTTATCAACAGGCCACCTGGGCCACCATAAGTATGATTCCTTTTTTGTCCTTAGGTGAGGTTAAGAAGGCCTTTAAAGTTTTCTGTATTGAAGGAAAAATTTATTTATTAAAAAGGAAAGTCCAGGATGTGTACATCCTCATCACTGAAAGAGTGGCCGCTGGCCTTTAGGTGCAATTGCGGCCTTTTCCAAGCACTCTTTGAAAGGTACTCATTGATCAGTGGCTGTTGATCAATGAGCATGAGTGACGTAGATCAACCGGCAAATCAAGAGCTTCGCTTTTACGCTCAGCTCTCTCTTCACCACGACGGACCGGTGCAGCGCCCGCATCACTGCGGCCGCAGCACCAATCCGTCTCCGGCTCCCTTCTCCCATCACTCGCAACCAAGACCCCGAGATACTTGAACTCCTCCGCTTGGGGCAGGAACTCATCCTGGGCACTCCACCCTTTTCCAGCTGAGAACCATGGCCTCAGATTTGGAGGTGCTGATCCTCATTGCTTCACAATCGGCTGCGAACCGTTCCAGTGTGAGCTGGAGGCCATCACCCGATGAAGCCAACAGAACCACATCATTTCATTTCATTTCATTTATTTATTTATTTCACACTTGGTATAACAGATCAAACAAACCAACCACACTTTCTATCAACAAAGCACTACAACCATGTGTGAAAAGGAGCAGGAAGAAGAAAATATTCTTATTAAACCCTGCCCCCTATCTACAATCCAACTTATATTACAAGTGGGCACCAAAAATCAGGGAACAAACTAATATTAACATTTCTCTCCGGTCCTAACCCAAACCAAACAACAAATTTACAATCAGAATATACCACTCCACATAGTAACAGGGAGAAAAATAAAATTAAATAAATAAAACAAAAAATTATAAAGGATCCTTTTTCAATGAACTCCAATTTCATTCGCATTCTTCATATTGAGTTATCGTTTTAAGCATGTAACACTTTAAAACAATGTAAACTTATACAATTCTTTAAATTATAATGAAGAGAGTTCCACAGTCGTATACCCTCGTCGTATATCATCCGCGAAAAGCAGAAATGAGATTCTGAAGCCACCTAAGTGAAAGCCCTCCGCCACTTGGCTGCGCCTAGAAATCCTATCCATAAAAATTATGAACAGAACCGGAGACAAAGGGCAGCCCTGGCGGAGCCCATCGCCCACCGGGAACGAGTCCGACTTATTGCCGGCAATCCGAACCAAGCTCTTGCAACGGTTATATAGGGATCGAATGGCCCGTAGCAATGGGCCAGACACCCCAGAGTCCCGCAGCACCTCCCACCGGACACCCTGAGGGACACGGTCGAATGCCTTCTCCAAGTCCACAAAACACATGTGGACTGGTTGGGGAAACTCCCATGCACCCTCAAGTATCCTTCAGAGGATAAAGAGCTGGTCCAGTGTTCCACGACCAGGACGAAAACCGCATTGTTCCTCCTGTATCTGAGGTTAGACTAGCGGACAAACTCTCCTTTCCAGCACCCTGGCATAGACTTTCCCAGGGAGGCTGAGGAGTGTGATCCTCCTCCCACATAGCAAGCAGGTCTGGCCCGGATCTGGCATCAAGCCGGCACTGCTGGCTGACTTCTGGCATGATAAGACGTGTGTCATCCAGATATGGGCCAGGCTTGGCATAGCTGGCACTGTTTATGCGATGGCATGCCATATCTGGCTCGATTGTGGTTTGGTTTATGTGGCCCAGGCTCATAGAAAACAAGCCTGGCTGGGTCTGACAGCTGCAGGGAGGAAGGACCTGCGGAAACGCTCCTTCATGCATCGAGGATGCAGCAGTCTGTCACTGAAGCAGCTCTGCAGTTCAGCAACATTTACATGCATGGGCTGGGAGACTCTGGCCAAAATAACATCTCTGATGGACAGAGTCCTTCTGTCTCCCACCACCTGCACTGGGTCCAGGGTGCATCCCAGAACAGAGCCGGCCTTCCTGATGAGTTTATCCAACCTCTTCCTCTCAGCTGCCGATAAACTGCTGCTCCAACATACCACACTGTAAAAAATGACAGATGCCACCACAGAGTCATAGAAGGTCTTTAAAAGCGCTCCCTGGACTCCAAATGACCTCAGCCGCCTCAGCAGGTAGAGTCTGCTCTGACCCTTCCTGTAAAGAGCATCAGTCCAGTTTATTATTTAGGTGAACACCTAGGTACCTATCCACAATGGGCCAGACACCCCATAACTCCCACCAGGTGGGAGTCCACTATCCCAATGGATGTTCACCGGTGTCAGTGTGGTGGGTCTGCATCTCCGGACGTCCACCACCAACTCCTTGGTTTTCCCGGCGTTGATCAACAGGTGGTTCTGCTGGCACCAGTCCACAAAGTCCAGAGTCCGCTGTCTGTACTCTGAGTCGTCCTCACCTGTGATGAGGCCGACTATGGCAGAGTCGTCAGAGAACTTCTGTAGGTGGCAGCGTGGGGAGTTGATGGAGAAGTCTGCAGTGTAGAGGGTGAAGAGGAACGGTGCCAGCACAGTTCCCTGTGGGGCCCCCGGACTGCAGACCAGCGTGTCAGAGACAGCCCTGTGTCCTCACATACTGTGGGCGTCCTGTGAGGTAGTCCAGTATCCACTGGGACATGTGGTGGTCCATTCCTGATAGCTCCAGCTTGTCCCTCAGAAGTTGTGGCTGGATGGTGTTGAAAGCACTGGAGAAATCAAAGAACATGATCCTCACAGTGCTTCCAGGCTTCTCCAGGTGAGTCAGAGCTCGGTGCAGGAGGTCGATGATGGCGTCCTCCACCCCGATGCCAGGCTGGTAAGCAAACTGCAGATCCAATGAAGACAACACCAGGGGGCGCAGATGGTTTAGAACCAACCTCTCGAGGGTCTTCATCAGACCTGGATGACCTCTAATTTTCTGCTTCTAAATTCAGATTAAACTGAGGGTATTGTACGTTATACAAAAAATTTTAGTACCATGGTATCTAAGCAGATTCTTACTCTGGAGGGCAATGCTTTTGCCACCAGTAATGCTGTGAGGAATCTTGGTGTTGTTTTTTTGACCAGGGTATATCCTTCAGTAGGCATATAATCTCTGACTCTTTTCCTCAGCGTATCTTTAGTCATGCCTACCTGGTAGCAACACATGGCTACACCTCCCTCAGCCTGTTTGGGCCCGGAGGTTTTCTTCCCACTTAAAACAAGATCTAGAGTGTGATTAAAGTGGTGGGTGGGTTCTTTTACAGTTTGACAGAAGCCAATTGAGTCAAACAACAGATTAAATGCCATGTTGAGGCTGTCATTTTTAGCATCTACATGGATGTTAAAATCACCCACAATAATTATTTTATCTGAGCTCAGAACTAAATCAGATAAAAAGTCTGAGAAATCAGACAGAAACTCTGTGTAAGGCCCAGGTGGACGATAGATGATAACAAGTAAGACTGGTTTCTGAGTTTTACAGCTGGGGTGGACGAGGCTAAGCATCAGGCTTTCAAATGAATGTGTGGGTCTTTGGTTGATTAACAAGATGAAAATAAAGAGGAAACCTAAAATTCTTCAGTAAACATTTAAGGAGAAGACTTTAGAGTGGTTTTAGTTTAAGCAAACAGAGTTTAAGAAACATATCAAAATGTTGGCAGCCCGTCCCAGGTGACCTTACCTGTGTAGTAATTGTGCGCAGAACATCCAAACAGCTGATCTGGTCTCCAGGAAACAGAGGCAGATTCAAGTGAGTCAGTTTTATGGTGTTTGGTTTGGGAATCCTCAAAGGATCCTGGAGACCATCACAGAAGTCTGCCAGCTCACTGGGGAACACATTAGAAAATATTAAAGTCCATTAGAGACTATTAGACTGTTACAGTGGAGTCCATTATAGTGCAGAACCATTTTTGATTAGTGTTAAGGTTAGAAACCATCACCGAGCTCAGTCTCACCTGTACTGTATGACCTGCGAGCCACTGGGGTCAAATCTCCTCCAGGTTTCATAAAACATCTGGAGGTGATCATCACTCAGCATCTCAGCGTCCTCAGGGCTCGCTGTGTTGAAGAGCTCCAGGATGACAACGATGAACAGGTGGATCACCAGCAGGCAGAAGAGGAGGATGTAGGAGCTGAAGAAAACAATCCCCACCGTCGGGTTGGCGCAGTTACCAGGCTCAGGTAATCGCAAGTCGCAGTCTGGAGGCGTGTTCATGATGGGACTCAACAGGCAGTCCCACCCCGAGGACGTGGTGATCATAGTCATGCTGATGATGCTGTTTCCAAATGTCTTGAAGTTAAACATGTCATCGATCATCATCTCATGCTTCACGTAGGCAAAGTTAAACATCCCAATGATGGAGAATGTGTACACAATTAGGAAGAAGAGCAGGCCGATGTTGAAAAGGGCAGGAAGTGACATCACAAAGCCCATAATCAGCATCCAGATCCTTCTGGCAAACCGAATGTGAGGGAATGCTCCACATAAGGTGAACAAACGACCCAATCGCATAACAGAAAAGAGAGAGGGACTGCCGAAATATTTTTCCAAGATGTCAGCTAAGAAGAGACCTGCAACAACAACAACAACAACAACTATTTGTATAGCACATTTAAGACCGAAGGTACACCAAAGTGCTTCATAAAAATGTTTAAACATAACAGATATGAGACCATAACAGAGTACAAATAAGCTAAGAATTGAGAAAAGCTGGTTAAACAAAAATACAGATAAAATAAGAAATAAAACATCAGAGCGTATTTTAGAAAATAAAATCACTGAGTATTCATAAATATAAAGTGGGGGTATACATACAGTGGTACATCAATAGAAGATAAATAACAGCTGGATGAAATATAGGGAATGTGCACTTGACTAACCGAAAACGCTCGGCCACACAGCTAAGTTTTTAACTGTGATTTAAATGAATGGATGGAATCAGAGGCGTGAACGGCAGCAGGAAGATTGTTCCAGAAGCTAGGGCCTGCCAGGACAAAAGCACGGTCACCTCTGGTCTTTAGCTGGGATCTAGGCTGCACCAAGAGTAACTGTCCTGATGATCTTAGGGCTCTCCTGGGGATATACGGATTAAGGAGTTCAATGAGGTAGCATGGCGCAGTATTGTTTATGGTTTGAAAGGTGAGCAAGAGAATTTTGAACTCAATGTGGTATTTGACAGGGAGCCAATGCAGGTCAGCGAGGACTGGGGTAATAGAGGCAAACCTTCTGGTTCCAGTCAAAAGGTGTGCCGCAGCATTCTGGACAAGCTGCAATCTATGAAGAAGGGCAGAGACCAAAGTAAAGGGAATCACAGTAGTCTAATCTAGAGGTCAGAAATGCATGGATAGGTTCTCAAGGTCCTATGTAGTGCTTGGCCTTGGATATTTGACGCAGTTGGTAAAAACTAGATTTAACTACCAAGGATCAATGTTCCCTCTAATGTTTCACGTGTCTGAGCGAACACACAAACTCCCTGAGCGTCCCTTGGACCACTGTGAGCACCAGCAGACGTGTGCACTGTGGTCACGCCAGCATCTAATCCATCCAATTTACATGGTTTATTAAAGTAATCAAATTACAGCATTTACATTTATCTTAGACGACTTTTAATTAACTGCTTTAGGCCACTTACAATGTTTTAGAAAAATTGGTTTTGTAGCATGTTAACACTATTGGAAGTAAAAATAACTTGAACTCCAGTTTTGAAAACACAACTTTCTTTTTTTTTTTTTATAAAGCTCTGACTTGTATTATGAGTATGACTCTGTGGGAGAGAGTCCTGTAACTCTGTCTGCAAAATACAGTAAATAATGACCAATGTTGGGCAATTAATTATTTAGTTACTTCTTCAAAAGAGTAACTGAGTTATGCAAACAACAAAGTTTTTTGCAGCTGTTTACCTAAAAATGCAGCCAAAGCGTTTTTTAAACAAACATTTCAAACTATTTACAGAACAATCAGCTGTTCTGCATCAAATCTGATGCCACACAAATTATTTGTGCCGCTCCAAAAAATAATTTCTGTCCACTATGAGATGAAGGAGAACAACAGCCTGATACCTGCAGGCCTGACAGCAGCAGATGTGTCACTGCTGTAACACCTGTAACACTCAGCAGGCGCCTCATTGTTCTGACACACAACACTACTGACCACACTACACACTAACTACACACTAACTACACACTCCAAACACGCTAAACGTCACAAATCTCAAATCTCTCTCTCTTCCCCCCCCCTCCCTCTCCCCGCCTCTCTCTCCCCCTCTCCCTCCCCCCCTCTCTCTCTCTCCCCCCCTCTCCCCTCTCCCTCTCCCTCTCCCCCTCTCCCCCCCTCTCCCCCCCTCTCTCTCGCCGTCACTCCTAAAACTTCCTCCTTCCTAAACAACTAAAGGCCATGTTGCCATATCATTTTTTGGTCGACATGGTATATTTTTCGACCAATAGGAAAGGGTGGGGTTTTTTTGGTGTTGTCTTTGCTCGCAGGCTTTTGAGCGTTTTCCTTATAAAACGCCGTTTTTACCATTTCTTCCTGCAGTAAATATAAACAACGACAGTATTCAGGAAGAAAACCAAACATTGCAGATATTTTATCATAACTCTGGTTTTACGTGGCCGATCAACACAATTTAAAAACTGGTATAAAGTCCACACTTTGTCCGTCAGTTGTTCCGTCTGTCCTGCTCACATCTCCAATGGTTGTACACGTTGTCATTAACGTGGCTTCACTCCACAGCAGCCGCTTTGCTAAAACACCGGTGTCGGCGCATAAGGACGCGGTCAGAGCCTGTCAGCGACGTTGATTAGCTGCGTATATACGAATGTGAATCGCATCATTGGCTGGACTTTGGGATAAGGTGGCATCGTTCTGATCACATACGGGAGCAGTCAGTCACTGACTAACACTGCAAAACAGGATTGTTAAAGTTTTAAATTTAATTTCAATTCAGGTTCGATTTTTTCTTTTTTTGTGTGCAGAGACTGTGCCAGCAGTGCGCAATTGCCCATGCGTGCAGCTTAGAGGGAACATTGCCGAGGATACTTGTTTGTCAAACTTAGCTGTTTAAGAGGACACCTAAGTTGTTAACAGTGCCAGAAAGAAAGGTGCCAAGGGGTCCAAGAGTATCAGCAAATTGGCCCTGTGAAATATGGTTGTCGAACGGCACGATTTCTGTTTTCTTCTTGTTCAATATAAGAGAGTTATCAGAGAGCCAATCTTTGACCTCTCTCAAACACTCTAGCAGACAGTGTACTGATGACCAAACATCACCAGAGAGCCGAAAGTAAATTTGAATATCATCAGCATAAAAGTGACAGGAGATATTATACTTCTCTAAGACAGAGCCTAGGGGCAGCATACACAATGAAAACAACATAGGGCCCAACACAGATCCCTGGGGCAAACCACAGTAGAGGGGAGCAACAGAGGAAGAGCAAGTAAGTATGTAAGACCTGTCCGACAGATACGATCTAAACCAGTTCAGGGCATTACCCATTATGCCTACTGTGTGCTCAAGCCTCAATAGGAGGATATTATGGTCAACCATATCAAAGGCAGAGGTCAAGTCCAATAAAACTAAGAACGTAGAGCACTCTGAGTCGGCAAATAAAAGAAGGCCATTAAGGACTCTCAGCAGCGCTGTTTTGGTGCTATGGCGTGGTTTAAAGCTAGACTGGAATTTATCGCTGATATTATTTGCATCCAAGGAGGCCTGCGTCTGTGAGAGGACCATCTTCTCCAATGCTTTAGACAACAATGGAAATAACACAGACACACCACACTCTTTCTTCTGCTTTTGATGCCTTTCAACACCATCAGGCCGACCCTCCTGGGTGATAAGTTAGCAGCGATGCAGGTGGATGCTTCTCTGGTGTCCTGGATTGTTGATTACCTGACAGGAAGACCACAATATGTACGTCTCCCACAGTGTGTGTCTGACAAGGTGATTAGCAACACAGGGGCACCACAGGGGACTGTCCTCTCCCCCTTCCTCTTCACCCTCTACACCACAGACTTCAGCCACTGCACAGAGACCTGCCATCTTCAGAAGTTTTCTGATGACTCTGCGGTGGTTGGATGCATCAGCAGGGATGATGAGACAGAGTACCGGGCTGTGGTCGACTCCTTTATCACGTGGTGTGAGCAGAATCATCTGCAGCTCAACGTGGCAAAGACCAAGGAACTGATCGTGGACTTCAGGAAGACCAGGAAACACTTGACCCCTGTTTCAATCCAGGGGGTCAGTGTTGACATTGTGGAGGACTATAAATACCTTGGAGTACACATTGACAATAAACTGGACTGGGCTAAAAACACCACAGCACTTTACAGGAAGGGCCAGAGTCGTCTCTATTTTTTGAGGCGACTGAGGTCCTTCAACATATGCCGGAAAATGCTGAGGATTTTCTATGAGTCTGTTGTGGCCAGTGCGATCCTCTATGCTGTTGCATGCTGGGGGAGCAGGCTGAGGGCAGCAGATGCCAACAGACTTAATAAACTGATCCGTAAGGCCAGCAATGTTGTGGGGATGGAGCTGGACTCCCTCAAGGTGGTGTCGGAGAGGCGGATGCTGTCCAAGATAAAGACAATGTTGGATAACACCTCCCACCCACTCCATGACATGCTGGTCAGTCACAGGAGCACGTTCAGTGAGAGACTGAGATTACCCATGATGCACCACTGAACAACACAGGAAATCTTTCCTGCCTGTGGCTCCCGGTACAACGCATCCACTTAACACACTGTTTGCTGCTATAACTACACATGTTTCTTTTTCAGCTATTTATTTATGAGTGACTTATGTATGTATGTATGTATGTATGTATGTATGTATGTATGTATATATTGTACTATTCTTAGTTAGCGTATTGTCTGTCTTGTCTTAATGTTGGTTTAAAATGGAGCACTGTAACAAAAAATAATTTCCCCCAGGGATCAATAAAGTATTCTGATTCTGATTCTGATAAGTGGAGGTTTTCCACACAGGCCAGGTTTGGATTTGGGTTTTTTTCCCCTTAATAATGACAAATATTTTCATTGTTTGATCTGAAACATGTAAGTGTGACAAACATCTGGAAATCAGGAAGAGGGCAAAGACATTTTAAACTGCAGAAACGATGACACAGACTGACTTTAGAGTAAAAACAGGGAACGTTGTACTTCCTGTTACAGCCCAGAGGTGGGACCAAGTCATTGTGTTGCAAGTCTCAAGTAAGTCTCAAGTCTTTATCCTCAAGTCACAAGTCAAGTCTCAAGTAATGTCAGGCAAGTCAGAGTCGAGTCTCAAGTCACTGGTGTAAAAGCCCGAGTAAAGTCACAAGTCTGAAACTTTGAATTTCGAGTCCTTTCGAGTCTTTAAAAAAAACAAAAAAACAAAAAAAAAATGTTGCAGTTATGCTAAATGTAAATATTAGACCATGTAATTTTTAAATCTGTGTTTTTCTCAACACATGACAAAAATATCATACACATTAAAAAAAACTGTATCACCAACGGAGCCTGGACAACATTTGCTAGTTAGATGAAGTCATGAAGCCCCGCCTACCGTTCTTTATACAACTTCAACTGTGATTCTCTACTTGCATGTTTTGCATATTGCATTTCGGTTTTTTGTTGACTACTTCATAGTTTATGTACCTGAAAAAATTAACTCCTTGCAGCATTTTTGAGCGTTTTTTTCCTTTTCTTTTCTTTAAAAATCTGGTTAATTTGATTGGCTGTGCTACAGCTCACGCACACATACATACATACGGAGTGTGGTTTGAATAACGATCGTGGCTCAAGAGTTGGGAGTTCGCCTTGTAATCGGAAGGTTGCCGGTTCGAGCCCCGGCTTGGACAGTCTCGGTCGTTGTGTCCTTGGGCAAGACACTTCACCCGTTGCCTACTGGTGGTGGTCAGAGGGCCTGGTGGCGCCAGTGTCCGGCAGCCTCGCCTCTGTCAGTGCGCCCCAGGGTGGCTGTGGCTACAATGTAGCTTGCCATCACCAGTGTGTGAATGTGTGCGTGAATGGGTGGATGACTGGATATGTAAAGCGCTTTGGGGTCCTTAGGGACTAGTAAAGCGCTATATAAATACAGGCCATTTATTACCATTTAAATAAATTGAATTAATGGTGCACACTTTGCATGTTAAATTTTATATTTGGGGTGAAACATCAAGTCTTTTCAAGTAAACCGGTTCAAGTCCAATTCAAGTCCCAGGTCATTGGTGTAAAAGTCCAAGTCAAGTCACAGTCTTAGAACATTTTTTCAAGTCAAGTCTAAAGTCATAAAATTAATGACTCGAGTCCAAGTCATGTGACTCGAGTCCACACCTCTGTTACAGCCCGCAGACATTTGCAGTAACTAACCAAACTGAGATCAGATAAGAAAATAAGATTGTTTCTGTGTGTAGGACTCACCTATAATGGACAAAGTGAGAACCACAAAGTCCACAATGTGCAAGACATTTCTGAAGTAATGCTGTCTGAGTGCAATGATCTTCAGGATAAACTCAACAAGGAAGATGGCCACAAGGATGAGATGGATCCAGTTCAGGACAAGTGACTTCTCCTCACTCTGATCATCAGTCTCCACCATTAGAACCACCATGTTGAAGAAGATAACCACCACCATGAAGATCTCAAAGTACAGAGCGGTGACCAGGTCAAACAGCCAAGCCAGGCAGCAATTCTGGAGACAAAGACGTAAGCTTTAAACACTCCGGCAGTCAGTTGGTTTGCTGACACTGCAAATAGTTTTCAGTAAAAACCCTCTTACAGGAGAAACTTTGTGATCCAATGTTATCTTAATCACTGCTGAAACAGAATTTGTTTCTTCACCTCCACAGTAGGAGGCAACAGGCTAATATATGAAGGCTGGTGTAAGAGTCTGATTGACAGCTGATGACTCTCTCTACTGCACAAAATGAGACTCGTCCTTACAGTCATTGATCTGACAGCTCTAACATTCATTACCTTTATTACTGCAACGCCTCCATACGTGCCTTCACGTGCTACATATGAACATATATCCATAAGTATCTGGACTCTGATGCGTATTTTAGTGTCTGCACACCGTGAGTTTTAAAGGTTTGTAAAAATATTCCATCAACTGTTGTTTCATGCAGTCCCCCGTTTTCAGAGGCTCAAAGGTGACAAACAGTAAAGCCCATTCCCTCATTATTCAATGAAAGTTTGAGCAGTTACAAAACCTGAAACTGATTCAAGGTGTTGTATTTAGGATCAGAGCATCTAATTGAGTCAAGGGGATTCTTGAGGAGGTTGGTGAAACTCTTTGAAAGTCTACGATCAATACAGAGAGTTTACAACAAGATGCAAACTACTGGTTACACTCAAGAAGTGCTAGAATAGATTTTACCAGAAAACATCTAAAGGAGCGTGTACAGGTCTGAGAAACATCTTTGGGCCGATGGAAGCGAGATGAACTTTCAAATCAAATCACTTTTATTGTCACATCACATGTGCAGGTACTCTGGTACAGTACATGCGAGTGAAATTCTTGTGTGCGAGCTTCACAAGCAACAGAGTTGTGTTAAAATACAATAACATAAGAACAAGCAAAATATAAGAATGGGTAAATCTGAGAATTATATGAATAAATATATGTACAGTATAAGAGTGTATGTGCATTACTGAATGTGTATACTAAATATAAATATCTACGTGTGTGTCTATACATATTTTAAAAATTAAATAGAATAAACAATAAATAAAATATATAAAATATACAGAGGTTGGTAGTTGGACATGTGCAAAACAGTGGCATTTATATACAGTGTGGAGTGCATAATGTTGAAGTTCTCTTAAGTGAAGCTGAGGTGTCTATGAAGTGTTCAGCAGTCTGATGGCCTGATGGAAGAAGCTGTCTCTCAGTCTGCTGGTACGGGACCGGATGCTGCAGAACCTCCTTCCTGATGGGAGTAGTCTGAACAGTTTATGGCTGGGGTGACTGGAGTCCTTGATGATCCTCCCCGCTTTCCTCGGGTACCGCTTCCTGTAGATGTCCTGGAGGGAGGGAAGCTCACCTCCAATTATCCGTTCAGAGCACCGCACTACTCGCTGGAGAGCTTTGCAGTTGTAGGCGGTGCTGTTGCCATACCAGGTGGTGATGCATCCAGTGAGGATGCTCTCAATGGCACAGTGATAGAAGGTCCTGAGGATGCGGGGGCTCATGCCGAATCTTTTCAGTCTCCTGAGAAAGAAGAGGCGCTGCTGCGCCTTCTTCACTGTTTTGTTTGTGTGTACTGACCACGTAAGATCCTCAGCCAGATGTACCCCAAGGAACCGGAAGCTGCTCACTCTCTCCACAGCAGCGCCGTTGATGGTGATGGGGGTGTGTACTTCTCTGCACCTCCGGAAGTCCACTATCAACTCCTTTGTCTTTGCGACGTTGAGGGTGAGATGAGAACGTCTGGTGTCTTGGTGCAGCCACAACAACCTGGTGCTGAATGCCCAGAAGACAGTGGAGATTATTGTGGACTTCAGGAAGCACACAGCCCCACTCCCCCCCATCATCCTGACTGACACCCCCATCACCTCTGTGGACTCATTCCGCTTCCTGGGTACCACCATCACCCAGGACCTGAAGTGGGAGCCCACCATCACCTCCGTCATCAAGAAAGCCCAGCAGAGGATGTACTTCCTGAGGCAGCTGAAGAAATTCAACCTGCCAACACAGACGATGATGCAATTCTACACTGCAATCATCGAGTCCATCCTCACCTCCTCCATCACCGTGTGGTACGCTGGAGCCACTATCAGGGACAAACAGAGACTGCAGCGTGTTGTGCGCTCTGCTGAGAAGGTGATTGGCTGCAGACTCCCATCTCTGCAGGACCTGTACACCTCCAGGACACTGCGGCGTGCAGCCCGGATCTCAGCTGACCCTTCTCACCCTGGACACAGTCTGTTTGACCTGCTCCCCTCAGGCAGGAGGCTCCGGTCCATCCGCACCAGAACCTCTCGCCACAAGAACAGTTTCTTCCCCTCTGCTGTTGGACACATGAACAATAACCACATGATTGTCCCCGCCACTAACACATGACCCTACGCTGTGTCACTGCATCATTCCATGTTTGGCACTGATCACCACCTGCACTCATGTATATATCTTTCTACGCAGCACTCATAATTCTTATTCTCATGTATATATCTCATGTATATCTCATGCACATATCTTTCTTTCTACATAGCACTTTAATTCTTATTGTCTGCACTGAAGCACCGCAGCAATTTCCTAATGTTGTAAACCTCAACATCTGGCAATAAACCCATTCTGATTCTGATTGTCTTGACACCAGTGGGTCAAGGCGCTGACCTCCTCCCTGTAGGCCGTCTCATCACCGTTGGTGATAAGACCCACCACTGTAGTGTCGTCCGCAAACTTCACAATGATGTTGGAGTTGTTAGTGGCCGTGCAGTTGTAGGTGTAGAGTGAGTACAGGAGAGGGCTCAGTACACACCCCTGTGGAGCACCAGTGTTCAGTGTGATGGGGGATGAGGTGATGCTGCCCAGCCTTATTCATTTTATTCACCCCAGTTTGAATAACACCTTGGGACTTGCGCCAGAAAATAAAAAAAGTCAGTAATTCTAATAGGTTTTAGGTTCAGGGGATTTACGCAAATTTGCGCAGGGTTAGTAAATCTAGTGTTAAATTAAATAAAATTAACTACAGCTAAGAGGCAAACCAGGTTGCTGTGCGAATCGGTTGATTAAATTATTGCAGTTACAGCGCAGACCTATGATTGTTGGGAGCAGTTCTGATTGTACAGTCTGACAGCTGCAGGGAGGAAGGACCTGCAGAAACGCTCCTTCATGCATTGAGGATGCAGCAGTCTGTCACTGAAGCAGCTCTGCAGCAACATCTACATGCATGGGGTGGGAGACTCTGTCCATCAGAGATGTTATTTTGGCCACAGTCCTTCTGTCTCCCACCACCTGCACTGGGTCCAGGGTGCATCCCAGAACAGAGCTGGCCTTCCTGATGAGTTTATCCAGCCTCTTCCTCTCAGCTGCCGATAAACTGCTGCTCCAACATACCACACTGAAAAAAATGACAGATGCCACCACAGTAAGAGCTGCCAGTTTGTCTACCATGGTGGTGACCATGGTGGCCATTTAGAAGTCGGCCATCTTGGATACAACTTTTGTTTTTTCAATAGGAAGAGAGTTAAGTTGGCTACAATAGGTGACACGGGGGAAAGGACGCTCTTTCGAGGATTCCAATGTTCACATGTTGGACAGAGAGGACAGATGTTTAAAAGAGGAGTGAAAGAAGCCATTTAAGTCCACCTGGAGTTTACAACTCTCTGCCATCTATAATCCAGTTCTGAGATCCCTCCCCAGACGCCTTAACACCCACTCACATCCTGGGCCATCTGGCCTCAGGAAATCACATGACAGGGTGGGGCCGGGTTTCACCATGAGCTCACCCGAAACCCTGGCTGATTGTGACCCACACCCGTTTTCACACCTTGGCTCATGTGATTAGGTAGAGGATCATCAGGGGGTCCTTTGTACCTCTTTGGGGGGAAACTCCCACTGGGTTTCAATCTGGGACTCTCCACCATTTGACCTTAGAACTGAAGAAGCTTCTCGGATGAGAGCTGAAACGTCTTCAAACAACTAACGGTTCTCTTTCCAAGCTCCTTAGATTCCCATTACTTTGGCATTTTTCACAAATTCAGCAAAAGAGCTCAAAGATACAACTTGAAACTGGTTGTTTCCTGAGTTGTGCATCATGTGTGGACACAACATTAGTTCATCCCTTGAGTTAGGAGCCTCTTTTATGCCTGAATGGGTCAGAGTTGGGTAATCTTCTGAAAGTGGTCGGGTACAAGGACTGGGCTAAAAATGAAAATCAGCCAGCAGTTGACAAAGACTGAAGAACTATATCTGAACTGACCTGAGGTTGTGGAACAGTTTTGTTGCGTTTTTCAGAGAATCGTTTCTTTATGGTGCTCAAATATTTCTGCTGCTGGTCCGTCACAAAAACATGTTTCCCTCCGAAGTAGAGATGAGAGACAAGAGCAAAGTTAACTGACAGAAACAGGAAGAACGAATTCAGCCAACACTGTGGAGCTTCTACAGACTGATGCCCAACTGTGTGTGTGTGTGTGTGTGCGTGACCTATCTTGTGTCTCTGCTGGTGGATCGTATCAATGATGACTCTAATGAAGAGGTTCAGCGTAAAGAAGCAGCCGATGATAATGAAACAGATGAAGTACAGGTACATGTACACATTGATCTCGTAGTGCGGCTGGTCTTCCACCTACACACACACACACACACACAGTGGTTTTAACACACACACACAGTAGTAATATACCAGCAATAACAGCAACAGTAATAGTACTGATCCAGCGTGTATACTGACTTGTCTGGAGTCCACAGCTGCATACATGATGTCCATCCAGCCTGAAGACGTCCCCTGACCCACAATCAACACAGAGTTTCATTAGAAAAACAATGAATTCAAGCTCTATTACTAAATGATACTGACTTTAGTTAGCTTGGTTATGTTTTTTCCACACAGTTGATGGTTTTATGCATTCTAACTAACAAGTTAGAGTGTTCACACTGACCATGATCAGCAGCGACAGGAAACCCATCCCCACATTGTCAAAATTAAACGTCCACGTCTTCCAGTTGACCTCAGAGAAATTCTGATCCATCAGTGAAAAGCATTCAGTCATGTTGTTCACCACGTAAAAGGAGAAAAGCTCCTCTGAAGTCTCATTGTAACAGTAAGAAAACTTTCCTGCAAACAGATTCACTCCTATCACGCTGAAGACAAGCCAGATGACCAGAATCACCAGCAGCATGCTGAACATGGAGGGCAGCGTCACGGCAAGCACCTTCAGCACCACCTGCACACAGACAGAGACAAAAAGGTCTCTGCTGTGAATCAGCTCACATCCAGTTAATAAGCTGCCTCCACGTTGGCTCTCCATCCAACAGGACTTTAGTTCTGTCAGGAAAGTTCACTATTAGCTACTGAAAGACCTGAAAACCTGTAAACAAAAACTAAGCAAATGATATACAACGTAAACAATCATTCAACTTGGGGTGTAAATTGTGTGACATGCAACTGGCTTTATACTAGGGTTACAAGGCATTGATAAGTCCTGGTAAGACCAGTCGCCTCTCACACCTCCATCATTAGGACAGCTACACCCTGGGGAACCCAGTCTTGTGCCTGGCTGACCAAATGGAGCACAGCCGCCAGTCTGTGGAGTAACCTCCTCAAGTATGGGAAAACTTTCCTCTGAACATCAAAGGACAGTGTGTTCTTTTTGTGTGGTCATACAGATTTGGGAGGCTGAATAACGGGTTGGCGATTAAAACTCACAAATGCAGACCTGCACGCATTACTGAGACAAAAGTGATAAAGTCCTTCTGCTTACACCAGCGATTAAAATACCTGGGCCACGTCTGTAGGATGGACAACCGAGAAATAAGAAAACAAAGATTGTTTGATGAACGCTCCCTGAGTTGGGTGAAATCGAAGAAACTGTTAGGGACAGATACCCTGCAAATAAGGAGAATGATGATGGATAGGACAAACCTTCAGTGTCTATGGGAAATAACAGACACACCCTAAGGACTCAAATCTCCTAAAAAGGGAACACAATGATGAGTAGAGCAAAAGAGAAAGTCACACGAACTCTACAAATCATTTAACAAGCAAAGAATTTTATAAATATTTGATCTTCTTTCTCTAGCAGAAGAGTACACCTACATCCTGCTCGGCAATGTCTGTATCTGTATGAGTGCCTGCCTCACCCTCATGCCCTTGAAGCGAGACGGGACCCTCAGAGTCCTCAGAGCTCTCAGAGGCCGGCTGGTGTATCCAAGCATGTTGCCCATCAGGGAGAACAGAGACACCTAGAAGACAGCACAGCGGTGACAATGTGATCCACCTGTCTCTAATAATCGGCTACAAGCCACAGGCCTTCGAGATGGCAGTTGTTAAACATTACTTAAAACCAACCCCTTGTCCCAGCTGTCTTAGCTAATTATAGGCCAATCCCCAGCCTTCATGTTATCGATTCTTGAAACAGTAGTTGTCAACAGCTAACAGATCATCTGCAGAGGAATGGCTTATTGGAAGAGTTTCAGTCAGGTTTCAACTGTAGGAAATCAGGTCTTTACTCTGTCTTTTGTATAATGAATCTGTAATGATCTTTGAATGGTTTCTGATGCAGGGGACTGTTCTGCTATCATTCTGTCCAGTGTTAGTGCAGCCTTTCATACCATTTACCATAACATTCTGCCTGACAAGCTTGAGGTTCAGGCTGGTGTATGTGGCTCTGCCTTAGACTGGTTTTCTTCTTACTTATCTGATAGGACTGTCTCTGTTAGAACAAACCATTGCCTCTGTTGAAGTCATTCTGATCAAAGTTGTCCTTGTTGTGTTTAAAACTGTAAACCTTTTCTTGAACTGCGTGCAGATATTTTTCCTCCCCTAGATCTAGCATGGTGGGGGATGCTATTAGCTATAGTGTTTAACTGCGGGCGCGCTTGCATGTAAGATTCTGGTTTCCTTATTTAGTAATGAATGTTTACTTCCTGCCATTTATGGGCTCACCTGTGCTTGTATATGGTGGACTGTTCAAGGAGTTGAGCCATGTACGGGGTGTAATATTGGATTCTTCTCTGGCTTCGACTTGCATATAAAATATTCATCATATTGCTGTTCATTTCATTTAAGTAACATTTCTAAGTTATTTTTAGACTATTGTAATAACCTGTTTTCCAGCTTGGACAAATCATTGCTTTCTTTCTTCATTCACAGACTCTGGATTTTTTGGTTGTTCCCTGTAAATGACTAAAGACGAGGGGGCACAGAGGCTTTCAGTCTGTGGCACCAAGGCTGTAGAACAGTCTACCACCACAACTACACTTAGTGGACTCTGTGGACTAAAATCTTTGTTTAAACAGGCTTCAGAAGTTTTATTGGAATGATTATAGGTTTATTTATTTATTTTAAAACTACCTGTTTATTTTATTTTATTTTATCAAATATTTTTATTGAATATTTTAGCACTTAATGTTCAGATTTATTTGACCCTTTTGTGTACAGCGACTCTGTGAAAAGTGCTTAATAAATAAATAAACTTAATAAATAAACTTTGCTTACTTCTCATAGAGTTCACAGCACAGAAACAGCTTTAGTGAAGGTTACAAATGATCTTCTTATGGCCTCTGACAGTGGACTCATCTCTGTGCTTGTCCTGCTAGACCTCAGTGCAGCGTTCGATACTGTCGACCATAATATCCTATTAGAGCGATTAGAACATGCTGTAGGTATTACAGGTACTGCACTGCAGTGGTTTGTATCATATCTATCTAATAGACTCCAGTTTGTGCATGTAAATGGAGAGTCCTCTTCACACACTGAGGTTAATTATGGAGTTCCACAGGGTTCAGTGCTAGGACCAATTCTGTTTACATTATACATGCTTCCCTTAGGCAGCATCATTAGAAGACATAGCATACATTTACACTGCTATGCAGATGATACCCAGCTCTATCTGTCCATGAAGCCAGATAACACACACCAATGAGTTAAACTGCAGGAATGTCTTAAAGACATAAAGACCTGGATGGCCGCTAACTTTCTGCTTCTTAATTCAGATCAAACTGAGGTTATTGTACTCGGCCCTGAAAAGCTTAGAAATATGGTATCTAAGCAGATTCTTACTCTGGATGGCATTACCTTGGCCTCCAGTAACACTGTGAGGAACCTTGGAGTCATGTTTGACCAGGACATGTCCTTCAACGCACATATTAAACAAATATGTAAGACTGCGTTCTTCCATTTGTGCAACATCTCTAAAGTTAGAAATATCCTGTCTCAGAGTGATGCTGAAAGACTAGTTCATGCATTTATTACTTCCAGGCTGGACGACTGTAATTCATTATTATCAGGATGTCCAAAAAACTCCCTGAAAAGCCTTCAGCTGATCCAAAATGCTGCAGCAAGAGTCCTGACAGGGACTAGAAAGAGAGAGCAGATTTCTCCTGTTTTGGCTTCCTGTTAAATCCAGAATTCAAAATCCTGCTCCTCACATACTCTTAAACCAATAAGGTCTTAAATCATCAGGCCCCGCCTCAGATGGCCCCGCCCCTCCCTGAGCCTGGTTCTGCTTGAGGTTTCTTCCTGTTAAAAGAGAGTCTTTCCTTCCCACTGTTGCCAAAGCGCTTGCTCATAGGGGGTCATATTATTGTTGGGTTTTTTCGGTTTCCTTAACATTACTGTAGGGTCTTGACCTTATAGTGTAAAGCACCTTGAGGCAACTGTTGTTGTGATTTGGTGCTATATAAATAACATTGAATTGAACTCGATTAAATTGAACTGACCTCATTGTACAGGAGAGCAGTGAAGCAGCAGGTTCATCTTACCCAGCCTGACTGTGTGCTGTTAGTTTATCTGTTCAAACTGAAACAACCCCATTTCTTTACTACAACGTCAAATACTGACATCCTGTCAAAGCCGCCCACATCTCAGACATGAACAGCCCGTCCTTTAGCTTCGGTGCCATCACCAATGCTGAGGTGGGTCTATGATCCCCAGCTCCACACATGGTTAAATGCCCCACATCATTTTTCGTTCATTCCAAGATTTAGCCAGAATACTCTTACTGATACAACCCTCCCCATTTACCCAGGCTTGGGACCAGCACTAGGACAACACTGGCTTGTGGTCCCTCCGTGACTGGCTTTGTAAAATACTGCCAATAATCGGTGCTGCCGATTGTGCTCTTACATCTAGGATGAGGAAGTCGAGCCAGCACCAGAAGCTTGTGAAGTATTTCTTGAATCCAAAAGCGATCCACTTCAGTAGCATCTCCACCAGAAACACGAAGGTGAACACCAGGTCTGCCATCTTCAAAACTCTCTGCAAGACTGGACGATGCCCCAGGTAGATGTCCTCAAAAACCTGTTCACAAACACACGCCTGTTTACTCACAACAAGCAGCATATGAGACGATCTAAGGACAACCACTGTCATTCTAGCAGTGTGACCTTCTGGTTTAACAGACGACCTGCTGTCCTGTTTGTTCTTCATGAGCTCTTCTTTTCTGTCTGTGTTTTTTCCCACCACCCTCCGACACATCCAGGAGATGGCTGCTCCTCCCTGATTCTGGTTCAGATGGAGGTCTCTTTCTGTTAAAAAAAGGGATTCTTCCTTCCCACTGTCACCAAGGGCTGCTCTTGTCATCTGATTGTTGTGATCCTCTCTCTAATATTGTAGACTGTGATCATCTGCAACTCTGGCGCTTTAGTGAGGGGATGTTTTGTGTCTTTCAGAGCAGCACCTCTGCAATAATAAGACATAACTTTTCTACCCATGAACAGGAAACCACCCCAACAGCTCCAAAACCCAAAAAGGTTGATTCAGTTCATCTGAACGTTTTCAGTGGGAGAAACGTTTCATCATCATCAGGTGACTTCTTCAGTCTCAGCGGACTGCAGGTTTCCAACCTTATAAACAGTAGATTGCACAAGCAGATGACACAACACAGAAGAGCCACCTCGTCAGGCCAGGACTCTGCAGTCTATTCACACCTACAGGCCAGTGGACACTCTTTCAATGATGAGGATGTAACATCCTGGACAGGGAGGAACGCTGGTTTGAAGGCGGAGTCAAGGAGGCCATTTACGTGAAAAGGGAAGGACCATCTCTGAATGGAGGAGGGGCCTAAGGGTACATCTGTCACCATCTTACAATGCTGTGATTGCAGCCATTCCCCAACTCTCTGTGAATGGGACTCATGGTTATTGATCAATCGTCTTTGATCAAATGGTCAAAAGAATTTGCATATTAACGATGAAGGAACTGACCTCCCAGCCCATTGTTCCTTCAGTGGTGCTAGTTTCAGTCAGTGTGCAAATGTCCTGTTTATATGGTTGGAGACCTGCAGTCAGCTGAGACTGAAGACGTCCCCTGATGATGAAAGTTTCTCCTGAAAACGTTACGACCAGGTGTACAGATTCAACCTTTGGGATTTACTTACCTGGATTATTGAGCATGCATCAAGACACTGATCCAAAAGTGATTTCAAAGACCAAATCAACTGTCTGTGGGTTCATGCAGGTCGCTATCAGTGCCATATGTTTAGCTTAGTGGTTTCAGTGTGGAGTTAAGCCAGGAAGATAAAACATGTCCAAGTGAGTCCAGGGTTTGAATGTGACATGAATTCATGATGTATATTGTCAAATATGTATTGACAATGTCTGTTTACCAGAGCTGCACAGCTCAGCAGGATGATGAAGACGATGAAGCCCTCAAAGAATTTGTGTTGCACAATGCAGAGGCAGGCTCTCCTGAAGTTAGACCAGACCCTGCCGGTACCCTGGGATGTGTCTATTTCCAGGAACGGACAGCAGATGTAACAGCCTGAAACACATCAGAGGCGTTGCTGACTGATTGGCTTCTGTTCTCTTGATGTAACGGAAACAGCTGCAGTGAAGGAACTTTGATATCATCTCTGTATGTCACAGTTTGTTGAACTTTTAAATTGGGTCTACATCATCCATCAAACTGAGGCACTGAAAACTAAATCATGCACAGAAGAACCAAAAGCTGCAGTTCCTCTAGCAGAGGCTCCAGCAGTGAGCCGGTCGCCATAGATTTAACATGTCCCTATGTTAAAACTTTACAGCACAAATAAACATGTTTACAGCCTGAGACCAAATCCATATCCATAATTTCCCCCTTTCATGACAACTGTAAGAGAGTGAGAGAAGGTTTGTATTGAGCCTTAAAGTTGGCATTATTAGGGGCGGGGCCTCTTTGACTAACAGGTGGATGGTGACACAGGCGGGTGTAGCTGCTAGCTGTCTGCCAATTGCAGTCCCTGAACTGGACCTCTGGACCGTGTTTGTGCTGTTGGAGTCTTTTGGATCATTTTTATTACAATCATCTGACCAATAATATGGCTGCTGTGAGGTTGACTGGACCAACAGACATTCAAGAAGTCTGAGGTCCAGTTTCAGGGACTGAAACTTGAGGATTTTATTTGGATGTTACTGAACACTAATTAGCAGGTATCCGAGTCTGTGTGATCCAAATATGGTGAAACATGAACACGTTTACCAAAGCTCAGCATTTACGTAATTACTCTCACTGCCAGAAGAGGGAGACAAAGGTTTGTCACTGCAGGTTTAAACTATTTTACATATAATAATTTGATATAACAGTGTGTGTGTGTGTGTGTGTGCTCATACTGTTGCAGCAGCAGTCCTCAGGTTCTGGATGAGTTTCATCTTTACGTTTCTGCATGACGTCACACTGCAGACACAGAAGTTCACAAACATAAATAAACTTTAATGTCCTAGTTACTTTAAAATACTGTCACCGGACTAAGTGTTCACACTCTGAAAGCTCACGCGGTTTATGTCTCGGGTCTTTACTGTGTCTGTGAATTCAGGATGGCTGATTTCAGTCCTGTAAAAGTCTGATGATCACCTTCTTTAAGCTGTTGCAGTGATTTTAACATCAGCAGCTGCTGATGAATTTCAAACTAAAACCTGAACTTTACACGGTCCAGTCGTCTGCCTTAAACCTGTGTGCTGTGGATGTGTGTGTGAAAGCATCTCATCGCTGTGTTTCACTCAATTCATCATAAAGACAACTGCAGTTATGCTGAAGCTCTGATGATGCTGCGGTCACATCGAGGGTGGAGAGATGTTCTTCATGCACAGTGATCACAGTGAGGAAAATAGTACTGTGTAATAATAAATAATAATAATGGATTGGATTTATATAGCACTTTTCAAGGCACCCAAAGCGCTTTACAATACCACTATTCATTCACTCTCACATTCACACACTGGTGGAGGCAGCTACAGGTGTAGCCACAGCTGTCCTGGGGCAGACTGACAGAAGCGAGGCTGCCATATCGCGCCATCGGCCCCTCTGGCCAACACCAGTAGGTAAGTAGGGTAAAGTGTCTTGCCCAAGGACACAACGACCAGGACAGAGAGCCCAGGGATCGAACCGGCGACCTTCCGGTTACAGATGCGATTCCCAACCCCCTGAGCCACGGTCGCCCCGTGGCGACACAAACATGTTTATCTGCTGTTCATACTCGAGGCCGAAGCTGCGTCACACATCAGTATTTACTTTTAACATGAAATTCTGCTCTAGGATCAAAAATAGTAGAATCTGCTTTACATGCTGCGTCTCCTTTTCTTCTGCATTTTCAGGCGTCCTAAACTCGATCTCAGCCACAGCGACGGGGGCCTCCCAGGCGGCCATGTTTGTGTGGTTATCATCGAGGGTCAGCTGATCTGAGCTCACAGAGCTTAAGGCCAGATATTCCTCCTTGTTGTCTTTTTCAGTGTCACCTGCAAATGAGGAAAACATGAAAATATTTTCAAATTAAAAGCTCTAAATCTAAAACTTAAAAAAGACACAGAAATCCAAATACGATCCACAGAAAAAAAATAAACCACTAACAACAGAGTATGTGTGAGGATGACCTGAAACATGAAGGCAACACTGCCTCAAACCTGCAGTCTCTCTAATGTCCAGCAGGTGGCGACTCCTCTGGTTGTAACCTGAACATTTGCAAGTATATGAGAAAATGAGCTTCGTGTTCACCTCATCACTCAGCTCACTGATGAATTTATGGTCTCAGTCACTAGTTTGAAGTCTTGTTGAGGAGAAGGAAGGACGGGAAGATTTAAGTCGAGACTACAATCCACTTTACATTTTACTACCAATGAGTAGTGAGCAGAGTCCCTCACTGTCGAAGTCAGATCCAGTTTGTAAACATCCAGTTTCAGGCTTCAAGACAGGACTTCACTAAGTCTTAGTCTTAAGTGTATATTTATTTTTCTACTCCTTTTATATCCATTTATTAGGGTTTTTTGCACTGATGTAACTCGTCGTCTTGTCTTTATATGCTGCACTGGCTGTAGCAGTCAGTGCGCCCCAGGGCAGCTGTGGCTACAATGTAGCTTGCCATCACCAGTGTGTGAATGGGCGGATGACTGAATGCAGTGTAAAGTGCTTTTGGTCCATAGGGGACCAAGTAATGCGCTATACAAATACAGGCCATTTACCATTTGCCATTTAGCGGAGATGACAATAAAGTTTGACTTTGACTAATATGTTACCTCGTTGTGGCTGTGCCAGTGTTATATCTACATTCCATGTTAATAATGCAGACCCCCAAAACAGCAATAAAGTAATGGCACAAAACAAGCTCCTTGGATTACTGTGACCTGGATAACTGAGAACCTACAAAGACAAATATACAAACAAAAACCACCTTTGTGATCTTGGTCAGCGTAGTTCTTCCCCCACAAAGTCCAGATTCTCTTGGGGATCCAGGTTCTGGTCTGTTTCATGGTACTCTGCAGAATGTTTGTTGTTTTGTCTTCTGAATCCACCAGCTGAACATTGATGAACAATAAATTCAGGAACAGATGTAGGATCTGCAAACAGACCAGGAACTCATTCAAAAACTCTGATTGGACTAAGGTGGACTGGGTCATTCTAGGTTGTTAAGTGTAAAGAGACTCACCAGCAGCTTTCCAACAATCAGGACAATCATGAAGAAGGTCACACACATGCCATCATTCGAGACCTCCATGCAATCCCATAAAGACTCTAAACACAGTCCACACAAGACCCTGAAGACAAGCATGAAGGTGTGGAAAAAGTCTTCCATATGCCAACGAGGAAGCTGGCAGTCAAGAGAAATGCGACAGACGTTAGCTTTGTAGTCCGACTGGAACAGCTGCACGCCCGCCACAGAGAACATGAAGACCGTGATGAAGAGAACCAGAGTCAGGTTCCCCACTGAGGCCCAGACGATCTTCAAAAACATGTGGAGCATCGGCCACCAACGGGCCAGCCGAAACACTCGAAACTGGACAAACAGAAAGATACGTGAGAACAGATGATGATGATGACAGTGATGGTGATGTTATACTAACCGGAAGAAAACTGTGCAGCAAAGATAGACCCTCAACGTCAGCCAGTCCCAGCTGCACCAGAGAAATGATGACGAGGATAAAGTCGAAGATATGCCAGCGCACCTGTAACCACGACAACAAACAATCACAAATGTTTCTTTGAAAATGGCAGATCGCTGAACTGTTGAGAAGAAACTACAAATCTGACCTGGAAGTATCCATGCAGGCCCAGTGCGACAAGTTTGATGATCATCTCAGCTGCAAAGATCACACGGAAGACCTGCACAGTTCAAAGGGGTCAGAGGTCACAGGGTAGAAGCATGTTTTGCATCCAATTCATCCAACCATCGGCAGACAGGCGAACGAAAAACCTCGAACACACCGAGTCCCGTGCAGAAGTAGAAGTTCCAACAAAACAATCATTTTCCTGTGAAATGTCACCCATGTAAAGGTAGATCACTCTGACCAGGCATCACTGTTACTGCAAAAAGACTCACGGTGTAAATAAACCTCAGCAAAGCTCCCTCTGAATCCCAGCTGATCCTTACTTTTCTCGAGACTTGCCAGAGGTTTATACTGTACCCCCGTTACATTTTTACCTCACTGTGCTGCTTTTCCTCTCAGTTATGCAGGTCGTTTACAGGTTTGTACCGTTGGTTTGTTACCATTTGTGATGTAATTGCTCTGAGTGGACATTTTAAACCACTCTTGCTAGGTGGCTGAAGAACCCGCTAAAAGCATTCATCACTAAATTGGTCATGGAGGCACATCGAAGAAGAACATATGGTCCCTCCGACTGATCAAGTCTACACCAAACTAAGGGAGCAGAATGGAAAAGTCCTGATTTTAGCCTGCAGTGAAGAAGCTGCCATTAAATTAACCAAGTAGGAGATAACAGGGTCTGCAGACACTTCTTCAACACTCACCAGCTCAGCGATGACCAGGGTCTCCATGAACTCCTCCATCATAGGGTAATGTTCCATGGCTGTGAAGATGGTGCTAACAATGATGCAGATGATGATGACCAGGTCAAAGAAAGGGTTCGTGATAAAGGTGTGAAACTGCTGTTTGAGCCATCGCCAGCAGCCACAACAGTCCCCCTTCAGGAAGGCGTCAGTGCAGGTGCAGCACAAAGGCCGGTGGTGCTCCTCTGCCTCTGCAACACAAAGCTACTCTGTGAGGCCACAAACTGTGTCAGCATTAAGTTGTCTGCAGAGCCTCGGCTCTTCGCGTTTGTCTGTGACTGCTCTCAGTGACAGAGCGTGTTGTCCTGTCCCAATGAAGGAAGGTGGAGGTTAAAGAGGTGGAGGTAAATATCTGTTTACCTTCAACGTATTCTTGCTTAGTAGCTCGTATACCAGCTGATTTCTTCTTCTGCAGTGAGTCCTGTTGCTCTGGAGTCTCTGCCCTGCTGGAAGCCTGCTGTCCATAACAAAACACCCAAACTCAGTTATGCTAAATGACGATTTCAGCAGAGCCATCCCACAGTACTCTGAACAGTTTCCAAACAGGGTTATTTTGTCTCAGAAAGGTCACGGCTGACACAATAAGTTGAGAAGAAGCTGGTGAAAGGTTTTTGGAACAGCTGGATTTTAAATGCTGCCGACAGGTCTGCAGGATTGGTCACATGCTAGACACAGAAGGATATTTAGATGAAGAATAGGACGTGTTTGATATATGAACAGAACTAAAGCCCGATAATAGACCTACTCGTGTTATTCCAGTATATTTTGTACAGGTGTGGAATGTTTTAGCAACACTGGCAACACCTGGGCCTAGTGTGCCAGTGTTCCAAGCTGTCAGAGCTCAGCTGTTGGTGTGGCTCTCCTCCTAGAGACACACACCTTATGGTTATTTTATATTGTTTCTATTGTGTTGTTTACATATTGTTGTGATTTACATTGCTGTGATTGAGAGTCGTCATCTACCCGAACCAAATTCCTCGTATGTGTCTGCGCATATACACGGCCAATAAAGGCGACTCTGATCTCCCTTTTGTCGTGGCCATGGAGCCCATCAACCTGCTCAATGAGGCCTGTAGAGTCTGAGGTGGGGCTGTTGGACCTCAGCCACAGTAACTGGGGTTTCTCTGTGGTTTCTCTGAGCATCAGTTCTTGCCGTGAATTTGCTGCAATGCCCAGTGTGGTATCATAATGAATCATTTGTTTATATATGCATAGTTGCAGTCTTACACGCCTCTCTGCAGCTTCTCTCCTCCTGCTACCCCCCCCAAAAACCCATCTCCATAGAGACTGTGTCAGCTCCCAAACAGACAAAAAACAAACTAAAAACCAGCAACAAACAACTTAAACATAAACAATTACAAAGAAAGAACAATACAGTATCCACATCTGAACCAAAGAGTAAAACAGTGAAATGTGGATTATTAAATATTAGGTCTTTCTCCTCCAAGTCTCTGTTAGTACATGACTTAATAATTGATCAACAAATTGATTTACTCTGCCTTACAGAAACCTGGTTGCAGCAGGATGATTATGTTAGTTTAAATGAATCAACACCCCCGAGTCATTCTAACTACCAGAAATCTCGAAGCACAGGCCGAGGGGGAGGTGTGGCAGCAATTTTTCACACCAGCTTATTAATTAATGAAAGACCCAGACAGACTTTTAATTCATTTGAAAGCCTGATGCTTAGCCTCGTCCACCCCAGCTGTGAAACTCAGAAACCAGTCTTACTTGTTATCATCTATCGTCCACCTGGGCCTTACACAGAGTTTCTGTCTGATTTCTCAGACTTTATATCTAATTTAGTTCTGAGCTCAGATAAAATAATTATTGTGGGTGATTTTAACATCCATGTAGATGCTAAAAATGACAGCCTCAACATGGCATTTAATCTGTTATTAGACTCAATTGGTTTCTCTCAAAATGTAAAAGAACCCACCCACCACTTTAATCACACTCTAGATCTTGTTTTAACATATGGCATAGAAACTGAACATTTAACAGTGTTTCCTGAAAACCCTCTCCTGTCTGATCATTTCCTGATAACATTTACATTTACAATAATTGATTACACAGCGGTGGAGAGTAGACTTTATCAAAGTAGATGTCTTTCTGAAAGCGCTGTAACTAAGTTTAAGAATATAATCCACCCACTGTTATCACCTTCAATGCCCTGTACCAACACAGAGCAGAGCAGCTATCTGAACGCTACTCCAACAGAGGTCGATTATCTTGTTAATAATTTTACCTCCGCACTACGTACGACTCTGGATACTGTAGCTCCAGTAAAAACTAAGGTCTCTAATCAGAAGTACCTGACTCCGTGGTAGCCTAAAGCAGATGACTCGTAATCTGGAGAGGAAATGGCGTGTCATAAATTTAGAGGATCATCATTTAGCCTGGAGAAATAGTTTGCTGCTTTATAAGAAAGCCCTCCGCAAAGCCAGAACATCTTACTATTCATCACTGATTGAAGAAAATAAGAACAACCCCAGGTTTCTCTTCAGCACTGTAGCCAGGCTGACAAACAGTCAGAGCTCTTTTGAGCCAACCATCCCTTTAACGTTAACTAGTAATGACTTCATGAACTTCTTCACAAATAAAATTTTTATCATTAGAGAAAAAATTACCAGTAATCATCCCACAGATGTAATATTATCTACAGCTACTCTTAGTACCATTGATGTTAAGTTAGACTCTTTTTCTCTAATTGATCTTTCTGAGTTAACTTCAATAATTACTTCCTCCAAACCATCAACGTGTCTTTTAGACCCCATTCCTACAAAACTGCTCAAAGAAGTCCTGCCATTAATTAATTCTTCGATCTTAAATATGATCAACCTATCTCTAATGATCGGCTATGTACCACAGGCCTTCAAGCTAGCTGTAGTTAAACCTTTACTCAAAAAGCATCTCTAGACCCAGCAGTCTTAGCTAATTATAGGCCAATCTCCAACCTTCCTTTATATCAAACATCCTTGAAAGAGTAGTTGTCAAACAGCTAACAGATCATCTGCAGAGGTTTATTTGAAGAGTTTCAGTCAGGTTTCAGAGCTCATCACAGCACAGAAACAGCTTTAGTGAAGGTTACAAATGATCTTCTTATGGCCTCTGACAGTGGACTCATCTCTGTGCTCGTCCTGCTAGACCTCAGTGCAGCGTTCGATGCTGTCGACCATAATATCCTATTAGAGCGATTAGAACATGCTGTAGGTATTACAGGTACTGCACTGCAGTGGTTTGTATCATATCTATCTAATAGACTCCAGTTTGTGCATGTAAATGGAGAGTCCTCTTCACACACTGAGGTTAATTATGGAGTTCCACAGGGTTCAGTGCTAGGACCAATTCTGTTTACATTATACATGCTTCCCTTAGGCAGCATCATTAGAAGACATAGCATACATTTACACTGCTATGCTGATGACACCCAGCTCTATCTGTCCATGAAGCCAGATAACACACACCAATGAGTTAAACTGCAGGAATGTCTTAAAGACATAAAGACCTGGATGGCTGCTAACTTCATGCTTCTTAATTCAGATCAAACTGAGGTTATTGTACTCGGCCCTGAAAAGCCTAGAAATATGGTATCTAAGCAGATTCTTACTCTGGATGGCATTACCTTGGCCTCCAGTAACACTGAGGAACCTTGGAGTCATTTTTGACCAGGACATGTCCTTCAATGCACATATTAAACAAATATGTAAGACTGCGTTCTTCCATTTGTGCAACATCTCTAAAGTTAGAAATATCCTGTCTCAGAGTGACGCTGAAAAACTAGTTCATGCATTTATTACTTCCAGGCTGGACGACTGTAATTCATTATTATCAGGGTGTCCAAAAAACTCACTGAAAAGCCTTCAGCTAATCCAAAATGCTGCAGCAAGAGTCCTGACAGGGACTAGAAAGAGAGAGCAGATTTCTCCTGTTTTGGCTTCCTGTTAAATCCAGAATTGAATTCAAAATCCTGCTCCTCACATACAAGGTCTTAAATAATCAGGCCCCATCTTATCTCAATGACCTTGTAGTACCATATCACCCTATTAGAGCACTTCGCTCTCGCTCTGCAGGCCTACTTGTTGTTCCTAGAGTATTTAAAAGTAGAATGGGAGGGAGAGCCTTCAGTTTTCAGGCCCCTCTTCTGTGGAACCAGCTTCCAGTTTGGATTCAGGAGACAGACACTATCTCTACTTTCAAGATTAGGCTTCAAACTTTCATTTTTGCTAAAGCATATAGTTACGGCTGGACCAGGTGACCCTGAATCCTCCCTTAGTTATGCTGCAATAGATGTAGGCTGCCAGGGGATTCCCATGATGCATTGAGTTTTTCCTTTCCAGTCACCTTTCTCACTCAGTATGTATTAACAGACCTCTCTGCATTGAATCATATCTGTTATTAACCTCTGTCTCTCTTCCACAGCATGTCTTTATCCTGTCTTCCTTCTCTCACCCCAACCGGTCGCAGCAGATGCCCCGCCCCTCCCTGAGCCTGGTTTTGCCGGAGGTTTCTTCCTGTTAAAAGGGAGTTTTTCCTTCCCACTGTTACCAAAGTGCTTGCTCATAGGGGGTCATATGATTGTTGGTTTTTTTTCTCTGTATTTATGAAGCGCCTTGAGGCGACTTATGTTGTGATTTGGCGCTATATAAATAAAATTGAATTGAATTGAATTGAATTAACAGTTATTATCAGTACAGGCGTCTTAAGTTCATGTTTATTTTTCTGGAGAAGCGCACAGAGTAGGTTGATTGTTGAGATAGGGCATTGTGTGTTGCTATACTGGCGAGGCCAGGAAAGGTGGTTGTTAGGCTGAAATTGTTAAATGTTGCCATTATTGTACTTAAGTTTGTAAGCCTGGCCTTAAACTGTGTGCTCAGAGACATCCTTCTGTTTCTGTTGCCCTCCCCAGCCTGTTGAATGGTGAGGGGGGCTATAGTGTAACTGTAGGCACATCCTCAGCAGGAAGTCACACAAACGTACCCCCATCCACACACACACACAAACATGCTCGCACATGCATATACACACACACACACACACACGCAGTGTTTTAACCTTTTGTGACCATAGGGGTTTTTTACAATGGGTGCTTGTGTAAACTGTGTGTCACACAAAAAAAGGCTGCAAGCGGGGGCTGGTTCTTTGGAGTAATCTGAGCTCGAGGGCAGAAGGGCTGCCCCGACATCCTCCCCTTGCTGTAGCATGTGAAAACCGATCGATTGCTGTTCTGTATTTCCTTCTTTACAGGAATCAGTCTGAACCAGCGGGCCTGCTGTAGCGCAGACCCAACAGCGGTGTTGAGTCTGTTCCAGAAGTCGAGATAAACGTAAGAATTTAGAAGAGAGGACTGTAAGTTAGGTAGACGTAAAAAAAGTTGCACCTGTAACATGTGACACAAGGTTCAGCAAATAAGAAGCAACTTTATTCCCGTGTGTGGATCATTGATTCCTTCTTTTGTTTTTTTGAAGGTGCAGCACCCAGTCCTGGAGAGAAGGTGGTATTGTGTTAGCACACACCTGGATGCTCCACAGCAAACTGACAAAATCTGCTGTTAAAGAGGTGCACACACTTACTGATGACCAACCAATGAACTAAATCTGATTAGACTTGATTAGTATTTGGCTGCTCATTGCCCTCCTAATTCCTGTGGAAGCAATGAGTCCTTACTGACCTCCTCCTCCTCTCTCCTCTTCAGCACCTCCACAATCCGTCCGAACTCTTCTTCTCTTTGTATGGCCTCGGCATCTTGAGTCTCTTCTTGCTCCGCTCGTGTCACAACAACCACTGCCAAAATGAGACTGAGCAGGAAGAAACAACCCGGGAAGAAGACGAACAGAAAGACGATCAGATAGGATTTTCCTGCAGCTCGCAACGTCTGTGGAGGGACAGACAGGTGAGAGAAACGGATGAGACAACCGGAGTACTGGGAGGAGCCTGCATGTGGTCATCGGTGAGTTACTGACCAACTGCATCAGGCTTTCCCAGAAGTCATGCATCATGAGTCTGAAAAGTGACATCAGAGACCAGAAAAACGAGTCGTAGCTGGTGTATCCGAAGTTTGGGTTACTTCCTGCTTTCACACAGGTGAAACCATCTGGACAGCACCTGAACACATAAAAAACAGTTTGTTTTTATTGTTGTTGTTGTCAGTGAATGAAAGAGACTCATGTTTACTTACCCAGCGTCTGACTGGTTTCCACACACCAGAGGATCAGGATGTCCAGGAATGTAGTAATAGTTTTCTAGAAGGCAGACAGACATCCAAACCGTACAAACAGATCATGTTTCACCTTTCTAATTTAAGGGCAGGGGTGGCAACGATGACAGGTGCTGAAGTCTGCACTACAAAGCCAGCTGAACATTTCTAAACTTTCTAATACCAGGATCAATTCTCGCAGAGCCCCAGGTCCTGATAACATCCCTGGACGAGCACTGAGGGACCGTGCTGCAGAGCTGTCTTCACGGACATGTTTAATACATCACTGAACCAGGAAATACTCTCAATGACAGATTCAAGGTCACATTTATGCTGCAATTCTCAGCATCTACATTGTTGCGGGTGATTTTAAAATCTGATAACAACAAATAAAACTGTTTTTGGACCTGAAGACTTTTCCTCAGAGGTTCACCTGATCTCACATGAGATCTCTTTCCACTGCTTTCATTGTAATGTTGGAAGAAGACCTGCGAGTCAGCCATCTGACTGTCTTAAAAGGCTAACCGGCCAATCAGGACGTGGTACGACCATCATACCTGGAGAGGTGGTGTGGTTGTGGAAATCGAACTCTGTCGTGTTTGTGTTCATCGACCAGATGACACATTTGTTCTTCAGGGTTCCCATGAAGAGCTGTAAACCAATCATAGCCAAGATGCTCAGGCAGAACAACGTCAGGATGATGACACAACCAAGCCTCTTCACCGATTGGACAAGAGCTTCGACTGTCTTCTTCAGACCTGTGAAGACAGCCCCCGCTGTGAATACAAGTCGCACACACACACACACACAGACACACACAGACACACACAGACACACACAGACACACGCACGCACACACAGACACACGCACACAGACACACGCACGCACACACGCGCACACACACACAGACACACACACACAGACACACACAGACACGCGCACGCACACACACACAGACACGCGCACACACACACAGACACACGCACGCACACGCACACAGACACACACACACACACACAGACACACGCACGCACACACACACAGACACGCGCACACACACACAGACACGCGCACACACACACAGACACACAGACACGCGCACACACACACAGACACACACACACACACACACACACAGACACACACAGACACACGCGCACACACACACAGACACACACACACACACAGACACACACAGACACACGCGCACACACACACAGACACACACACACACACACAGACACACACAGACACACGCACGCACACACACACAGACACGCGCACACACACACAGACACACACACACACACACACACACACACAGACACACACAGACACGCGCACACACACACAGACACACACACACACACACACACACAGACACACACACACACACACACACACAGACACACACACACCTCGACTGCATGTGAAGATCTTCAGCAGCAGAGAAATCGTCATCAGCACAGCAAACTTCCCCAAATCTACGAACTGTGACACCAATCTGAGACACAGAGTCATCATCACCACCTTCATCATCATCATCATCATGAAGCAGTGATTAAAGCAGCTGTAAAACATAAAGACACATTTACAGCCGAGCAGGAAAAAGCCAAAGTGTGTCGAGCAGAACATACAGAAGCAAAGCCGGTGATGAGGACGTGACAGTTAGTGTCCTAATATAAATCTAAAACCTTTATCAGTGACAAAGGTAGAGGAGACGTACACAGGAAAGCTACACAGGAAAGCAGAGCAGCACAGCGAGCGTTCAGCTACAGGAGGTTAGCTTGTTACCAAGCCTTAAGAAACATCAAGAGTCTCTGTGGTCAGTTTGCTGGGACAGTGTTTGATGTCAGCCTGGATTCAAACACTGAAAGAGTCCCAAACCTAAACAGGGAGTTTCAGTGCCTGAACCAAGGAACAACTAAACTCGAAATATAAGGGTAATAACAAAGGAACGGCCCCGGGGCAGACCCAGGACATCGTGGAGAGATCTCGGCTTTTCTGCTTAGGCTGCTGTCCCTGCAACCCAGCTTCAGATAAGCAGAAGAAAACTGGATGGATGGATGTGGTGGTGAAAGCAGCAAAAAGATAATTTTCATCTTCACAGCTGGAAAAAGCCCACCTTATTTGCACGGACATGGATCTATAGATATGAGACCACACTGACAAGAACTGTGTTGGTGTAACTGTAAAGGTCACATCCAGCATTGAGTGGATTCAATCGGTGGATCACATTTCTTGAGTATTTTCTGAGCTGCAGTGAGCCTTGTTATTCAGGACTGAGAGGCTCTTATTGTGAAGGCTCTTTTATACTGTTTCCTGTTTTTTGGATCACGTTAATCTGTAACCAACATTAACCCCCTAAGATCCGAACTCTTCCTCGGCATGCATTTTTAATTTCTCTTTGATATTTGGGCATATTGGGACCCGATGAATGTAAAAATAAAGAATTACCAGATTATTTTTTTTACCTAATTTTTGTTTCTAAGAAAAATGAAAGCCACATATGAGGATATTTGTTTAAAATTTCAGTAGAACAGTAGGAGTATAATGTCCTCGTGAGTGGATATCAGGCCGTTGCAGAGCGAAATTGAGTATTTCGGTCTAAATAACCCAAAATGTGATGTCCACACGTGGACGCCAGGTCCTAGGAGGTTAAAGAAGTGAACAAAGAGGAGCTCTTCCATTAACAAACTCACAGTATAAGCAGTCCTAATTGTACCTCATCAATGAGCTTGGAGAGACACCTTCAGCAGCAACAGCTTGATGTGATCATTTTCTGTATGACTAATCAGTCTGGCTCGATTAGGAGCTGGGGCTGCTTACCCTCTTAACTCCCATGAAGGCAATAAGGCTGGACTTGTTTTTTTTCTCAGGATCGTCCTGTGAAAACTTTCTTTTCCAATAACTGTACGTGTCGGAGAATCACGGCAGAGAAATAAGTCTCACCAACTTCATGTCAGCCGTTTTCCAATAAATCTAAAACAGATTACACTGAATTTTGTTTTTGCAACCTGAAGTTGCCCCCTGCTGGTCATTAGAAAGAATGCAGATTCATGGCTGTACATACAGTCTGTGTGAGAGTGTGAGGTGTGTTATTGAGCCTTACAGGGTGCTGATGATGATGATGTCCAGCCAGTTCCAGGGATCTCTGAGGAAGGTGAAGCGTCCCACACAGAAGCCTCTCGCCACGACTTTCACCAGAGCCTCAAACACGAAGATTGCCATGTACACGTACCTGTTCACATAAACGTGAGACAGAGAGCTTTCACACCAGAGAAGTTTGGGCTCGGGAGAGCCCGAGTGCCCTGGAGGGACTTTCCCTGCCGGATACACAATGGACGGGTGGCAGACATGGAGGATCGTGTGCCTGGCAGGACTGTGGATCGAGGACGCTGAAGATATCTACCTATTTGGAACCATGAAAACAGGGTTCTTGCTGATCGGAGCTGGCTTGGCCCTGGCTTATCGGAGAATTAAGAAAGTGGAACCGGCTGTTCAAACCCCCCCAAGGCTGCCCGCTGGGATTGAAACGATGGGACGAGGCGTGATTTCTCAGAATGGGCTCACTGAGTGCAGCATGGTTAAGATCTTGGAGAATCTTACTGCTGCCGTGAATACTCAGAATAAGACCTCTGAGCGAAAGTTGGATCACATCTTGGAGCAGCTCTCTGCTCCAAGATGACAAGACCACGGAGCGCAAGTTTGATAACATCATGGAGAAGCTCGCGGCTCTGCAACGGGAGATTGAGAGACCAGTGTCGGAGTGTTAAAGAACAGCTTTGAAATTCTCATGAGTTGTCCGCATAAAAGAAAAATCACCATCATAATGCAGCTGTCCCTTCGGCGCCAGATGTGGGCTCAAGGCTGGAACTGAACAAAAACACCCTGATAACGACTGTGTTTAGTCTGTTCCTTCTATTCCATGCAAGGCCATCTGGGTTGGCTGGAAGACTGTTTACTTAGCCTGGCAGGGTGAAGGACACTGTCTCAGCTAAACTCTGGACACACACACACATACATCAACACTGATATGCACACACTCATCCCCCCTCCCTTTCCAAACGCCTCCGATGCTTGTTCCCTCCTGGAGAACACGGCGGGTCTGAGACAGTAAAGTGCTTCCATTATACTGAAGAGGAGGCAAACACTTCCACCGCAGATCTCTCCTAAATGGACGAGTCACACAAAAGCTGTCTCGATGGAGAAACATCACAACAGGCCCTTTAAGCCGTCTCTTAATTGTCTGTATGACAAATCTGTTCACATATCAGAACACTCTGAGCATTTCCTGACTCGACAACAGCGAGCAAAGTCAGTTTGACCTTTACAGACCTGTGTGTGCTGCTGCTGTCAGACTGAGGACAGACTGAGGACAGACTGGCTCTTTGTCTTTGAGCCTTAGCATGGATTTAGACTTTAAAACCATTCTCATGCTGTGACTCATCGATGCTGCCATCAACAGCCCTGTTCATCACTTAGTCGTGTTTTTCTGCTCCTGATGAAAGATCTGTGTGTGTGTGTGTGTGTGTGTGTGTGTGTGTGTGTGTGTGTGTGTGTGTGTGTGTATCTTACTTCACCACAGGAAATTTGAACTCCAGAACACCGAAGCCCAGGATCGCCAGTAGGATGAATATACTGAAGAATGTGTGAGAGTTCAGGGAAAACTCAGCTCACCTGGTCCAGAGAGCTAAAACCTGACCACACAGAGGCTCCTGACACTATGACATCATAAAGGATATGGATGAAGAAGGGTCTTGATGGCGAGGGTCCTCAACGGGTTGAATGGACTCAGCAGGTAACAAGACAAGTCAGCACTAAACCTGTTAATGATGTTTCCTTTACTGAGAACCATGAAGGTCTGCAGAGAGACAGGTGAGGGACAGACAGGTGAGAGACAGACGGGTGAGGGACAGACAAGTACGAGACAGGTAAGAGACCTTGCGTGATTGGTAGAAGGGATCTAGATCCTCCAATGGGGTGTTGAGAAGCTGAGGTGGCAGGTCCCCATAGATTAAGGGGAGGGACTTTCCAGTCTCCAGGTGAGCAGCTGGTTTGGGCAGGTTTTTCTGAGTTACCTAGGTTACACACAGGACCTTCCCGTCATGCCGTTGATCAGCGTTATCGAGTGCACTTATTAGTTATCAGTTATTGACAGCTGAAAGTTTGATCAGTACCCATTTATCCTTCCACGTCTTTCGCTCCTTTGCCCCAGTTACATGTTGCTGTTGGACTTCCTGTGAGGCCGTCGTGAAGTGTCTGAAGACATCCGTACCCACAGGTGGCAGCAGAGACACCATGCTGTCATCCTGCAGTGCTGCCCGGATCTTGTTGTCACCTAGCAGCAGGGTTCTACGGGGAAAATAGGGGTGGCATTTTGATGTTTTGATCGGACCATCATGAGACAGGTTAGTTTCACTGCTTGAAACTAACCTGTCTCATGATAGTCCGATTATTTAGAAAACATTCATTAAGTCGTGAGCACTCTGGGATATAAGCCCGAGCTAAAGCACTTAACGGGTTTACTTTAGGGGGGCGCCACAGACCGCACACGTTTAGAAATCAGTTAAATGTATTTGTGTGAAATTAATTTTGTCAGATTTAAGACACCAGAGATAGGCAAGTAATGCGTTACTGTAATCCAATTAGTTTTTTAAATTAACAAGTAATATAAGGGACTACTATTGCAAAAAAAGTAATTAGATTACTGTTAGTTTCCCATAAGCACGCTGTGTTACTGTGCTACTAAACCGTGATTTTTTTTTGTGAGAGTGTCTCATGACAATGACATAAGCGTGTGCGACATTCGTGGTAACAGACGTGTGCAGATCAACAATGGATAATATGGAGCGATGGAGAAAGTAAGACCACGCAGCGTTTAAAGCGTGGAAGTAATCACATTACTTTGAGTTTAAATCCGTAAAAAGGGACACAAACATTAGCGTCTGCTGTTCCCTCTGCGTGGGAAGAAAACTCCTTTCTACAGCGAAAGATGAAACTTCAAATCTGAGCGAGCAGAGAGCACGCTGCCACGGGAATGTGACATTCACAGACAAACCGCCGGATCCCCCCATGACATGACCACTGTGGGCAAACCTCCACCCGCCCCACTCCTGCTAAACAGGGGACAATAGATTTAGGAGCTGCTGAGTCTTTGATTTTTGTTTATTTTCTCCTGTGTTTTACTTGCATCTATTTGAAAGAGTGAGTGTAAACACACAAAAAAATGTTTTATATACTGGATTATGCAGAAAAAATAGAATTTGCTGGAAGGACTATTGCTCGATAACGTATTCAGGTTGTGTATCATGTTTTTGAAAAGTAACTAAGTAAATGCTTTTGAAAATAAGTAATCAGTATTTAGCAACTAATTACTTTTCAAGTAACTTGACCAACACTGCCCTACCCAGTTTAATGAGTAGTGACTCATTAAACTGGGTAGGGCATCTTATATCTGTTATGAAACATTTCACATCACACAACCTACAGAAATGGGTGAGGGTCACAGTGAGGTCAGCTAACGTCATATCATGTTTACTTTGACAAAACCTCCAATCAAGAGGAGTTTTTGATTTTATTGTTTGATTTTTTTAAATCAACTTAACACTTTGCTGTCTTTTAAATTTCTGCCTGTGATGTTACGTAAGTTACGTAAGGCTTCCTCTTCACACATTCAGGACTCTTGACGTGTAGTTGTACCTAAGAGTGCGTAGCTGAACGTGTGTTTTTTATGTGTTCATTGAGGAAAACTTTGCAGAGATGTGAATGATAAAGAACAAAGGCTGTCTTCAATACAAAATCAATACAAATCCTTTCTGAAATCCTGTGCCGCCCACCTGATCCAGCCCTAACGATATGCTTGTCCCCTGCACACTTTGCCCCTCTTTCCTCTCCACTCTCAGATGCTAAAACTCTCAAATAAAGCAAAAAGTAAAAAAGAAGAAACTGTAAAAGAAACATATGAAACATTAATTTTGATCCATATAACCATAAACCACCTGCTTTATGTGCCAATAACACAGTTTTATTTGTGGTATTATTTGTATTTTCTTAGTATTTTCTTACTTTTTTTTGCTATAGCAATGCTTCTAAAAAATATCCTCCATTGTCATAAATGGCCTGTATTTGTACAGCGCTTTACTCGTCCCTAAGAACCCCAAAGCGCTTTACATATCCAGTCATCCACCCATTCACACACACATTCACACACTGGTGATGGCAGCTATATTGTAGCCACCCTGGGGCGCACTGACAGAGGCGAGGCTGCCAGACACTGGCACCACCGGGCCCTCTGACCACCACCAGTAGGCAACGGGTGAAGTGTCTCGCCCAAGGACACAACGACCAAGACTGACCGAGCCGGGGCTCGAACCGGCAACCTTCCCATTACAAGACGAACTGCCAACTCTTGAGCCACGATCGTAATAGTAATTATAATAGTAATAGCATTTTAGGATTGCAGTTCTACACAGAGGAAGGAGTGCAGGTTTGTGAACCAAAGTCTATCACTGTCCCACACGTTTCACTGAAAACCAGTTTAAATCAGACTTACAGCTGTGAAGGATTCAGCCTCAGCTGATTGGCTCTCCTCAGCAGCGCGCCTCTCTCCTTCGTGCTGCTCCAGAAATCAAAAAAAGACATTTTTCTGTCTTCAGCGTCCCACCTCTCTCTGAAACACCTCTGTCTGTCTCTCTGTCTGAATCTGTCTGTTTTCAGTGATCAGCTCTCTGCTCCAGCTGTTTGTCCATGGCTCCTCCCACATTAGTTACAACACACACACAAAGGAACAGAATTGGGAACCGTGTTCTCCCAAAGAGACTCCCACATCCTGATTTCCTGGAAACAGTCTCTCTATCACACACAGAGACACAAACACACAGGAATGAAGCTGTTGGTTGTTTTATAAGAACTCTGTTCATCTGTGGACAAAAACATCTGAGCCATTCTGTCTACTGATTTCATCCTCCCCTGAAAACCCATCTGACTGACTAACTCTGCACACTTTCAGTTAGATTTCTGTCTTTTTTAATTCATTTTTGGCTTCACATTCCTCATCACCTACTTATTACTGCTTAGGTTAATAGGTAGGTTAATAAGTATGTTTAGGTTGTGTTTCATCCTAAACATCAAACTATGTCTTCATCAAACAGCTGCTGGCAATTTCCACGATTTCCATAATAAATAGAGTAAATTTGACAAGTTCACTGCATACTTTCTTATTGTGATATCCACAGGGGAAAAAAACAACTATGTAATTTCTGGAGAAACTGTGGTGGGATTGTTGCTACTGGTGGACTGGTGGTCTTTGTTCTTGGTTGCAGGTAAAGACAAAGTGAAAGGGGCGATGGCTCATAAACACAGGGGTAGTTACAATCAATATGTTCCTGCATTCAAAGTGTCGTCACCCTCATCATTCAGGGACATTTACTTTGTTGTAATAAAGCTCTCCCTCTGAGTACGGGATCATTTTGCCCACTGCAAAACGTTTACAGTTTCTCTCTGAGATTATAGGGACATCTGAAAAGGTTGTTGATGTGTAACAACACCCATAAAAAATATTAGCATGGAAAATGCCGCTGTTCATGCTGTACTCACAACCTTGGAAACACAAGGGAGAGGTCAGCTTTGAACAACTGCAAAGCTCTCCAGAGAGTTGTGCGGTGTGTCGAAAGGATAATTGGAGGTGAGCTTCCCACACACATACGTGTGTGTATATACCTATATCTATTTTAGTTTTTTAAATTAACAAGTAATATAAGGGACTACTATTGCAAAAAATGTAATTAGATTACTGTTAGTTTCCCATAAGCACGCTGTGTTACTGTGCTACTAAACCGTGATTTTTTTTTGTGAGAGTGTCTCATGACAATGACATAAGCGTGTGCGACATTCGTGGTAACAGACGTGTGCAGATCAACAATGGATAATATGGAGCGATGGAGAAAGTAAGACCACGCAGCGTTTAAAGCGTGGAAGTAATCACATTACTTTGAGTTTAAATCCGTAAAAAGGGACACAAACATTAGCGTCTGCTGTTCCCTCTGCGTGGGAAGAAAACTCCTTTCTACAGCGAAAGATGAAACTTCAAATCTGAGCGAGCAGAGAGCACGCTGCCACGGGAATGTGACATTCACAGACAAACCGCCGGATCCCCAAAAAAGAAACGTATCCAAAATCACACAAACAGAAAATGCATTAACCTTATACAAGAGAGCTCATGAAGATTAATGCACAGACACTGATTAAACCTGGCTAAGAACACAGACATATGTAATGAAAATCAGCTTGCTACTTTCATAAGTGTTAGAATAGTGTGAAGTTAACACACTTAAAGCTTGAAGTAATTAGTGAATTGGAAGTGCTCTTGTGGCGATTGAGCAAAACAAGTGATTACTCTAGGAAGAAAATTCAAAATAATTTAATAATGTGGTAAGATTTAAATCTGTCTTTCTCTTGTCACGGTAACTTCCTGAGATAAGACTCAGTATGCAAATTAGCTGAAATGAGTGGTGAGAAAGAAGCTTCCTGTGTGGCTGAGGCTTTGAATGGAGGAAACAGAGGAGTGACTGAGGAGGATTACTTGGTGAAATTAAGCCCCGTGTTTGCCTTTGCTCTCTGTTGCGTCGTACCCTCAACATGCTGTGTGTTTGTCCAGTTTTCCTGCACCTCGGTTCAAAGTCTTGTTTTGTTTTTGCTTTGCTTTTGTGAGTTTTGCCAGCAATAAAGCTGTTTTGAGTTCCAGTCCCGCTCTTTCCTGCCTGCCTGCCACACAGCCAACAATGCCAGTTTCTGGTAGTTGCAGCTCTGAGTGTTTGTTTCTTAATGGTATGAAAAAGATGTCGTCGGAGTGTAAACCAACTGGTCCCAGCTGCAGAACCCTTTGGAACCAGAGAGTGTTGTTCACACATGAAGCCTAGTCATGGAGCTCCAGATATGTTCTAGAAACATCTATTTACATCCTGTCTCAGAGCGACGCTGGAAAAGTCATTTTTGACCAGAATATGTCCTTCAGTGTACAGATGTGCATATTAGCTTCTCTTCACTGGTTTTCTTTTAAATCCAGAATTACATTTAAGATCATTGTCATCACATGGAGAAGTGAATGACCCTTAACCGCTCTAAGCCATGCAGCTGTAACCTCAGGCTATGGAGAGATGAATGCACTGAATGCCTCTTTTCATTCCCCAGGTGTTTATACACACACTACTGCCGACCATTCAGTTTTGTCTTCTCTCTCCCAATTTGTGTTGGATCCTCATTCTGTGCGACCCGCTAATGTTACCTGATGCTACAAAGCTACTGTAACCATAACACGCCTAATTACTGTTATCAGGATAGTGCTAACATTAGCACAACAGTCTGTAGTAGGGTTGCCAACTCTCTGAAAAATAAATACGGGACACCTCGTGGCCAGGGCCGGGCGACCCAGTTGTCTTCACCCTTCCCAGTGTGGTGAATTTTCTAGCTCTTTTTTTGTGTGTGAAATTTTTTTTTTTTAACCATTTGACTTGAAGTTGATTTAAGTAGATGCATATTCTATTCTTTGTGATATGAACACATGTGAAACAAATGATCATTTAGCCATTTATTTTTAGCTCAAAATGAAAACATTAACACAGTAAAACAGGTCTCCTTCTTAAACAGAAGCCTGTCATGCTTAACTTTTGAGAATATAAGTAAATCTTTCTTTAAAATAACTCTGTCCTGCTTAACTTAAAATAATAGAAAATAATAGAAAGAAAAACATTCTTGTAACAGTGCACATTTAGTGCATTTAGTACAATTGGCTTCAGCTGAGGTATTATTTCAGCTTTTCTAATGCTAATCAGCTGCTCCTGTTTGTAAACCCGCTTGTTCCCATGATTACGCATCTTAACTCATCATCATTATTCATCTATGTATTACTTTTATGTATTAGTCATCTATTTGTTGTAATCATCTATCCTTGCAGTTGTTTATTACACAAAATAAATTATATTATCACACTTCTGGCCACATAGCGCTGATATTCACTGCACATGGCCATATTAACTTTTTCCAGCCAGGTGTTTTCCTTTTCCCATTCTTCCCTTTCTCTGAGGGGAACAAACATTGCTGCTCTAACGCTGGGCTCACACTGTGCGGTTTTAGGCCCATTTTGAGCCGATTTTTGAGTCGTGCGAACGATTTGGTGATCAGACCGATTTTGGTTTTCATCGTGCGTCGTGTAGTATACGTGGGGTAACGAGAAGTGATTAACACCTCACGACCGTCACCACAGCCGCTCACACTGCTCACGCGCAAACGTAAACGTTGGTGAAAAAGACGTTGCAGCACGGCTGTGCAGCGTGTGATCTGGACACAAGCGATGGAGGCACAACTTGTAGAACTTTGGAAAGCTCATCCGAGCCTTTTCGATGTGGCATCACAAAATTATCACGACCACAACAACCATGAAAATAGTTGGATTTACACTGCTGCTCAATCACAGCTGCCTGATGAGTGTTTTTCATTATCAGTTTAGCAAAGTTGATGGTGGTGGTGTGTCTGTGTGAGTGTAAGACAGAGAGAGCGAGCGACAGATTGTCTGTTATAACCTTCATTTTATGGAGGCACAGGGTGAGCTCTCAGGTCGCATCAGAGCATCGGGCGGTATAGTGTGAGACCTGCATCATGACCTACCAACTTCTAACCTCTGCGAGTCAATCGTGCAGTTTGAGCAGGAGCTGAATAACGTGACTGAAAAAATCGCACAGTGTCTGCCCAGCTTTAGGTGTACTGTCATCCGAGACTTGCACCGCAGTGTCGGCGTTTGTTTCCCTGTTGGCCATGCTTCTTGTTGTGGTCATCTGTTGTCTTCCGGTATTTTCTCCGCAAGCGACCTTTCCTCGACCAATGAGATGAGCGGTAATCTGAATTGTCATACTCGAATTGTCATAAGTGTGCTGTCAGCTCATTGGTCACAAAGCAGGAGAGGGGCTGGGAATTATGTTTTCCAACAAAGTGTTAATTCCATAAACATTTATAGACTACTTTTGATTCTCACTGTATTACGGGACAAAGTGCGTCCCTCATTAGCTCAATACGGGACGAGTACTTTTGTTTCGAAATACGGGACGATTCCGTATTTTAAGGGACGGTTGGCAACCCTAGTCTGTAGTGAGTTAACCAGGCAGCTGAGTGCATCTTCATTCAGTACAGGGCCCATTTCTCCACTTTCATCACCTGTTGGTCAACAGTCTACATCTCCAATCTCAGTAACAGCCCCCTGAGTTACATTGACATTAGCTAGCTCTGTGCTAATTGATGCTAGCCTTTTCTTTTTGGCCCTTTTTTCTGGTGTTATTTGATAGCAACAGTGAAGAGTGACAGGAAAACAGAGGGAGAGAGAAGACATGCGGCAAAGGATTCGAACCCGGGCCGGCCGCTGACCTGCACAGTCAGCACAGTAGTGCTAATGGCCATAGTTTTGGAAAAACAAAGCTTATTAAATTAATCCAATCTCAGCTGCGGATCACACGACTTCACAGTTACAGGAATCGTCAAATAAAATATTGCAAAAGAAACAAAATGAAGTAACAATGAAGTAAAAGAAGCAAAGATTTTGACCAATCTTACATCTTACAATCTAAAATAACAAAGGGCGTGCAATATATAGAATACTTTGCTTTCACCCCTTCACGTGTTATTGTTGTAAACTGGAAATATGCAGAATTATATATTTAACCAGGAGTTCAGTTTTACCGACTGCTGGTGACAATCAGGTAAAATTACCTGTCGAAATAAATGAGCAGCAAACTGAGTCTGATTTGATCTTTTTATTGAGATTAACACGAGGATTAAACATGGGAGTAAAAACTATAGAAGAAAATACAAGTGGAGCAGTTCTTGTCTTCGAGACGTTCGGTCACCTTCGATCCTAAAACACACAGGTGCTGTAGACGGTCACCTTGTGGCTGATCTCCTGCAGCAGCCCCTTCACTGCTGCCTCCAGCTCCACCAGCTGCTCTGCCTTCTGCTCCAGAGCACGCTCGTTGTCTTCATAAGACTTCTCCAAATCTGAAATGGGAAGAGCATACATGAAGGGATGTCCCGCCTGCTCAGCTTGAAACATTTTCTGTACAGTGTGGTGTCACCTTTCAGCAGCTGCAGCTTGTCACTGGCCTGCAGCAGCAGCTCTTTGGCTTCCTGCTGAAGTGACTGTGCCCTCTTCTTGGCGTCAACCATGCCTCCCGTCTTCTGACCAATAAGCTGCTCCACGGTGGCATACTTCTCCTTCAGCTCGCCGTCCAGCTCCTAACACAAACACCTAATTTTACAAAGGAAACAGACCAACCTGAAAGCCTCTAATGATCACACAGGTGAGCTCACCTTCTTCAGCTCCTCTGCCGTGCTTCTGACGCTCACTGATTCCTGATTGGTCAGTTTGGCACTAAGAGTAACGTTCACAGCTTTGTCCTTCAGCAGCGTCACATCCTGTTCGAGCTTCTGCAGCCTCTGGGTGGCATTTGAAAGCTTTAACTCAGCATCTGCCGTCTCCGACTCCACCTGAACACAACACGGGCATTTGACATGTTACCTGCATGTTTCTGATAGGAAATAGCCGTGTGCAGAGTCAACAGGCAGTAACCGTGAGACTCACCGAGGACAACAGGTGGCTGGTGTTGTGGATGTTGGCCGTGGCCTGCTGGATAGCACTGCTGGCAGCCGTCTGAGCTCTCTGAGCTTCTTCCAGTGCTCGCTTCACTTTCTCCACAGAGTCTCTTACATCACGCGCCTCCTCGCTGAGGAATGCAGGAAGACAGCTGATCAGGTTCAGTGGACAGGTGAAACTTTCAGGTAGGCCAGGGAATCTGAATTTAGTGATTCCAGTTCCATTATCAAAATCACTTATCTATTCGATTCCTATTGATTTTCATTGGCTTCACCATCTCTAAGCAGCCTCTCAAAGACATTACACTCATGGACAGTCACTGTGAATGGTCACATACACTGCCTGCTGCGGTAAATGGCCTGCATTTGTATAGTGCTTTACTTAGTCCCTAAGGACCCCAAAGCGCTTTACACAACATTCATTCGCCCATTCACACACACATCCACACACCGGTGATGGCAAGGTACATTGTAGCCAGCCGCCCTGGGGCGCACTGACAGAGGGGAGGCTGCTGGACACTGGCGCCAGCGGGCCCTCTGACCACCACCAGTAGGCAACGGGTGAAGTGTCTTGCCCAAGGAGCCGGGGCTCAAACCGGCAACCTTCCAATTAGAAGACGAACTGCCAACTCTTGAGCCACGATCGCCCCTGCTGCGGGTCACATGTTTGTGCATGTTGGAGGTGTTTGTTGTGATCAGCGCTGTTACTCAACAAAGTAATTATTGCACATATTACACAGAACACTTTTCTTTAAAGTAATGCAGTAGTTACTTAGTTACACCCAGGAGAAAGAAATTTGTTACATTATTTTCAAGTTTCTCCGTAAAATAAACTGAAACTCATCATTTAACACTATAAACCTGAGGCTTGAGCCCCACACAGACACAAAGCCTGTCCTCATGAGGACACACATCATCTTTCTCTTAGTGTTCAGGTATGAACACAGCGGTCGTCATGGTGATTCTACTGTAGAAGCATGAACAGACAGAGGCTGCAGCCTGACTGCTCAACAGTTTGTTCCCTGTTGAAGTCCAGGCTCTGGGTGCTGAGGTCTGCACACACTCAGCTTTAGCATCATTCTGGGTTCTTGGCTAGCTTAGAGTTAGCATGCTGTCTGTGCAAAGAGCCGAAGTCTGTTAGCATCATAATGGAGCCGTTTCTGTCCTGGAGCAGTCTCCACTGTACCATCGTGCTCTCATCCTTTAATGCAATAAAAATAAAAGTCATGTCCCCACTGGAGACGGCACCACTATTTTCCTCTGACACACAAACTGAAATCAGCTGATTGTAGCGAGGTTGCAAGACCCGATAAGCGTGATCGATAGGAACAAGGAATTGGACTACTGGGAACCAGTTCTCCTCCATTCCCATCCCTACGTTCAGGTCTTTTAATCAATAAATTTGACCTGTTAGTAAGTACAGCAGTATTGATAAGACAAACTGTGCTGCTATCAATATTTATTAATCATTAATTCATTGTACCAGCTGTTAAAACTTTGAGAAACTCTGACAAAAAGGCAGCCGGAGCTCTCTGATCATGGCCGACAGGACAGGAAGGTAGGCAGGGTCGCTTTAATTCACTGCACGTAGCTAAATGCAGCCAATTCAATTCAATTTTATTTATATAGCGCCAAATCACAAAAGTCGCCTCAAGGCGCTTCATAGATACAGAGAAAAACCCAACAATCATATAACCCCCTATGAGCAAGCACTTTGGCAACAGTGGGAAGGAAAAACTCCCTTTTAACAGGAAGAAACCTCCGGCAGAACCAGGCTCAGGGAGGGGCGGGGCCATCTGCTGTGATTGGTTGGGGTGAGAGAAGGAAGACAGGATAAAGACATGCTGTGGAAGAGAGACAGAGATTAATAACAGATATGATTCAATGCAGAGAGGTCTGTTAGCACATAGTGAGTGAGAAAGGTGACTGGAAAGGAAAAACTCAATGCATCATGGGAATCCCCGGCAGCCTACGTCTATTGCAGCATAACTAAGGGAGGATTCAGGGTCACCTGGTCCAGCCCTAACTATATGCTTTAGCAAAAAGGAAAGTTTTAAGCCTAATCTTGAAAGTAGAGATAGTGTCTGTCTCCTGAATCCAAACTGGCCACAGTGAAGTAGCTCAGTGGTTAGCACCGCTGCCTCACAGGGTCTCCTGGCTTGAACCCAGCTCGGCCACTCTTACACGTGTCCACTCAGGGCATTGACACAGAAGAGATTCTTCATCTCAGAAGCCGCTGGTTAAAGGAAGGAAAGCAAATGTAGCTGTGTGTGAGCAGAGAAACGCGTACAGCTGTGGGCAGAAGGTTCATCCATTCACTCATCACAGACACGAATGGGTTACATGCAAACACTACCAAAAACAAACAGAAAATAACAGCATATTTCAAGACAATAATTTGAAACAAGTGTACGCAAGCACGAGTTTTTCCGATATGCAACTGATTTGCAGAGGTCTGGAAGAAGATCCAAGTTGTCACAGAAGAGAGCAAAATGGGTAAGATATTCAAGAACAGGATCAGTTTGTGGAGTATACTTAAAGGCTGGGTCCGTGCCAGGAAGACAAACTATGAACGAATGAATTCAGATATCAGACAGAAGCTTATTACTGGCTACCAAAAGCATCCTGTTGAGCTGCAACAGCATTCATCCCTTCTGAAAGAAAGACAGATTTCCGTCTGGAGAACTTGTAAGATATCATCCCCTGAAGCTGAAGCAAACCAGGCAAACATTACTGATGGACAGGTAAATCTCACCTGGCTCGGCGAGCCTCGTCCAGCAGCTTGTCGGCCCTCTGGATGTCGTCGGCACTTTCCTGCAGGATGTTTTCCACATGTCCCAGTTCTCCCACTTTCTGCCGGATCTCGTCGGTCAGGTTCTGCAGCTGAGCCGGCGTGGTTGGCATCTGCATGTCCAGAACCTCGTTTGCCACAAGTTCAATGCTCTCAAGATCTGCAGCGTCCTCTGAAGTGCCACAAATGCAGTCAGTTTATCTGCAGCCAGCCTCTTTAAAAAGAACTTTTAATCTCCGATCAATGAAAATAAATACCCGAAATTATTCTCAGTCTATCCAACCGTGTCTGAAAGCTTGTCAAGTTACCAGAAACCAGTTTTCAGAAATAATTTCAGCTCGTTAGCGGTTTCTTTAATGTGCCGTACGCAGCAGATGACACGAAGGAACGAGTCTGTGAGCGCGTCGGCCTCTGAGAGTGTCCCAGACACACAAGAGTAGATGGCTTAGTTTCTGATGATTTCATGTACACTACACGATCTAGGATCCTTTAATGCTGCTGCACAGACAGACAGAGAGCTTCTGAGTTCATGTTTGTTAAACAGGATCTATGAGACCTGCAGAAATACAAGAACAAAACTCAACATTGATTTGCTTTTCCATCAGCTAGGGAGTTTTGGTTGTATCATGCACTAGAAGCAGCTTTGGATCCAGGTGTCGGCTATAACCTGGATTGATTTTTTTCCCGTAATGTCATGTGACGGTTGAGCAGGCTGTAAGAAGCCTGCTAATATTATGTAAGAGGGCTGTTTGTTCCACATGAAATGTGATCTTTGCTTTTGAAATGAAAGCAGTTTAAGACTGATTTAGTTTTTCCTGAAATAAAAACGCGTTCCATTCAGGAGAAGAGGGCGGGGAGCATAATGGTCACCATCAGACATGGCGTTCATAAAAAGAAGCTTATAGTTAAGTTCAATAAGGAAGATCTGTAGTCACACATCTGTTTGCTGTCCAGCTGTTTGGTGGTTCATCTACGATTACATCACTTTCTCACAGTGACACAACGTTACCGCTCTAGTCCAATCATCTGCAGTCTAATCAGCCTGGACTCTACTTTCAGTCTCAGTGCACCTTTGTGCAACCCACCCCCCTAACCCTCTGCCATGTTGCTCAGGCTCCATCCAAGCCTCCATCTTCATCTCCACCACCGATGTCTAGACTCTACGGGGTCCCTGTCACAGCTTGCATGCAACTCTGCTTCAATGGGTCATCAGAACCTAATCGCTAAATACCTTAACTGAAGTCTTTATGCCAATGAATCAATTTCACTTCCTTCCAATGATCTCTCCTGATTGTCTCAGGGAAAACTGATGTAACCGTAACTACGGAGGCATTTGAACCAAACAGGAAGTGACACATACGGGTGAGGAAGTCTCTGATGTGTCTGATGAGGCTGCGCAGCTCTTCGTTGCTCTGGTCAACTTTCTGTTTGGTCCTGTTGGTCTTCATCAGGACGTTCTGAGCACTCAGCCTGGCCTTGTCCGCCTGTAGCTTTGCTTCTGACACCTGAGGACAAAACTCAGGTGAGAAAACCCAGCACAGTTCACCTGGAGTGAACACGGAGCAGCAGGGCTCACACCCACCATCTTAGACAGCTTCTCCACTTCCTCCATGGCATGGACAATTTCCTGTTCAGAGTCCCGAGCCTTCCTCAGGACACTGTTGGCCGTTGCTACCGCACCACTACAGCCTTCTCCTCCACACCTGGCCCTGCCCTCAGGATTCACGCAGCCCAGACCACCGCAGGAAGAAGACCCGCATGCGTCTTGACCCAAAGGTGGACTGCCACAGGTCTGGCAGAACCAGGACAGACAACACTCAGTGTTCATGCGTTTATACTGAAACTAACAAACGTTTGTGTTTGTAATACACCGAACTCTGACAACCTGACCTGTGCCGCTCTCCCACCTTGCTGCTGAGCTCTGCTAGGTCCAGACTCTGCAGTTCTCCTGCCAGGTCATCCAGTTTTTGAGCATGCTCAGACTGTCTCTTCGTGAACTTCTCTCGGGTCTGGTTCAGTTTGTCTTCTGTGAGCTGCCGTAGAGCAGCAGAGGCTTCAACCGGGCTGCCGCTGTCGATGGTGGAGGCGTTAGCTCGGGCCTCGGCCTCCTGGGACTGCAGGAAGTACTTAGTGATGCTGTCTGTGGCACCTAGCAACACACAGAAAGTCAAAATCAGCTGAAGGCAACTTTATTTAAATTCTGAAATCCCTGTACTACCTATTTTAGTACTCCTTGGCCCACCTAGTTTCCCTGTGACCTTTAACCCTTTACCTCTGATGTCGGAGTTCTTGATGAACTCGACCTGGTCCAGGAGCTCCTGGACTGTCCCCTCCAGTTTCTGTGCCTCTGACATCACAGTGTCCAGTTTAGTTCCTGCAGCAGAGTCCAAGTCCTCCACCTGGACCAGAGTCTGTTCAGTAAGGTTCAATGTGTGGCTCAGGGCTCCCATCAGGTCACTGAGGGACAAACACGGGTCCGAGGTTAGCATGAGCTGCTTTAGTGCTCAGAGTTCTTGCAACAAAAGTGTTCTCAGCAAACGGCCTTTGGATCTTTGGACCACCAAGATTAATGATTCCTCATAAAACACCAAAACACTCTGATGAAGTGCTAACCGGAGATCGCCACACGCCTTTACCAGCTCAGCAGACTCTCACCCTCTGCTGGCAGGAGTTCTCAAAGTCCACAGGCCAAAAACAATGTTTGAACGGGCCACTAACGACCCGCAGGCCACACTTAGAGAACCCAAGCTTTAAGGAGATGAGATTGAGAGCACATATGTAGTTTAAATGAGAGGTGGTGAGGATTCGCCCAAATTAAGAGTTCTTATGACCTAATGGCCCATCTATATTTTTACTGGCTTGTAAAAAAGGTTTTGTTATATTTTGAAATATTAACCTAATTTAATTGACACAATATTCTAGATTATTTCACTTTTAATCTGGAAAAGGATAGGCTTCCACTAGGGGTGGATTATTCGATTAAAATCGATTCTGGCTTGGATAACGTGATATCGATTCATTAAAATCCTGAATCAATTTTTAAATATTAATTTATTTTGCTCGAAACGCCAGAATCTCGAATTAAACCTCACAAAATTTCAACAACCACCAAACAGCTAAAACAGTAAATGAGAACAGACACAAAGCTCGGACCCGTCGACGCATCAGAATCAGCGAGCTGTCGGCTTTCTCACCCGACGGCACGGACACGGTCAGGCTGAAAGCCGACAGCTGGCCGATTCTGATGTTTTGGCGGGTCCGCGCTTTGTGTTCACGCCCTTTTTGCGCTCGATTCAGAAGCTGCAGGTTTGATCTCTCTCCGAACAATATTGACCGAACCAGCAGCAAAAGAAGATCCAAACTACGCTTCACGTAAACATCGTCTTAGTTTTGCTTTCACCACGATAAAAATCACACTTCATGCATATGGCGTTATTTTTGTGCCGCTATTCTGAGCGCACGTAAAAAAAGTTTGCAGGTGCAAGTGTTGCATTTTGAGGAGAAATTTATTTTGAGCGAAGAAAAGCTAAATTTGAATGAACAAAATTCATTCCTGCGTGCAAAAACTGTATTTCAGTGTTTGCTGTTATCCACACACACACACACACAGCAGCCCCTCTCGCTCAGTTTTTGCGTTTGCACTTGTTCGCAATGTGTTGCTCGCGCTCTCAACATTTCTGCTCAACTCTTTCTCTACACCGTTATATTTGTGCAAAAAAATCTGATTGGCTGTTCTGGTCTCCAATCAGCTCGAAATGACGAAATGCAATATCCCAGAATGCATTTTGTCCAAAACTCAAACCAGGCAGTGGCGGAGGAACACAGCGTGGCGGAGTTTGAAATATTACTCTTTCTGGGTCACAAAATAAACTTTTAAGATATTTTCGTGTGAGAATGTTTCTGTGTGAACTTCAAATACCTGCTCGGTTCATCAAGACATCACATATTTCCAAACGTGCTCTAATGTTTTCAGAGATGCCTGTTACCCAACAGGTGGGGGGATTTAAAAACAGTCCTAAAATGTACAGGTAGCCAGTGGAGTGAAATTAAAATGGGGGTAATGTGCACAGACGTTTTTGTCCCAGTCAAAAGACGTGCTGCAGCATTTTGCACAACCTGCAGACGCCTAATGGATGCATCGCTAACCCCACAATAAAGTGTGTTACAATAATCCAGCCTAGAAGTAACAAAGGCGTGGACTACTGTCTCACAAAGCCGTTTCGATAAGATGGGCCTTACTTTAGCTAATTGCCTCAAATGAAAAAAGTTATATCTTACAACAGCTCTGAGCTGGCTTTCAAGTTTAAGATCTGCCTCCATTTTAACTCCCAGATTAGTGATGACTGGTTTAACAGACTGTGCCAGCGAACCAAGATCTATAGTAGTGGCCTCATCACTTCTGTTTTCTGCTCATTAAAATGTACAAAGTTCAAAGCCATGCAGGCCCTTATTTCATCAAGACACCTGAGCAAAGGGTCTACTGAGAAGTAATTTAGGGCTTCAGGTGAGAAACGGGCTCAAACCTGTCAAAGACAGCAGAGCTAAGGACAGAAGGGTCGAGAACGGACCGGGAAGTCTGCGCAGATAGCACTTTAACAATAAAGAAGTGCAGGAAGTTTTCACAAATTTCCTGAGAGGACTCGACACCAACCGTCTGTGGAGCATGAAGGACCCTGTCAATAGTCTTAAATAAAGCATGAGGCTTACGGCAGTTTGCCTGAATAATAGCAGCAAAATGTTTCTGATACGAATTCCAGTAATTATGTAATATTTGGTACGACACCTGAAGTTTATCCTCCTCCCATTTACGTTCAGCTCTCCTACACTTCATTCAGCCAGGGTTCAGATTTGGCTTTAACTTGCCTAAGCTTAAAGGGGGCCACTGAATCTAAAACGGTTTGGCAGACTGAGTAAAACCAGAGGAAGGGTTCAAAATACGACAGAACCGAGCAACAACAGGAGGAGGATTAACTTTGGTACAAGGGAAACCTCAAACAAGACAGGCTTATGATGCGACCATACAATGTCACAAACCTCTAGAGGTTAGAGACAGGTAAATCCTGAGTTAAAACAAGACCCAACGTGTGCCCATATTTTTGTGTAGGCACAGACACAGGTTGCACAAGATCAAGAGTCAATAAGATTTAAAAAGTCCTTTGCCATTGGCTTGTCGGGGCAGCACACGTGAATAAGTCCCCACCAATAAAGACACGATCATATTTTGGCATAATTTCAGCCAACAGATCAGAAAAGTCGTTTAAGAAGTCTTGATTGTATTTGGGGGTCTGTAAACCACGACACAGAGCTCTGTGTGAGAGCGACCCAGCTCAAACACACTCAGTTCAAAGCTACTAGGTGATGTTGATGAGGACCGTGGTTTACATTTATACTGCTTCTTAAAATCAACCGCTAGTCGTCCTCTGCCTGATATTCGAGGAGAGTTTAAAAAGCAGCTGTCCTCCGGTAAGAGATCTGTGAAAGCGCTGGACTCACCTGCCCTTAACCATGTCTCAGTTATACAGAGGAAATATAAGTGAGACAAGATCATTTGTAACCTTCACTAAAGCTGTTTCTGTGATGAGCTCTGAAACCTGACTGAAACTCTTCAAATAAGCCATTCCTCTGCAGATGATCTGTTAGCTGTTTGACAACTACTCTTTCAAGAATGTTTGATATGAAGGTTGGAGGTTGGCCTATAATTAGCTAAGACTGCTGGGTCTAGAGATGCTTTTTGAGTAAAGGTTTAACTGCAGCCAGCTTGAAGGCCTGTGGTACATAGCTGATTATTAGCTCACGTCAGAGAAGAAAACTGATTGAATTCCAGCTGCGATGTCTGAAATCATGAAAACAGACAACAGTAAGGAGGGTAAACAGTACTTCACCTTTTACTGCAGTATTTTTTAACAGTAGTATTTGAACTTCTACTTAAGTACAGAATGTCTGTACTTGTATCACCTCTGCTGATGTTCAGGTCTCATCAGCACGGTCAGAGATCATCAGAGTGGTCGACAGACACTCGAACAGCGTATCTGTTTTTCTGGTGTAAATTTGTCAGACTGCACTTAGAAAAGGTGTTCCTGACCTTTTTGGTGACTGAGTCTGAGAGAAACAGATTAATCAGAATAAATGCAATCCCACCTGGCCTCCTGCAGCAGCTCCTGGATCTCCGTTAGCGGTTGTGATGCTGGATTCCCATCTAGGATGGTCTGGATGTCGGCAACGCTCCTCTCCATGCTTTCAATGGACTTCCTGTACGGCCCGTTGACGCCGCTAGCTTTGAGGGCGTTTACCTTGTTGACCAGGCGGTGTGTCTGATTGGTCAGCTGGCCAATGATGTTGTCCCACTCGGCGAAGCACTGGTGACAGCGGCTGCAGTTGGGGAAAGTTCCTGAGAATCCGCGAGCGCAAGTGTCGCAGCGCGGCCCGGACACACCCTCCACGCACATGCAGTGACCGCTGACTTTGTTGCACTGCTGCTCGGAGATCCCACGAGGGTCACAGTCACAGGCTGAGGAGACGAGAACAATAACCAATGAGAGTCTGCAGGGCCAACTACAGGAGACGCACTCAAGTACAAAAACACGCTTGACTCCAGCACAGTTTCACAGTGACTTCCTGTTTGCACATTAAGAACATGTGTTTAGCATTTGGCTCCAATCAAACATCTGAAGCTTTATTCTGCTGCAGGAACAACAAATTAAGGCTAATTTTTGCTTTTTTAAATTTGATTCACTCTGACCAGGCAAGCCCTCAAAGGCCAGAGAGTCACAGGGTTTAGGGTTAGTCTGGATGACTGATGTGGAGCTCTGCCCGACGGCTCTGACAGGAGACGAGTTCAAGAACCTGAAGGAAACACAGTGTCTACACTGCTGTTTAATTCATCTCCAGCAGAGGGCGCTACTCTCTCATGTGAACTGATAAAAAAAACAAACAAAGGGACTGATTGTGTTCCTCCAGGCTGCTGTCTCAGTTCTGCTTTTCTTCCTCTCTTCTCCTTGTTTCTGTAAGACCTCCTCCTCCTGACCTTCAGCTTTACTGAACAAAGCGTCTTTGTGGACTTCTGGAGGCTGAGACGGACAGACCGGTCCCATCTCTGTGGAAGCTGGGCCTCAAAACATCTGGGTTTAATTTGAGCTGCAGCAGCCGAGGATGCTGGGAGCTGAAAGGATCCCACAATAAAAGCGTCTGCAGTTTGATCTCAGTCAGAAACAAGTCCCAGACTCTGCACCGAAACTCTGAACCGGATTCTGACCTGGGGCCTGACAGATCGGGACTCTGTTCCAGGTCTCAGAGCTTCACTGACAACTCAAAAGAGTCCGCTTTATTTTTTATTACACCATCACATCTATCACGCCGTCTCACGAGCACATGGCATGGCAAGCCTACCGTGACATTTGATCTCAGGGTCTCCCCAGAACAGTTCTTTACACTCGCTGCACATTCTTCCTCCGAAGCCGGTGTGACAGGAACACTGACCGCTGATCTGTGAACAAACGAACTACAGTCAGACGTGTGGTCTGACGGAGCACAGAAGTACAATTCCATCAGATCTGCGGTTATAAAGCTCACACAACAAACCTTTAATGAAATACAACATTTGTTTTCACCTCGAGGACTTTCGGTCCGTTAATCGCCAGGGGCTGCTCACCTCATTGCAGGATGTCCCGTATGAGTGTTTGGGGTCGCAGTCGCAGGTCTGACAACCGGTGCCCGTCGCCATATTCCAGGTGTCAGGTGCGCAGCGGTCGCAATGCTGGCCGACCACATTGGGTAGACAGTGACACTGACCACTGCTGCGGTCACAGTGACAGTCAGAGGACGGGCAGCTGGAGGGAACGCTGCCAAGCCGGTTACAAACGCACTCTGCGGGTACACAACCGTCAAGGTTCAGCGACGATCGTTCGCCTGATTCTGTGAATGTGGTTACCATGGTAACCCCAGCATACTTACTCCTGCAGTCCTGGAGTAGGGCATTGCCATAGTAACCCAGCGTGCAGCTCTCGCAGGCGGCACCCTCGCTGTGGTACAGGCAGCGCAGACACTCACCAGTCCGGGCATCGCACGATTCGGGGTCCAGCATATCAATGTTGTTGTTGCACTGACACGGCTGACACTGCCCACCCGCCTCCTCGGGGTTTCCATAGTAAGCAGGCGAGCACTCGTCACAGCGAGTACCTGCAGAGGACAAGTAAATGGTTCTTATAAAGACAGGGAGCATAACAATCACACGCCAATTCATACTGGACGCATCGCAGAGCAACATGGGGTTAGCCCACGGATATTTGGGAGGCAGGCTGGGGCAGCAAGCGATCGAACCACCACACTCTGAGTGAGACCAGGTGACCTGCTCCTCAGCTACAGCCACCCCAGGTGAGAGCTAGACACCATTTATGACCAACAGGTGATCGTTCCTCAGGTGTGACATCATCACCTGAACCAACAACATGCCTCACATCGAGCTTCATCCTCAGGTTTGACTTTGTTTAAATAAAGTTTTAAACTTAACAGCCAATCAGCAGCCAGAGATTCATGCTTATTTAAGGGAACCCCGGCTGTTAAGACATGTTTGTGCTAAAATATGTACTGTGCTTTCAATAACATATATGTGGTATTAATGGGGGCGATCGTGGTTCAAGAGTTGGCAGCTCGTCTTGTAATCAGAAGGTTGCCGGTTCGAGCCCCGGCTTGGACAGTCTCGGTCGTTGTGTCCTTGGGCAAGACACTTCACCCGTTGCCTACTGGTGGTGGTCAGAGGGCCCGGTGGCGCCAGTGTCCGGCAGCCTCGCCTCTGTCAGTGCGCCCCAGGGTGGCTGTGGCTACAATGTAGCTGCCATCACCAGTGTGTGAATGGGTGGATGACTGGATATGTAAAGCGCTTTGGGGTCCTTAGGGACTAGTAAAGCGCTATATAAATACAGGCCATTTACCATTTAAAATAGTTACTCCTCGGCCTCCTTTAGCAGTAATGATATCTGTAACAAATGTAGCATATTTGCAGCTCTGGAGGCCAGGATTACTGAATTGGAGACTCGGCTTCGCACCCTTCATTCACCCGTAGCTAGCCAGGCCCCTGTAGCTGGTGCAGCCGAAGATAGCGTAGGCCCCGCTAGCTGTTCCCCGGCAGACCCCAAGCAGCTGGGGAAAGAGGGTGGCTGGGTGACTGTGAGGAGGAACATAGTCCTAAACAGAAGCCCCAGGTACACCACCAAGCCGTTCATGTGTCTAACAGTTTTTCCCCACTCGGCGACGCACCCGCCGGGGGTCAAACTCTGGTAATTGGTGATTCTGTTCTCAGACATGTGAAGCTAGAGACACCGGCAACCATAGTCAATTGTCTTCCAGGGGCCAGAGCAGGCGACATTGAAGGAAAAACTGCTGGCTAAGGGTAAACGTAAATTCAGTAAAATCATAATTCACGTCGGCAGTAATGACACCCGGTTACGCCAATCGGAGGTCACTAAAATCAATATTGAATCGGTGTGCAACTTTGCCAAAACAATGTCGGACTCTGTAGTTTTCTCTGGTCCCCTCCCCAATCAGACCAGGAGTGACATGTTTAGCCGCATGTTCTCCTTAAATTGCTGGCTGTCTGAGTGGTGTCCCAGAAACGATGTGGGCTTCATAGATAATTGGCAAACCTTCTGGAGGAAACCTGGTCTTGTTAGGAGAGACGGCATCCATCCCACTTTGGATGGAGCAGCTCTCATTTCTAGAAATATGGACAAATTTATTAAACCCCCCAAAATATGACTATCCAGAGTTGGGACCAGGAAGCAGAGTTGCAGTCTTACACGCCTCTCTGCAGCTTCTCTCCTCCTGCTACCCCCCCAAAAACCCATCTCCATAGAGACTGTGTCAGCTCCCAAACAGACAAAAAACAAACTAAAAACCAGCAACAAACAACTTAAACATAAACAATCACAAAGAAAGAACAATACAGTATCCACATCTGAACCAAAGAGTAAAACAGTGAAATGTGGATTATTAAATATTAGGTCTCTCTCCTCCAAGTCTCTGTTAGTACATGACTTAATAATTGATCAACAAATTGATTTACTCTGCCTTACAGAAACCTGGTTGCAGCAGGATGATTATGATAGTTTAAATGAATCAACACCCCCGAGTCATTCTAACTACCAGAAATCTCGAAGCACAGGCCGAGGGGGAGGTGTGGCAGCAATTTTTCACACCAGCCTATTAATTAATGAAAGACCAAGACAGACTTTTAATTCATTTGAAAGCCTGATGCTTAACATTGTCCACCCCAGCCCACCCACCACTTTAATCACACTCTAGATCTTGTTTTAACATATGGCATCGAACCTGAACATTTAACAGTGTTTCCTGAAAACCCTCTCCTGTCTGATCATTTCCTGATAACATTTACATTTACAATAATTGATTACACAGCGGTGGAGAGTAGACTTTATCAAAGTAGATGTCTTTCTGAAAGTGCTGTAACTAAGTTTAAGAATATAATCCACCCACTGTTATCATCTCCAATGCCCTGTACCAACACAGAGCAGAGCAGCTATCTGAACGCTACCCCAACAGAGGTCGATTATCTTGTTAATAATTTCACCTCCTCACTACGTACGACTCTGGATACTGTAGCATTCCTACAAAACTGCTCAAAGAAGTCCTGCCATTAATTAATTCTTCGATCTTAAATATGATCAACCTATCTCTAATAATCGGCTATGTACCACAGGCCTTCAAGCTAGCTGTAGTTACACCTTTACTCAAAAAGCATTTCTAGACCCAGCAGTCTTAGCTAATTATAGGCCAATCTCCAACCTTCCTTTCATATCAAACATCCTTGAAAGAGTAGTTGTCAAACAGCTAACAGATCATCTGCAGAGGTTTATTTGAAGAGTTTCAGTCAGGTTTCAGAGCTCAGCACAGCACAGAAACAGCTTTAGTGAAGGTTACAAATGATCTTCTTATGGCCTCTGACAGTGGACTCATCTCTGTGCTTGTCCTGCTAGACCTCAGTGCAGCGTTCGATACTGTCGACCATAATATCCTATTAGAGCGATTAGAACATGCTGTAGGTATTACAGGTACTGTGCTGCAGTGGTTTGTATCATATCTATCTAATAGACTCCAGTTTGTGCATGTAAATGGAGAGTCCTCTTGACACACTGAGGTTAATTATGGAGTTCCACAGGGCTCAGTGCTAGGACCAATTCTGTTTACATTATACATGCTTCCCTTAGGCAGCATCATTAGAAGACATAGCATACATTTACACTGCTATGCAGATGACACCCAGCTCTATCTGTCCATGAAGCCAGATAACACACACCAATGAGTTAAACTGCAGGAATGTCTTAAAGACATAAAGACCTGGATGGCCGCTAACTTTCTGCTTCTTAATTCAGATCAAACTGAGGTTATTGTACTCGGCCCTGAAAAGCTTAGAAGTATGGTATCTAACCAGATTCTTCCTCTGGATGGCATTACCTTGGCCTCCAGTAACGCTGTGAGGAACCTTGGAGTCATTTTTGACCAGGACATGTCCTTCAACGCACATATTAAACAAATATGTAAGACTGTGTTCTTCCATTTGTGCAACATCTCTAAAATTAGAAATATCCTGTCTCAGTGTGACGCTGAAAAACTAGTTCATGCATTTATTACTTCCAGGCTGGACGACTGTAATTCATTATTATCAGGATGTCCAAAAAACTCACTGAAAAGCCTTCAGCTGATCCAAAATGCTGCAGCAAGAGTCCTGACAGGGACTAGAAAGAGAGAGCAGATTTCTCCTGTTTTGGCTTCCTGTTAAATCCAGAATTCAAAATCCTGCTCCTCACATACAAGGTCTTAAATAATCAGGCCCCATCTTATCTTAATGACCTTGTAGTACCATATCACCCTATTAGAGCACTTCGCTCTCGCTCTGCAGGCCTACTTGTTGTTCCTAGAGTATTTAAAAGTAGAATGGGAGGCAGAGCCTTCAGTTTTCAGGCCCCTCTTCTGTGGAACCAGCTTCCAGTTTGGATTCAGGAGACAGACACTATCTCTACTTTCAAGATTAGGCTTCAAACTTTCCTTTTTGCTAAAGCATATAGTTAGGGCTGGACCAGGTGACCCTGAATCCTCCCTTAGTTATGCTGCAATAGATGTAGGCTGCCGGGGGATTCCCATGATGCATTGAGTTTTTCCTTTCCAGTCACCTTTCTCACTCACTATGTGTTAACAGACCTCTCTGCATTGAATCATATCTGTTATTAACCTCTGTCTCTCTTCCACAGCATGTCTTTATCCTGTCTTCCTTCTCTCACCCCAACCAATCACAGCAGATGGCCCCGCCCCTCCCTGAGCCTGGTTCTGCCGGAGGTTTCTTCCTGTTAAAAGGGAGTTTTTCCTTCCCACTGTCGCCAAAGTGCTGCTCATAGGGGGTCATATGATTGTTGGGTTTTTCTCTGTATCTATGAAGCGCCTTGAGGCGACTTTTGTTGTGATTTGGCGCTATATAAATAAAATTGAATTGAATTGAATTTTACACTGACGATAAAGTATCAGAAATACTGCCGATGCTGTCGTCAGTAGAGTGAAACAGCTGTTGTGTTGGCGTGCTTTTCAATGATTTTAACAGATGCGCACCAGAATCCCCGCCTCAACCAGGCCAACATGGCAGCTGGACTGACGCTGCGACCAACAAAGCATCTGCATCTAAATATCTGTGATGAGGTCTTACCTCTGTGTCAGCGTCTGTGTAAATAAAGTTTTCACCTTTGTATCCTGTGTTGCAGACACAGGTGACCTGCTGAGAGTCATCGCTGCGGTAACAACTTCCTGCAAACTGCCGCGGGCTGCCGGGGCCGTCGGGACACATGCAGGGACGACAGTGGTCACCTGACCCCAGTGCTGGGTCACCATAGTAACCATCCAGACATCTGAAAGACAAGAGCACCGATGGCATCATCCTGCTAAATAAACCCAATGGCGATTGGCTGACGGACGGTGGGTAAGTTACCTGTCGCAGGCGCGTCCCGTCGTGTGGTCCCTGCAATCGATGCAGTGGCCACTGTCGGGGTCGCAGACATCGGCATGACCGTTACAGAAGCAGGGGCGGCAGGCGGGGAAACCCCAGTGACCCGGCAGACAGCGGTCGCACTGCCGACCGTACGCACCCGGAACGCAGGAACACTGTCCGGTCAACTGATCGCAGAACACACTGAGAGAACCCTGAGGGTCGCACCCACACGCTGAAAGACACGCACGACGAGGTCACACAGAGGTCAGCGTCAGTAAAGCTTCAGCGCTGACTGTAAACAGATTTTTCATTGATTATAGATGGAGGTGGTTTTGACCTCGGCAGCCGTTGGGTCCAAACTGAAACGTGGACGGAGAACACCTGTCACAGTTCCTGCCGACCACGTTGGGGCGGCACTCACACTGCCCGCCGTGGGGGTCGCACACGGTGCTGAGCGAGCCCTGAGGGTCACACTGGCATTCTGGGAAATGGCATCAGACAAGGAGACACGTCAGAATAACGAGAAGACGCTAAAGCCTCAGTGACAATAGATTTATGACCGCAAGGAATGCGGAGGAGGAGGAGGAACCTGCCGGGTCCTGTTGAGGAAGTGAAGCCTAAGGCGATGGTGAGAGGATGAGTGACAGAGATTAACGTGAAGCAGGGGAGGAGGGGAAGGGGATAAAGATGTGAGGGATCAAAGGTTGGCGTTGGAATGAGGAAGAGGTTTTTGTTTCAGATTTTAAACTTCAATGTTTGGAAGGTTCTCTGAATCTGATTCTGGTTCCTCCTTCCTGGAGTCCTTCCTGTCCAGAGTTGGACAGCAGAAATATTTTCCCCTTCTCTTTCTGACTCTCTCTGATTCTTCCGGGAGGTTTGTTTCCGTGAGGAAACCCCAACCCCTCCAAAGTCACCATAAATACAGACACTGCCCTGAGCTCTAAGCCCTGAGTGTCTCACAAGCAGCCCTTTTCTTTTAAACTCCAGCCAGGAAGCGAGGTTATTAAAGTGAAATCACAGTGCTAAGCTGTGCTACCTTTAGCTCCCTGGTGCAACATGGCGGAGATGCTGAAGATGAAGTTTCTGCAGATGTCAGTTATCGGCGTCTTGACGACACTCTGGCTGTTCTCCAAGCACCGATAACGCTGGAAAGTCTCCCAGGCGACATTCCCGCCCGAGTCCCCGCCCTCTGAGCCTGTGAATATCTCCAAGTTCTTACAGTGAGGCATCAGCACGATCTGAGAAAAATCCCAAATAACCAGGTCAGGAATGAGCATGTTTCACTTTCTGTAACCAGGCTGGCTGAATGTGGTTTTGGTCTGCACTGAAGAAACTGACTGACTTCACGCTCTACTTCCTGAAGTAGAAGATCTAAGCACGCTCACCGAGTCGATCAGCGTATATGGAACCTGGACATCCCCAAAGGTAGCGTACAGTGGCAGGCTGAGGCGGATGGTGTAGTTCAGACCTGATTCAAAACAAACCGGTCTGGGAAGAACCACGTACCTGTAGGGAGAGATCGGGTTAGATACTGAAACCCCAGCAAGGCGAGATAAGCAGATAGACAAAGGCCACGCAGAGGGTCAGCGTGACAGGATGATGGGCTGAGATCAGCTGGGTGAAGAAGGGATAAGGCTTGCAGGAACTAGTCGGTGCTCTTATATTTCACACTTCGACCGGGTTCTTGTCGAAAACTTGTCATGATTTAGAAACTTCTCTCCTGACCGTGAACTTGGGTGAAGCGAGATCATCTGGTTGTCGTCGTCGGGCACCGTGTTGATGCAGCGGCTGTCCGGCTGGATCGGTCCGGGTCTCATCACCGTCATCAGAACCTCCTCCCACACGTCCGGCAGCTGCAGAGCCGACAGACACACAGAGATGTTACCTCTATGCACATAAATAAGCAGGCGCGTGCACGTTTATCTTCTTTTTCAGGCTAACAGATGAGGCAGGTACACGGGTCAACAAAGGCTACAACAACGAGATAAGTGCCAAAATTCTCCCACTGATTCGGGACATGACGACGCACACGTTCAATGGCAGACTCACACCTGCGGTTCGTAGCGGATCAGGATGTCATATTCCATTGAGTGAGGGACGTTGTCTACAGTGAACTCCAAGAAGGCCCCCTCTGGTACGTTGGCTAGCCCGATGCCTGTCCAAGTGGGACTACGGTCCTGAGGGTGTGGCCTCTGGACCACCGTCACTCCCTAAAGAGATGAGATGCAGACACAAAGCTGATGAATACCCTCAACACCTCACATAATCCTGCTGAACTGACATGGAGATGAAATGTGCGAGCCAGCAGGAGGAGAAACTAATCCTCACAGACTGCAGGTCCACCTGTAACAGCCGCCCTGTAACCCAGAGTAAGGTCAGACACTGAAAGGACACTCACAGGTCCAAACTTTGCATCCTCAGCCTCGTAGGTGTAGTGATCCAGAGCAATGAAGTAGAATCCAGACTCCACCTGATCGCAGCGGCGGCTGAACATGTGATCTCTGCAGATGCACTGACCGGTCACGTGATCACACCTGCACGCAGACAGGAAATACAAACATCACAACAAAATAAAATTGTTGGTTCAACTCCCGACGGAGCAAATGTGACATAATACCTAACTCACTGATTGTTGATGGCGCCTCCGAGGTCGCAGTCACATGGTCTGCAGCCGTCCATGTCGTTACTGAGACCCCAGTGTTCAGGCTGGACACACACACTGTTTACAGTCATCTCTCTGCACTAATGTGATGTATAGTGTGTTTTGCATAAATCTCATTAAACAAGACTGATCTTACAGAGTGTGTGTGTGTGTGTGTGTGTGTGTGTGTGTGTGTGTGTGTGTGCGTGAGTGTGCGCGCGCGCCTCACGTCCTGACATGTGTCTTCTGTTTACGTCGGGGTAAATGTCTGAGAGCTCAAAGCTCAGGCTGACTAACAGCAGAGAGCCAAAAGCAAACATTAACCCGATGACTTCATGGAGAGCATGAATGTGGCTCCACAACAAAGGCTCTGCAGCATTAAACGTCCCTCCCAAAGCCAGCCGCCTTTAAAGACTTTTGTTGCTGGTGTGAACTGGTTATCCTCTAACTGGACTGGAGCAGCTCTGTATGACATACTGGGAGCTTTGTTTAATATGAACTGGTCCTTCTTCATCCTGTCGCACTCACTGCAGTGTGAACGGGATCTTTCTTTAGAAGAGATCCCGTTTGCCCCTGCAACAGATTCAACTCGTGAAAACCAGCCAATCAGAAAACAGCGCAGCCTTACAGAGACGGGAGCTGAGAGTGAGGTGTGAGACGACACGAATGTTCCTTCTGCTGCTGGTCTGACTCCAGTCTAACCAGAATGAATGGTCTGAATGGGTTTCTCACCACACACTGGTCACAGTCTCGCCCGGTCACCAGACGTTTGCAGAAACAACTTCCTGTTTCTCTGTCACAGGGGTTTCCTCCAGGTAGAGTTCCCAGAGGACTGCAGGTACACGCTGTCCAACACAGTAACACACAAAAGTACATCACCAAGGCAACGCAGCTTCATTCATAACAACAATGTTAAGTCCCAGCCACGCCCCCTCGAGGTGCTTTACAGCGTGAGGTGTCTGTGTGGGAGTAATCTGGTATCAGCTGGTCCTGCAGGTGTTTCGTTACGTTTTGTACCTTTGCAGCCTTCAGGCTCATCGCTCAGCCCGAAATGCGCCGGCTTGCAGCGCTCGCAGCGTTCTCCCTCCACGTTGGCTTTACAGCGGCACTGACCGGCGATCAGCCCGGCTCGGAAGTCCGTCGTGCCGTCACAGAGTCCTCCGTTCAGAGAGCCCACGGGGTCGCAGTCACAGGCTGCAGAAACAGGACGTTTAGCCAGCTTAACCAGAACCACAGGAGCAATTTTGCCAACAGGGCGTGTTTAGGTGTGAGACTGACACGGATCCACAGACAGGTGAGGACATGATTCACACACTGTGAGCTTCTCTACAGCGCCACCACCAGCCCAGACGCAGGCACCTCTCTGATATGTTGAAGCATTTTATAATTCAATAAGTTAAATGATGGACATATAAGTGCCGTGGAATGACATCATCATAAAAACCGTGAACGTTTCTGACTTTGACCCAAAATAAGATTCGTTTCTATCCTGGAAATTAAACTCCCGCCTCCATCTTTGATCTCTGGAGCACATTTTAACTCTCTACAACGTTGAAGTCACATCACCCACAATCCTTTGCTACTTTAAAGAAATGCAGTGGCAGTAATAACAGAAGGTGCTGCTTATTCAGCCCTCAGAGAGGGATGTGCGAGCTAAGTTGAACTGATCCTCTGTGAGGAGGGCAGGTCTGAGCCTGAGGGAAACCACAAACCTTCATGTGTCACATCAAAAACCCACCTCCATGTTTAGTCTGAGATCCAGCCTTTAATCTACTTCCTGTTGACAAAACAACCTCCTATCCGCGTCTGCCTGTGTCATCATGAAACGTGAACTTCCTCAGAAAACAGCCAACAATTCTTTGTTGATGTGAAAGCAAAGATTGAGGACAAAAAGTCCTCAAAGAACAAAGAAGATGATCAAAAGAGCCATAAAAAACAACCTCGATGGAAGTTTTGGGTAGATGCTTTTAACTTTTAGCCTGGCACCAGTAAAATAACGGTTTACAAACTCTGACACTAAAAAAAAGAGTCAAAGTGGCCATGAACTCACGCTGGCAGATGTTGGTGTCTCTGATGTCACTCTCTGGATGCTGGTAGTAAAACGGTTTGCACTGCTCACAGTTGTTTCCAGCTGTGTTGTGCTCACAGTCGTCACAAACTCCTCCGCTCACGTTTCCCGAAGCCGCAAAGACTGCCCCGTCAAAGTGACACGAGTCCGAGTGCTGGTTACAGTTACACTCTGAGGACACCACAGAAGAAGAAGGGGGACAGTTAAACTACTCCCAGTAGTGATTATGGGCCCTGCCCAGTATGGACCGGTGCAGACTCACTCTTGCAGGCGTTGGTGTTGCGTCCCTCTGCGGGTCTCCAGGGGAGGTCGTGGTAGAAGTCCTGGCACTGTTCACAGTTCAGACCTTTAGTGTTGTGGTTACATAAGCAGTGACCATGAACCTGAAACACAGTCACAAATAATCAATCAGCGTTCGCTTACATTACTGGTCATAAGCTGGGTTTGGGGTTTTTTGTACATGTAGTCAGTTGCCTGTTGCACCGTTTCTTCCAGTGTCTGTGTGATTTTATATTTTTCTACGCTGGTGATGGTTTACTTTCACCACCGGCTCAGCTGCTTATGAAAGAACAACGACGCCAAAGCACAAAGCCTACACTTTGGTCCCCACAGACTGCCATGTTGAATTTCACAGCAGAAGTCAGCATGTTTACAACTTGATATGCTGTTTGCTCACATGTTTAAACTGCTTTAAGCTTAAAGTGTTGATTACTAGGGGCGTGGCCTCTTTGACTCACAGGTGGACGTAGCTGCTAGGTGTCTGCTAGGCCTCACCTCAGCTAATTAGAGTCCCTGATTTGATTGGATGTTACAGACACTAATTGGCAGGTATCTGCGTGACGCTCCCTGGAGCCACTTTCCCATTAGCACCCACTCAGACCAACTGGGCTTCCTGTTACAATCGGGTACCTCCTAATGCGCATGGCTGTCGTCATAGCAACGTGGCCATATAAATACAGTCCGTAATTGTCCTCACCATGCCCTCTGTTATCTGCCCAGCTCCCTCGACGGGGGCGCACTCAGAGGCGTGTCCGTAGCAGAAGCAGTTTCCTCGGACCACCATGTCATAGATGGCGTAGTAGTACTTCTCTTTGATCTCCATACGAGAGTCCAGAAGGTTGTCTCCAAGTGTGTGGAGTTTGGTGAACTTCACCCTCAAGTTGGTGATTTTCAGCATGTCTAAACAAAGAACCAGTAAAATTCATCAATAACTGGTTAACACCCCTACGCTTATTCAGTCTCCGTGACGCAGAGAAGGAGACGTACTCTGGATTCGGGGACTGTAGGGGTCATCGATCCTGAATGCTGGATCCAAAACTCTGAAAATCACCTGAGGAAACAAAACAAACAGCATTACCCGCAGCAGTGTGAATAATACTGATGTTAGTATTATTCACAGAAGCAGGAGCAGCAGATGTACCTCTCCTTCAGTGGATGGCTCAATGTCAGAGTAACGCGAGTCACAGATGACATCGTCAACCTTTCTCATTGGACCCCGGTAAACGGACGGGAAGGACGACTCGCAGTCATAAGCAAAGTAACGGTAAACCTGCCACGTCTTCCCGAAGTCAGCTGACCGCTCAATCACCATGGCAGCAGGTCGAAAGGTCTGAGGAAATAAAAACAAAAGTGGGCAAACTGAGGATCGTGTGGTGAGGATGATGGCGTGGTGAAGACCCGGGCTGGACTGCACAAATCTGGTTTATGCACCATGATCACTGACAAAAGCCCAATTAGATTTCCCCTCTGGCGCTGTGGGCAGGATTTATCCTTCAAGCTCAGTCCTCTACCAGAGGCGTCATATGCAAACATTTCATTCTGTTTGATTTCAGATTATTGATACATAATCAGGTTGGTGCAGGTGTTGTTGTCCTTAGTTGCACTGCAGCATGTGACAATAATTAAAGTCTACACTTAAGCTGCTTGTAGTGACTCATGGTCAAAGCAGCCTGAATCCTTGAATCTCTGTCTTCCCGATTCCCTCCATCTGTTTTCTTACCATGTTCACCTCCTCTTCCTCACTTCTCCTCAGCTGGTGCAGCTGTAGCCTCCTGTGATTGTGAGGTCTGGTTACTGGCTGTTACTGGTACTGCTGTTCACGGTGCAGCAGCTAACATGTTAGTAATTTCACTTTAATTCATTATTTTATTGTTTTCTCAGACTTTCAGCTCCACTTTCTTCCACACTAAACTTTTTCTACAAGCTACGTGAGCACACAGCAAAGGTATGGGAGAAGACAGTTGCATTGTGTAATGCCCGACCAGTCCAGCCCTGGTCGTAACCCTTCCCATTATGGAGTACTTGCTATGTCCTTTCAATACACAACAACTCCTCAATCACTGTGTGCACCTGGTTCTTCAGATTAATAGAGACCAGAATCACCTGTCAACTACCCAGAATCCCCTGCTGCATGTGTAGAACTCACCTTGAAGGTCATGATGAGATGCGTGAAGTGAAACTCAGCCTCTAGGTTGAGCTGGATGGTGACGTTCTCCACACCTACAGACAACAGATCATCAGTTACCAACACTCTGTAGATCAGACTCTGTGCGCCACATCGGTTAAAGAGCCCAGAAATCAACAACACGCTGCAGTCGCTGCACATTAACATGATCGGACCTGAGAAAAGAACTAAATCTGTGTCCAAGAACCAACAGTTCAATTCAGTTGTATTTATATAGCGCCAAATCACAACAACAGTCGCCTCAAGGTGCTTTATATTGGACAACAGGACTCCAAAGAGTGACGACCAAAGGTAACAGCAGATCATCTGTGTTAACATGCCCACTGTCAGAGGATGACACCATAAAGGAGTCCACAGCTCAAACACTGCAGCGAGTACCTGGTTCTGCACAAAACACCGCGGCGCAGACGCACTCGCTCTTGTTGGTTTAAAATGGAGCACTGTAACAAAAAATAATTTCCCCCAGGGATCAATAAAGTATTCTGATTCTGATTCTGATTCATCACGGGAACAGCGAGTTCATCTGGGCAGCAGAGCTCGGCCGAGGCAACAATACAAGCTCACAGCACCTACCATCAGCCAATCAACGCAGACTTACAGATACAGCGAGTAATGGAAAATTAACAAAGACATGAAGCTGCCTGGCTAGCGTTACTTTACCACACTGGGTTTGTGGTGAAGAGCACAATGTGTTGTATGAACCTGTAAGAGGTTTGTTCTGCAGTAAAACTAAACTATCTGTTTGATGAACCTGGACAAATGGCAGGTCGGCTGTTTGCCTCCTCACTGCGGGGCTTTTTAAAGCTGAACATCCCCCACCCCTGGGAATAACTACATGGCCTCCAGCAGGGACCCGCCCCACAACCTGAGAACCTGTAATCATGGAGGAGTGGAGGATAGAGGGTGATAAAACACAGCCTAGCCACAAACATCTTTTCTTCTGACAGTGAAAACCTGTCTGCAGCTCTCAGTCTTTAAACCTGTAACGACACGTCTGACCTTTGGCCTCTCTGAATGTTCTTCCTCACCATTCTCAGTCTGCCACCAGGTCTTCAGTCTGTTTGGGGCAAACGTAGTGACGACGTTCTCGATGCGATGGCTGTCGGTGCGATTGGCCAGCTCGTTGTAGGGCTCTGACGAGTCGCACACAAAGCACTTCTTCTCCTCCTGGTTTATGAGACAGAGGGGGAGGAAAAGGTTAACAGGAGGTGAATTCCTCGGATTCCTCAGTGCCGTAAGTTACTGCAGATAAGAGGAAACTTTCTGACCACAAACTTCCCACATAAGAAAAGTCTGACTTCACCTGAAATAATGCAAGCTTCTCACTGGTTTTGTTTTTAGAGTTAGTGACAAAACTTTGGAAAACTTCCTTCCGGGAACGTCTCAGTCATTAAGAGATGTCAGAAAGTTGCTTGATTCCCGGACAGCCCAACGTGTTTCAGCTTCTCTCAGGGGGGAAACCAAACCCGAGCGATGCAGTGCAGAGGTTACAAAGGGGGGCAGATGAGGGCTTTTACAGTGAAACAGTGTTACTAGCCACTCAAGACAAAAAGCTGCACACCGCTCTTACATAGAGGAGCACTAACAGACACATCAAGTCCGACTGAGAACTGAAGCGTCCCTGTTTCTCTGCTGCCTCTGGACAGAATTATAAAAACAACCAATACATTTTATAGTTTTGATGTTCAAGCAGCAACCACAGAGCGAGGATCTGGGACGAAGGACTGAATGAAAGGAAGGAATTAGAGGATGTATAATCAAAGTCACATGACGGAAGAATGTAGGCGACTCGGAGCGAACACGCTGTTATTAGCTACGGATGACACATGTCCACACACATTTGCCTCAAACATTAAAACCTGATGTTTACAATCAGCCTGTGTGGTTTATTGACTTTTGATTGGATGAAAACAGCGTGACCTTTGAGTTTGCTGTGTTTTCTCCACAGGAACATCTGGACAAACATCTGTCTGCAACCAGCGCTCATGGTTTCCTTATAGGGAGCTCATTTTGCACAGGAAACACTTCAGACTGTAACACACACACGGAGTGGGACTGAGCTGAAGGTCGTTTAAACCGGATGGCTGAGTTTGTCTGATGATACTGGATTCTCCGGTAACGTCGCTTGCGTCTCCGGTACTGAAACGCCCCTGATAAAAGCGCTGCACTGAACTCTTAGCGATACTCAGACCTAATTAGACCACCTAACGTTTAATCCGATAAAGACATCTGAAGTGATCGCTTACACTTCATCCATGTATGAAGACTACCTGAGCACTCATAGCATAAATGTCCCATTCTTTGGACTTCGATGGAAAATTCATCCTGAATCCTTCATATAGGATCTTATTAGAGGTCAGAGGTCACCAACGACTTGTCTCAGTTTTTAAGTTACAGTACTTTCAGTATTTCTGAAAGAAGCTAAAGACTAAGCAGTGATGAGTTCCTGATTGTTGAGCTAAATAGACTGGTACACTCCGGCATGCAGCATGGAGGCGCACGGAGAGGCCGAGCCTGGGGGCGGAGTCTGCTGGGCGATGTGCCCCTTTAACCACAGCTGCCCCCTGTGTTGCCTTTACCTCCTTTTATAAGATGTTTGGTGCCCAGTTGTGTTCTTCTTGGGTCTCTCTGGACTTTTCTCTCTGAGACCTTCAGTCATGATCTTGTTAACCATTAAATTTACCTGCAGGTGGCTGACGATACAGAATGGTTCGGGTCGGTTCATTCCACAGGTGGAGGTGGATGACAACTGATGGGCTCGGCCAATCAGAAGGTCTCCTGTTGCTGGGTAACAGCTGCCTTCAGTGCACACATCACTGAGCTCGGGTTGGCTGATGTCGTCCGCGGCCCCACCCTCCTGAGCACAGGTAAACACCTGCAGACCTGAGAGAAAAAGCTTTAATGGTAAAAATCTGAGCGCAGGATTAACGAAGCCCCGCCCACATTTATTGATTAAAGAGACAAAGCGCAGCTGATTGGAAACTAAACTCAGAGCTGCTTCTCCTGGGCTTGTATTCTGGAGGACATCATGAGGAGAGAAAAATCAGTGAGTCAAACCTTCACGAGTGACTATCTGCAGATTACTGATCATCACTAAGCTGATCTCTGAGAGGACCAAACATGTTTAAAGTCACATGTTACAAACAAACTGCACAGATTTCAACTAAACTTTATTTATCACACATTGACAAAATGTGTGCGTTTGCTTTGAGTTTCATGATCATCAGCTTCTGAATTCTTTTACACATCAAACATGTGGACAAATTCCTAAAGATTATTCCACTAGAACTCATTACAAAAGCCCTCCGAGCCCATTTTATTCTGAAAGTTTCCCGAAGTGTCTAACACTTATTTTCATGTTAGATTATTTCATCATGAATGAAACGAGCGGCTGAGAGGAAGCAGCAGCATTTTGTAATTTTCAACAAAGAAACACGAAGATACAACTCTGGATGTTTGAAATCAAACCCTGACGTGTTTAAGGAAAGTTTGAAATTGGAAAAGTTCAACTTTATTTAACTTACCGAGCAGCAGCGCGAGCTGAAGCTGAAACATGCTGCAAATCCTCACAGTCTGAAGACCCCCCGGACCTCCTCGGACCTCCTTAGCTCCCCTCAAACTCCTCCTCCGAACAGACCGGCTGACTTTCAAATTAAAACATCCGGCCGGAGTAACGTGGTTGTGCTCGCAGCAAGAAAAACACCAAGAACTAAAGAGTTCAAACTGTTGGAGCAGAATAAAGTGATTCCAACACACACACAGAGTAAACAGCTGTTAGCCCTCCTCATCGTTAATTGCCGTTATTTGACTGATTGATTGGTGTCTCTGCAGCTGTTTGAAACATATAAAAAGTTTTTTTCATCTTAAACTCGGTAAATCCCCCCCACTCTCCCCCTCCTCCCTCTCAGGTCCACAGACAAAAGAAATTCCTCACCCCTGCCCCCAATTCTCTCTCTCTCAAGCACACACGTATTTTCTTTGTTGTTGCAGGTGGGATTGAAATCAGGGGGCAGGGCTGGGTGTGTGTTTCGGACCCCCCACCTGAACGCCTGTGGCTGTGTCGCGCGCTTGAAGTATGCGCACTACACGTACGGTGCGTACTATAAGTACGAGAAGTGCGGAAGTGAGAGGCTTGTGAAATGGGACGGTCTAGCCAACGTCGCGCTGTTCAGGTTGCCTAGCAACCATGATACTAACCGCGAGAAACGTCCCATACAGCTTTGTGTGACAGAAACGAAGGAAACCAAACACCCTCTGGCTAAGAGGACGGCACAACACAGAAGAGCCACCTCGTCAGGCCAGGACTCTGCAGCCTATTCACACCTACAGGCCAGTGGACACTCTTTCAAGGATGAGGATGTAACATCCTGGACAGGGAGGAACGCTGGTTTGAGGGCGGAGTCAAGGAGGCCATTTACGTGAAAAAAGGGAAAGACCATCTCTGAATGGAGGAGGGGCCTAAGGGTACATCTGTCACCATCTTACAATGCTGTGATTGCAGCCATTCCCGTTATTGATCAATGAGCTTTGATCAGTGGTTGTTGATCAATGGTCATGTGAATTTGCATAATAATGATGACGCAACTGACCTCCCAGCCCATTGTTCCTTCAGTGGGCTGGTTTCAGTCACTGTGTAAATGTCCTGTTTATAAGATTGGAAATCTGCAGTCAGCTGAGACTGAAGACGTCACCTGGATGAGTGATGAAACGTTTCTCCCACAAAACGCTGCGTCCAGATGAACAGAATCAACCTTTTGGAGAGTCACTTCCTCCTAGTTTCATGTTATCGATGCTCCTTTAACAGGACCCAATGTAAATAAAGTTTTTTATGATATCCACACAGGATAATTCAGTAGCAGATCAGACTTATTGCTTGTCATGTGATTTCTGCTGCAGAACAAAAACATTCCTGTCTCTGTCTGATGACTTTTCCGGGAGCTCGATGTGAAACACGATGAAGCTTTGAGGAGAAATGATGAGTCTATTTATAATAAAGCACTTTTCACAGAGGTGTGGTCACAAAGAGCTGTGCACCAGGATAAAATAAGTACATTAATACCAAAACAGCACAAACAGAAAATAAGACTCCACAGAGTCAGCTAAACGTAGTGTTGTGTTAGACTGTTGCACAGCCTTGGTGTCGCAGACGAAAAGCCCTTTTTCACTACAACGTCGTCACATTTTAGTACCTGCTCGGATGGCTATAAACCCCGGCCAAGCAGGTACTAAAACAGGACCTGGTATTAGTGTCATTGTACCACCCACTCAAGGTTTTGGCCACTGGGATGTGATTAGTGTTGCTTGAAGGGCCTCCAGGGGTAATAAACTGTCTTTAATGGAATGACAGAGAGGGTGTGAGGTTTAAGAGAAGAGGTCACTCAAACATCTCAAGTTTTTCTGCTTCCTTCCTCTTGTCAGTGCGAAATTAATATTTTATGTCACGTCATTAAATACTAAACTGTTGGTGGAGTGAGAGACTGAAGATCGACCGGGCTGCGTGAGCTGGCCCCAGAGACATGATTCCACACAGATGGTTGCTGGCCTGGCGAACCTGGAGCTGTGAACGTAGACAGTGAGCAGCGGGAGCTGAGATAAATGATGTGGGCCCTGGCTATTTAGTGCTCCATATGTTAAATGAAGAGATCTGAAAGGAATCCTAAACCTGCAGAGGTTCTGCAGACATGTGACCAGTCACCACCTAACATTAACATGTGGGCCATTTTGGACATTTGATAATCCTGCTAAAAAAAACAACAACCTACTAAACATCATGTAAATTAAATAAACTAAGGCAACTATGATTAAACAAAAGAGTGTTTATACTCTGAGAGGAAGTAAAACACTTTCATTTTGCTCATTATGTGGAGAAACCGGGCAAAGAAGGCCTGAAGATGGACGTTGATCTGTGCCCTCCGAGTGTGTTTACTGATGCTGTGGAGCGTAACCCTGGCATTCTGTCTGTCTTATATCATTATGTTATCAACAAGCCCTCAAATTATATTGAAGAAGATATGAATGGCTACAAAAGTTTGAATGCTTGTCCGTATTTAGTTTAAGATAACAAACCTCTGTTACTGGACTCACCGGACAAGTGGGCCATGGTCACCGCTCAGGTATTTACCTGATTTTTACTCCAACATGTGGGCTTCATAGATAATTGGCAAACCTTCTGGAGGAAACCTGGTCTTGTTAGGAGAGACGGCATCCATCCCACTTTGGAGCAGCTCTCATTTCTAGAAATATGGACAAATTTATTAAACCCCCCAAAATATGACTATCCAGCGTTGGGAGCAGGAAGCAGAGTTGCAGTCTTACACGCCTCTCTGCAGTTTATGTTACCCCCCCCAAAACCCCATCTCCATAGAGACTGTGTCAGCTCCTAAACAGAAAAAAAACAAACTAAAAACCAGCAAAAAACGACTTAAACATAAACAATCACAAAGAAAGAACAATACAGTATCCACATCTGAACCAAAGAGTAAAACAGTGAAATGTGGATTATTAAATATTAGGTCTCTCTCCTCTAATTATAAGCTAGTCTAAATAAATGAGTCTTAAGATGATGTTTAAAAGAAAAAATACAATCCAGCAAGGGTGTAGATTTGGTTGTGGCGTTGGTGGGGACGGAGAATTCAACCACCGAACCCTGCCCTGATTCTTTTTTTTACTTTTTGTCTTTGCTTCTTTATTAAAAAAAAGGAGAAATATACTTCTCTACGTATGCTATTCTACCTGCTTTTAAAGCATTTAAAATTACAATTCATAGTTTTATGTCACGGCGGGGTGCGCCGATGTGAATGGAAACAGGACCCAAAAGCAGATGATGACGAGTAGTGTAAGTTTGAACAGAAAAGTGATCCTTTATTGGATGACGGCAGGAGTAAACCAGGAAATCCAAGTAAACTGACAAGACACTAAGAAACAAAATACTAAACGGTACTGAGACCAAAACCTAAACTATGACTGTGGTGGAAAATAACAAGCAAAGACCATAACTAAGACTAATAATACATAACAGACGAAAACCGTAACTAAGACTGAGGTCAAATAAACAGACGACCCGACAATGGCATGCAGAAAACAAAGGGCTTAAATACATACATACATACATACATGCATGAGGTGATCAGGGGAAGTGGAGACACATGGGGGAACAGCTGACTGACATAAACCTAATGACAGGACCAGGAGGAGGAAAGCTAAATACAATGAACAAAGAACACATGACACTGTCAGAATAAAACAGGAAATACTAAAACTAAACATGACAACACAACTTAACAGACCTAATACGTGATGAATAAATACAAAACCCCAAAACATAGAAAAACCAGGAACAATAACTGCCTAAACTAAAGGCAAAATAGGAAATAACACAAAAACTATTCACATAACAAAATGAGAACTCAGAGCGCTGGGTCAGAGACCCAGCCTGTGACAGTTTTATATGTGAATTATATAATGTTAAATTACTATTAAACAACTGACTAAGTATTTCAGGCTTTAGTTTACTGCAGCCATATTCCATATAAATCAGGTATCATACAAAAATAAAAATGGCTTCAAATACAGTCGTGACAATGAAAGAATATGACTTGAAGGACTTAACATCATTACTTCAGTTAGTACACCAACATCGCTGATACATCAGCACTAAGGGAACACTGAATGACCTGCTGGTTTTTGTCTCATCTAAGATTAGCACAGAGTAAAAGACCTCTCAGCAAAATTATGCAACATTTTAGGCACTGTTGCCCCGATCAGATCAGTGAGCTGGGATTTTCTATTCTCAACATGAACTACTGTTACAGCAACAGACATGGACCCACACAACAACTCAATGTCCACTATGTGAAGCAGCCAAACACATGCCTGCTCCTCTCGTTAACTGAGAAACTGCTGGCATATTTGTTTTACATCTATACTGTCCAGTGTCTCCTGGTGGACATACGGCAGCATTGTTTAATCTCATTTGAGTCATTGTTGACCTTAGCCCTGTTTTTAGTCTTCTGAGAGCACTGAAGCTTCTTTCAGCCTCAGTACCTGCGTTTTATCCTCAGATTAAAAGTATTATTATGTGCTTGCTTTGCCTCACCTTTGGCCCTGGCTCCTCCCCTCTGCCACCTGATAAAATAACACATGGATTCGTGCCATATAAAAAGTGAGACGTGTCAATTCAGATTCTTTGTCAAACATACACTAATGAATCAGTTTACATCAGCAGCCTAACAACTGTCATGATAATAAATACTAGTTAATCTACAGCACCGAATCATCAGTCACCTGCGACCTCGGCTCTTCACCTCTCAGCTACAACATGGCAGAGCTGCCTCTGTCACCTGATGAATAACAGTGAGACACTCCACATACATGCAGCCACACATGTGCTTCAAATACAGTCACCAACCACCAGGTCATCCTCCAGTTTCACCTGTGATCTTGTGTCACCATTACTCTCTATCACCTGACAAACAGGACAAACATGACAATAAGAATAAAATGTGGAGCTGCTTCAGTGTTTCTGTCACTTTGTGCAGATCCTGACTCGTCAGTAATGTTTGTAGGCTGAGTGCATTTTTAAAACAAGTTGTGCAAACTGCACTACAAGGTGGATATTTGCAAAATCATGACTACCTCATGATATATTGTCTCAAAAATGAACCCTATGAATATGTCAGTGCCATTAGGATGAAATTATTGTGTCACCAACATTTTGACGTTAGACATATAATTCTAACAGCCTCTGTAAACTAATATCCTGGCTGCTCGAGGCTGCTGTTTTCTCCGACAGCTTCAATCAAAATTAGAAACACTGCTCTGAGACTGAGAGAACTAATAGTGCTGCTTGTTGTGCAGTTAGTTTCCAAAATACTTTTTTATATCCAGGCTCTTCCTTGTTGCTGCCGTCCTCCTCTCCTCCTCGCAGCGCAGGCTTGCCGCTGCTAAAACTAAACAGAGCTCCCTGAAAGGCTCAGCCAATCACATTGGCCATAATTGTCACACGAGGTAGGACTGCAGTAGAGAACTTAATTTAACTCTTTCTGCACCGCTGGGTGAATGAGACGCTGACAGATCGTTTTTTTTGCCAAGACGGATGACGTATGACCAACTGGGCACCCCATCTTGCTACAGTGTTTGTTGTAATTGAATACATTGTGAATAAGACTGACCAAGCTAAACTGTACAGCACAGTGAGAAAAGCATTTCCCAGCCTCAAAAGACACAAGGTGAAAGCTTTTATACAGGCTGTTAGTGCGGATGCAGTTGACGAGTACAAAGTGATGACAAAGAAAGACTGTATTACTGTACCTAAAAAAAGCCACATGCATGTTGAGGGTCGTATAGCAGCAGGGCCATTTAAACAAGACATGGTCATGATATTTGAGCCAGACTTAAACCCCCAGTGGCCAGACGATCTTGAGTTTTTTGACACTTTGGTTAAAGTTAAGAAGGGTACTTTACCCATCATAACACTAGGTGTCTCTAACCCAACTGACCGTGAAATTGTCATACCAGGCCGTACATTAGTTGGCTCGGTTCAGACTATTACAGCTGTTTTACCTGCTCAGGTGTTTGAAAAAGCCGCATCTGTAGCTACTGTTAACCAGACAAATACACAAGCCCAGTGTAGCGCTAGTGAAGAGTGGGACCCACCTGTAGATCTTAGCCACCTGGGTGAAGAGCATAGAGTATTAGCGAAACAGATGCTCAGAGAGGAATGCCAGTCTTTCTCTAAAACAGACAATGATATAGGCTGTATTGAAAAACTGAAAATGACCAGATGACCAAAGACTACGAACCAGTCAAACGCACATACCTGTCTGTGCCACGGCCGCTCTACCAAGAGATGAAAAGTTACCTGCATGATTTAATAGCACAAGGCTGGGTCAGGAAGTCAGACTTGTCATACTCCTCACCAGTTGTTTGTGTTAGAAAAAAAGATGGTACTTTAAGACTGTGCATAGACTACAGAGACCTGAATCGGAAAACCCATCCTGATCGCCAGCCCATCCCACGCGTCCAGGATATTATGGACAGTTTGGGTGGAAACTCCTGGTTTTCGCTTTTAGATCAGGGGAAAGCGTACCACCAGGGGTTCATGTCAGAAGAAAGTCGTCCACTCACTGCTTTTGTGACCCCCTGGGGATTATATGAGTGGATTCGCATCCCCTTTGGACTTATGAATGCCCCTGCAGCATTTCAGCGCTGTATGGAAGAGTGCCTGGATGGGCTGCGCGACAACATCTGCATCCCCTATCTGGATGACACATTAGTTTACAGCAAAACGTTCTAAGATCACGTGGAGGACGTGAGAAAAGTGCTCCAGAGATTGAGAGGCTTTGGTATAAAGCTTAAGCCAAGTAAGTGCGACATGTTTAAGTCTGAGGTGCGCTATTTGGGCAGAATAGTGTCTGCAGAGGGCAGTAAAGTGGATCCTGCAGACTTTGAAGCAGTCAAAGCACTCAAAGGTATAAAACCACAAAATGTTGGTCAGCTCAGAAAAATGTTAGGCCTTCTCTCCTACTACAGACAATACATAAAAGACTTCTCCAGAAAAGCAGGTTGTTTGTATGAACTGTTAAAAGCTGACAAAACCACAGAGAACTCAGACACCACAAAAGGGCCAGCAAATGTAGCCTTGTGGGGCCGGCCGGGCAGGCACGGAGACCATGACACTGTTTGCTCCACCCACCAGTGCTGGGGTTCCCAGATTTCACACAGACGCCTCACACAAAGGGCTAGGCGCAGTGTTGTACCAGAGACAAGATGGAAAGCTGTGAGTTATTGCTTATGGCTCCCGTACTCTAACAGCGGCTGAAAAAAAACTACCACTTCCATGCAGGAAAACTAGAATTTTTAGCATTGAAGTGGGCTATCACTGACAAATTCAGAGACTATTTGTACTATGCCCCAACATTTACTGTCTACAGCGATAACAACCCGCTAACGTACATTCTGTCAACAGCCAAACTGAATGCCACCACATCAAGATGGGTCGCTGAGCTCGCTGATTTTCACTTCACCATTAAGTACAAACCAGGGAAGGAAAACAGTGATGCAGATGCTTTATCAAGAATGCCACTTGATGTCGAAACCTTGATGAGAGACTGCTCGGAGGAAGTGCCACCGGACACTATTGCAGCTGCTATCCAGGCCATTGAGGTACAGAAAGACACACCTGCCGCATGGACACTCTCAGCTGCAGCAATGTCAGTCACAGCAGACGGTGAGCCAGCAGAAGCAACATTCACACCCATACCAAAAGAACAGCTTAATGAAGCGCAAAAGTCTGATCCTGTTATAAGCCCTGTATTACAGTGTAAACAGACAGATTCAAAACCACTGCCCAAAGAGCTAAGAACATTTGACCCTAAGACAAAATTCTTGTTCAGAGAGTGGGGCAAGTTAAGACTAGATAACAATGACATCTTGTACAGACTCACTTCTGCCCGGAAACAGCTAGTCCTGCCAGATCAGTTCAAAAAGACTGTACTTGAAGAGCTGCACAATAATATGGGCCATCAAGGTGTTGATCGCACAGTGTCTTTGATACGTGAACGCTTCTTTTGGCCACACATGCAGGCAGACATCGAGCATTATGTGACCAACGTTTGTTCCTGTGTAAAGCAGAAAAAGCCCAGCCATGAAACAAGAGCTCCTTTAACAAACATCGTAACTACGCAGCCCTTTGAGCTGGTGTGTATAGACTTTCTCCATCTTGAAAAATGCAAAGGCGGTTATGAATATATTCTAGTGATAACTGACCACTTCACACGTTTTGCCCAAGCCTATGCCACCACCTCAAAGTCAGGCCGGTTCTAGGACAACACCCTATCACCCAATGGGGAATGGTCAAGTTGAACGTATGAACAGGACATTGTTGCAAATGCTTAGAACGCTAACCGAAACACAAAAGTCAAACTGGAAGGAATCTATCAATAAGCTAATGTATGCATATAATTGCACACATTGTGAAGTCACTGGCTACTCCCCATTTTACCTACTGTTTGGACGGTCACCAAGGCTACCAGTAGATATGCTCTTTGGACTGTACTCAGAAACAGATTTTAGTGACCACAGAGACTACGTTGAAAAATGGAGAAAGGGCATGGAACAAGGATACTCTATAGCAAATGAGAATGCAAAGAAAGCTGCTGAAAAGGGCAAAAGACACTACGACACAAAAGTAAGGAGTTCTGTGTTACAACCTGGCGAGAGAGTTCTGGTCAAAAACCTGACACCTAGAGGAGGCCCAGGGAAACTGAGAGACTATTGGGAGGACACTGTTCACACAGTAGCCAGACAAATGGGGCCTGACCTCCCTATCTATGAGGTAAGACCGGAGAGAGGCAGAGGGCGCTCTAGAGTGCTTCACAGAAACTTGCTTATGTCATGTGACCACTTACCTTTTGAAAAAGTGCCTGAAAAAGATAATCGTACAAGACATGAACAGAAAAAGACTGATAAACCTGTCGCTGTTGTGCCAGACTCTGATGATGAGGGCAGTTTTGATGAATACCGCTGTCATTACGCACCACCTCAACCTGTGTCCCAGCCATCAGAACAAGAACTTCTCACAGCAACGTCTCAGCTCGCAGCTTCAGTCCCTGCTCTTGCACCAACACCAGAGCTTCTTGCTGGAGACCATCTGGAGGCGCCTGACCCAGCTGTCGTGGAGACAACTGGTGAGGAGGCAGAGCCCACTGCAGGTGACATACCTGCCCCTCCTCCACCTGTTGTACTCGAGAGACTTGAGGAGGAGACACCTCAGCGGCCACAGCGAGAGAGACACCCGCCAAGACGGATGACGTATGACCAACTGGGCACCCCATCTTGCTACAGTGTTCAGCCAGCACCGCAACTGCTTCCTGTGTACCCGGGCCTGGTTCCATGGTTTCCAGCTGTGCAGTCATACTGCACCCAGCCCATTGGTTTGTATGGACTCCAGCAAATGTAAGTTGACACTTTTTCACTGATGACTTGAGAACTGTACTTACAGACTGTCATCAAGAAAAAGACATGAACTTTTTCCCATCTGTGGATTATAACCATAGACAATAGACTTTGTGAAGACTCACACATGGACTGGTTATAGACTTTGTCTTCAGTCACCAGTGATGGACTGTGGTGAAACAGGTGTTAAACCCACAGAATTGAGGACATTGGTTCACCGTACTGTTGATGTTGTTAGATTATAATATTATTTTATGCCATGTTAGACCCCTAATTAAAGATTGTGAATTATTATGTAGTTTTAGTTTGCATTATTCTCCTGAATTAGAAGAAGCTGATAACTATTACATTAGTTAAACTGATTTGCATTACATTAGACTGCTGATTTATTGTGGATGAATGATATTGTTTTATGATGTTATAAGAAATACTGTTTGCAGAAAGTCATCGCCTTATTTGTCTGATTAGAAGAGAACGGAACATGCTGGAGTTTTGTGCCCCATCTCAGCAGGAGCAGATAAACGGGGAGCCAAGGTCGTAGCTTAGGCGCTGTGTGAGAGAAAGCATGTGAATGTTTAGGCTTTTATGATAAGGTGGAGACACCAGAGGCTATAAGAGTTTGATCAATGCTCCACCATTTTGAGATCTGATGCTGTCTGCATACATTGTCCATCTCCCACGCGTGTGATCATTAAAATCATCGTTTGACTCAACCCTGCCAGACCAGTGTTGTTATTGTGGTTTTTTCTCTTGTCTCCATCCCCAATTTTGAACTCGTAACAATGTCCTGACTACAAGAGAATATAGACTGAAAAGCATCTTGTTGGTATGATGTCGGGACGACATTTATTTGAGTGGGGGAGAGTGTGACAGGTTGAAGGACTATTTTTTTTGCCTGTCCCATTTGGTTCTTTAGCCGTCAGAATTGTTGTCTGAAGACCAACAAGGAGACCCAATGGATTTACTTTGCCAAATGGATCATCGTGGCATTGCCGTATTGGTCCATTTGATCGACCTTTGTTTTTATTATTTATTAAATTTTATTTTCAGATGTTACAGACGGGACAGACATGAGTGAGGGATAGGAAAGGGAGAGAGAAAGAGGAAGGAAAAGAAAAACAGAAGGGGAGAGGGACAGTGAGAAAGGGGGGGAGAAAAAAAATCTCCTGGATCAGCTGTTGAGAGAAGAAGAGAAAACAAGCAAAAAACAAAACAAAACAAAAAAACAAACAAAGCAACATACTAAACACAACACCATCGCATCAATCTAGCTAAGTGTAAACAGCAGTAAATACTAAATATTCAATGTTGTTGTGCAGCACGCAGGACAGACAGCGCACAATGTGCTTTGAAGTAGCAGCCAAGAAAGGTGTAATTTAAGTCTATGAGCAGTGAACACCCGTGTGCACACCTGTGTGGATCAGCGTGCTTGTATTCAAATGGTTTCCACATGTAATGGTCTGCAAGGGGATGTAGCGAGCCATAGCCCCGTCCCCCAGGGCATGAAGCAGGCCTGTGCTTCAAGGTTTCTGGTAGTTAGAATGACTCGGGGGTGTTGATTCATTTAAACTAACATAATCATCCTGCTGCAAGCAGGTTTCTGTAAGGCAGAGTAAATCGATTTGTTGATCATTATCATTGATTATTAAGTCACGTACTAACAGAGACTTGGAAGAGAGAGACCTAATGGTACTGTTTTACTCTTTGGTGCTGTTGAGGACGCTGTATTGTTCTTTCTTTGTGATTTTTGTGTTGTGTTTGGTTTGTTAAGTTTTGGTTTGTTTTTTGCCTTTTGTCTTTTGCAGACACACTCTCTAAGGGGTCTAGCGTTCTGTGGGGGGATACCAGTAGGAGAGAAACAACTTGGGGTCCTGGACCCAACTCTGGATAGTCACGTTTTGGGGGGTTTATTAAATCTTAATTATCTATGAAGCCCACATAATTTTTTTTTGAAAGAAATTATTTATTTAAGCTGGTAAACAGGGCATTAAAATAATCTGAATGCAAAGAAGAGAAGAAATGTTAGACATGTTCCTTAAATGGAATAAATAAGAATGAGACAAAGATTTTACATGAGAGTCGAAGCCCAGAGAAGAATCAATTGTTACACCAACATTTAGTAGTTAAACAAAAAGAAGCAAGGAGCTGACTGATGTTGGATTTAGTTTACAAGGGCTATAATTATGGTCTCAGTCCTTCTGGCAGTTAAAACAAGGTAACTGCTAGAGAGCCAATCAGTAACCTGAGTTAAGGAGTGAACTAGGGTGGACAGCCTATCCAGCTCATGAGGCTTAAAAAACATGTACAGCTGAATGTCATCAGCATAGAAATAATGAAAAATGTTATTAAAAGATTGAATGATGCCACCTCCTAGGACTTGCTGTCCACATATGTGGACATCACATTTTGGGTTATTTAGACCAAAATACTCAATTTTGCTCTACATGGGCCTGATATCCACTTACGAGGACGTTATACTGCTACTGTTCTATCAAAATTTTAAATGAATATCCTCATTTGTGGCTCTCATTTTTCTTAAAAACAAAAATAAGGTAAAAAAAAATCCGGTAATTCTTTTCTTTTTACATTCATCGGGCCCCAATATGCCCAAATATCAAAGAGAAATTAAAAATGCATGTTGTGGAAGAGTTCGGGTCTTAGGAGGTTAAAGGAAGCAGAAAGCAGAAAGAAAATAATGGACTCAGAACTGAACCTTGTGGAACCCTACAGGTTAGAGATGCAGTGTGAGAGGTCCCACCAGTAGAAACAAACCCAGTCTAACAGGAGACACCAGGCAAACCTTTTAGCCCATTATGTAAGTTTTCTTGGTCAATCACACAAAATTCATTTTACTCATTACTGTAGTTAAGTCATTGAGTGCAATTCGAGCAAAGGGAATAAATGACTCACACTACTGAGGACCATCTTTCATGTCAATCGCCTTTTTTCTCAGAATGGTTGAGAAATGTGTTACAGTTATTATCAGAAAGGAACAGCAGGAGGAGTTCAGTGCTCTAAAAAGTTGATCTTACATAGGTGACTACATCAACGAGTAACTGTAGGAGAGGAAAGGTAATGGATTGTTCTCAACTTCCCCAGAGATAATGGAGAGAGACTCCTGCATCACTCAGGCATTTGTGTCTGTCAGATTTACTGATTTAAACCAAATCCAAACATAAATATAACAAGTCTTAATATTTGTTTTGTCCATAAAGTTTTAATTGGACATTTCTGTCATATAAGGCATGAAGCTATTTGATTAAGAGTTTATTACAAAATAATTGAAAAATGTTCATCTGTGTAGTTTCCTGTCGTCATATTTCTAAAGGCATGTCTTCAGTTGTATTGTAACATACTGTATTTAAAAACAACTCAAAACCTCATCAGAAAAACTTTAAAAAGTTTGAAAACTTGAAACAAAGGGAAAAAAAAGGTAAAAAACAGTGAATAAGATTCTGATTAAATTCAGCTACAGCTGATTCTGGGCAGCACTGCTGTTTGCAGTACTCACTGGTATTTATCACAGTATATTTATCCAGTACACTCAGTGTATACTTGAGTGGAGATCTCCTGTCGAATTGACTCAGCCATCTCCAGCAGGTCGGACACTTCAGCAGCTTTCTGGTTTCTTCTGTGAAGCAGCTGCTGGATCTTCTGCTCCATGTCTGCAGAAACACAAAGAAACTCATTTGAATTCATATCTATCTATCTATCTATCTATCTATCTATCTATCTATCTATCTATCTATCTATCTATCTATCTATCTATCTATCTATCTATCTATCTATCTATCTATCTATCTATCTATCTATCTATCTGTGTATGTATCAGGGTGTGGCAACCCTGGGCACGCATGGTGATTTTTCGTTTTTATGGGCCGATGATTTTTTTTTTCTTTTTTTTGTAACGGTATAAACAATGAAAGGTGGTGGCCGATGTGTAAAAATAACTCTAAATGTTTGGTGGTGGCTATCGTGGAGCTGCCACAGAGGCCAGCAGGTGGCTGAGGGAAAGGTGAGACAGGAGGAGGAGGAGAGACCCGAGGCGGCCGCCGGTCCGAGTGTCAGGTGAACTGAACTTCAGAAGTTATGACCTGCAGTCTATCTGGGTCAGATATAAACCAAGTTTAGGTGGAGTTTATTTTTGTTGTGCTGACTTTTTACAGTCAGTTGCAATAACTCGTACTGCGTACTAGCTAGCATGACGGAGTTTCTATACAGCTGGGTGGGTGCTGTGATGTTACTGATAGTGAACTTTATTTTGTTCAAAAGGTTAGTTAGTAGAGTTGCCAACCGTCCCGTAAAAAGGCGGTCCCGTATTCAGAGAAAATATTACGCGTTTGTATTAAGGTGAAATGGAACAGTTTGTCCCGGACTTCAGCTAGAATGGAAAAAGAGACAAAGCTGGAGTTATTCTTCTTCTCTCATTCTCTCCTCTCCCTCTCCTGTTGCTAATTCAATCATGAAACTGATTAATGATCAGCTGATCAGCTTTTTTCTCTCGTTTGTTTATCTCCCACTTTGCGCCAGAAAGAGGACACCAGTGGATGTCGCGCTAAACATCAGCAGCACGTTTGAGCTTGATCAGCTGTTGTTAGAATGTATTTAATAATATCAGCTTGAGGTTCCAGGTGCAGACACAGACGAAGAGACAGTGCCTTTATTTGGGCTGATTAACGTGGCAAACAACAGAAAGCACTGAGACAAAACTAAACTAGAAGCTGAACTGGGAAAACTAAGAACTGACACTTAACTCAGACAGCAGGGAAGGCTAAGACAGGGTGACAATGATGCACATGACGGAGGCAACTGTGAACAGGTCTCTGTGCTGGAACAACAAGGAACTATGAAACATATATACGTAAGTAACATGGACATGACCAGCACAGAGTCCTGAAACCTGGCGTAACATGGGGGAAGTTGAACAGACGACGCGGCGATGAACAAAGCAAGACTGAGGACTTAAATACACACATGAGGTGATCAGGAGAAGTGGAGACACATGAGAACACAGCTGACTAGAAGGAAACATAATGACAATACAGGGGAGAGTAACACTAACTACAATGAACAAAGAACACCATACTCTTTCAAAATAAAACAGGAAACACAGAGACATAGACATGGAGATAGAACATGAATTTAACCTAACCAGAGACATGAAACATGACAGGTAGACACACGGACCAGGGAGAGATGACAAAAGGGACTAAGAAACCAAGGACTAAACTGCAAACTAGAAAACAACTAGATGCGTTAAACTACACATGTGGATACAAAAATATGCATTAGAACTTAAACCCTGGGCCTCATGGCCTAGTACCATGACACAGCTGATGTTTGCTGGAGCCACAGCTGTAAAGCTGCTGGTCATGATGCCGTTTTGATTATGTGGTGAGAGGGAAACATGAAGATGAAACCAGGAGATGTCCTTACTGAACCATCAGAGCTGTGATGGAGAAACAGGTTTACCTTTTAGGTGACATGAATGAGTTGAAGTTATGAACTGTTTCTGAGAGACAAATAACACCAGGATGCTCTTCTAAGCAGCTGACAGCTGGTAACTGTGCAGGGGCGGGTCTAGTAAAGTGTTGCCAGGGGGCAGGTAGGGCATTAACAGTCTCTCACAGAACAGACTGTGAGAGACTGTTCCAGGGAAAGTAATACAAAAAACACGAGACTAGACAAGGACATAAGAGCTAAGCAGGGAAGATAAGAGAGAGAGGAGAGGAGAAAAGTGCGACCGCCTTCGCCAAGAGCCAAACGAGAAACCATAGTCTTTTGCATGTTTCTTTAACACCGTTGTGTCTGCACTGTCTTGTGCCTGTATCCTTCTGTCTGGTGTTGCACTGTCTTTGTTTTTTTTTTCAATTTTTTACATTTAAATAATATCACTCAGTCTTCCTATTTTCATCTTCATATTATTAACCGCCTTCGTCCCTCACTCACTCCAAACAGTACCGCCATATTTGTCAATGCTCTTGTCACATCTCTTTTAGATTACTGTAATTCTCTTCTCTGTGGTCTACCTCATAAATCCCTCCATGAATTGCACTTAGTTCAAAATTACAGCTGCTCGTATTGTATCCAGAAATAGATGCACTGAACATATAACAGCTGTTTTTAAACAGCTCCATTGGTTTCCAGTTCACCTCTGTGCCAATTTCAAGATCCTGCTTCATACTTTCAAAGTGCTTCATAACCTCGCTCCTCCATATTTATCTGATCTTGTCCTTCAATAGGGCTTTGGAGCAATCTCTTTGCATCCAGACGCAACCTATCTCTATACCGTCCTTTTTCTCTTGAGCTGTTTTTAAAGCATGGTTGGTAGCAATCGTCCTTCCAACACAGTTTGTTTTGATACGTGCCCTTCAAATGTGGCGCCGTGCACCCACAATACATTGTGCCGTTACATCAGTTCCAAAGCCCTATACTCACCCCCTCGTACACTCGGCTCTTTTTCAGCTTCCCTTCTGTCTGTTCCACCTTGCCCGCCTGATGGGACTCAGAGCCTTTGGTAGACTATGGATGTACTTCCACCAGATCTCCAGACCACAAACTGTTTCTTCACTTTTAAATTGTATTTTAAAACCATCTATTCAGAACTGCATTCCCTTCATTATGACTCTGTCTTAGTGCATTTTTACCATTCTTAGCTTTTATACTTTCATGCTTGTTTTTTTTCTCATTTAACTTGTGTTTTTATTTAGTTTTACTATATTTTAATATGTTGTATTGTTGTTACTGTTATTGTACTATTGTAAGGTGACCTAGAGGGCCTTAAAGGCACCTAGAAATAAAATGTATCATTATTATTATTAGCATTACTCTTAATAATTTTTGCACATTGCACCTTATGTAGTCCTGCGCTTATTGTCTGTTATATGTAGCACCATATGGAGGAATTCGTTTCACTGTGTACTGTACCACAGCACAAAGTTGGAATGACAATAAAGCCACTTGATTTAGTTTGAGATTTAGTGGGTGTTAACCATCGGGTGCTTAGTTTATGTAAAATTGTAGTTTGTTGTTTTGGTTAAATTAGCTTAAATTATGTGTGTGTTGTATATGAGTAGACTTGTATACAGTTAAACATGTATGGATTATATAATATCGAAGTCTGAATACTGATTTGTAAATACTGGAATTTGAAATGAGGGGGTAGGTACAGAAAAGGTGCAAACTTTATCCTACTCATTTTCTAGCATACACATTGTGTAGACATAGAGATAATCACGAAACTTGATGTTAAGGTTTTTCTTTTTTCTTGTTATTTCAGTTATATTTACGAAATAAACATTATTGTATTTATGCATCTATATATAGAAGTGGGAGTGGAGATACATGACCGGAAACATACAATAGTTAAACACAGAAGCAAAGCTGTGATGGGGACAGGGATTTTACTTTGTCCAGTGACGACAGAAATGACATTTCAGTGCCTCAGAGTTTATCTGAAGGTCACACCTATCACGCCTCAAACACACCAGCAGGTCAGCGCTCTGACCTTGTATCTGCTGGAGTTTGTCCTCCACTTGTCTCTTCATGTCCTCAGCTTCCATCATGATGTTCTTCAGTCGACCAGCAGCTTGACCCTTGACCTCCTGATTCTGTTGATTTTGCTTTAAAACCTCAAACTGCTTAGTGACATCACTGAGCTCCTGTTGGGCAGAAACAGTGTTCTGATTTTCATCTGAGACTTGAAACTAAAAACAGAGACTCAAAGTTGTGTGCAAAGTTTTACATAGATTTTTCTTATCTTAAAGCCTCAAACACATATAAATGTGTCTGTTGGTGTTTTTACCGTCTCTGCATCAGTGGTCATGTTTAAAGCACTCTCTGCCACCTCTCTGGCTTCTCTCGCTGTCTCTCTGTTCTCTTCAGTTTTGTCCTTCATAGCTTCAATCTCTTTCTGCAGGTCTTTGGTCTGAATCATGAGCCTTGCCTCGATGTTGTCCAGTGTGTCTTCAGCCTGAAACAGAAAACAAACACGAGCACATCAGCATCAGGCTGAACAAACGTCTCAGAGGTCATATGTGAAATATTTTGGATGTTTTACATCTTGGATCCTGTCTTTGGTCTCATCTTTGTTTCTGCTCGCTCTCTCTAAGAGGTTGTTAGCTTTGGCCTGAGCTTTGTCTGCTTCATAAATATCCTGAATGATCTTCTTCACATCAGTGTTCTCCATCTGCTCCCTAAATACAATAAACAAAGACGATTAAGGTTCAGAACACGAAGAGGACAAATATGTGTTCCACCTATAAATCACTAATCAGAAGGACAGGAAGTAAAAACATCAGAGAGCAGTGACACTCAGACTCAGAAAGCTGATTCTGCTCCTGCTGCCGAACATCCGAAGGACCAGTTCAGCACTGAAAGCATCTCACTATGCCTGAGAAAAACATCTAAAACATATGAAGAAAAATAATGTTTCATGCAGTCACAGATCAGCTGTGGATGTGTCCAAAACTCCTCAGTGTTCGTCTGAAAGACTAAAAATGAAAAATGGCCTCTGATACTGTCTGAGGTCATCTTCACAGTCACGGTATTATATTGTTCATGACATCATGAAGCTCCTGTTGGACAGCGTTGTAGTGAGAAGTTGTGTCCTTACCTTTTCCATTTTGAAATGTTATAGAGTCTTTCATTGATGACAAAAATGGGGGAAACACAAATGAGACAGAGCAAATGATCTAAAATCAAAAGAGTAAACATGGACGTATCTGTGGTAAAGTCTTAACTAGGGATGGGTACCAGTATCCGGTGCCATTATGGCACTGACATAAACGGTAGTAACCAGGCCGAAAAGCAGCGCACATTTCGGTGCTTGGTTTCGGTGCTTTTTTTTTTCTTGAGATGTCATACACTTTGGATTCTAGCCAATCATTTTACCTTTCCGAGGATAGTAGGCGGGTCCAGGTACTTACAGTCTTTTATTGCAGAGCTACAGATTAAAAATGCCCAAGGCGAAGCAGTCAAAAGTCTGGCTGTACTTCACAGCAAAAGATGCAAACTCAACAGTCTGCAACAAGTGCTTTAAGGTGATACTGTGATACTGTGCAAAGGAGGTAACACCTCAAATCTGATGAAACACCTGGCGACGTATAGCATTTTTTTAAAAGCTGAGAAATGCACCGTATTTGATAGCTTGCTGTGAGACCTCACACCGAGCACAACTACTGTGGGTGGGTTGCCTGTTATTGGACCCGGAGTTAGCAACATCCCCCAAGCACCTGAAGAGGAGAGTCCTGCCCCCTAGCCCTGCCAGTGTAGCAGAAATGATGAGGATGATGATGGCAGCAGCAGCCGTTCTTCTCTGCGTGAGGAGCTTAATGTTGTTCGTGTGTAATTTACGTTGAGTAGGCTAACCACGTTATTACATTAATGCACGTAAGGTGAACTAGCAAACACCGTCGTAGTTACATGCGGCTGTCTTCTTGTTTGATAGAGTGATACCATATATGCCCTATAGCTGCAAAAAAGGCTAACCTGGTAATCATTTTGCAGAACAAAAGAGACTGCTAAAAATAATAACATAAGAGATTTTTGGACAAAGTTTGTGTTCTCCATTCTTTAAGCACTGGTTCGAGCACCGTTTAAGCACCGGCACCGTTTCAAAAGTACTGGTTTGGCACCGGTATCGGATAAAACCTAAACGATACCCATCCATGGGGGTGGAAAAAAAACAAAAAAAAACAAAAAAAACAAAAAACAAAAAAACATGGGGATGACTCCCTGCTGGAGCCTCTGCTGGATGTCAGCGGGACTGCAGCTGATGGTGGTTTTAGGGCAGGGGTGGGCAACTCCAGGCCTCAAGGGCTGGTGTCCTGGAGGTTTTAGATAGCACCCGGGGTCAGCACACCTGAATCACATGATTAGTTTATTACCAGGCCTCTGGAGAACTTCAAGACATGTTGAGGAGGTTGTTAGCTCTTAGAAACATATAATCATATATGCTGAGAGGTATATAATCGATTGCATAATGATATAATGCCTGATCCTCAGTAGTCTGCAAAGACTCTATGTGCGTTCCAGAATGCTCTGGCATACCACACGTCCTAAGGTCATGATAGAGGTCTTACCTTCTCTTTCTGATATATAGTATAGGAGGACACCTACTTTATCTGTTTGAGTATAAGAGCCCTTTGTTTAGGCGGACCGCATGCCTGGTTGATATGTTATATGTTAATGAGACTATGCATTTTCATGTAACCACAATAAAGAGCAGACTACAGAGGGGCTGACATATAGTGACTGGCGTTTGAGCGGCAGGAACAGCGCTCGTCCCGGTCACCTCCCTCATGCACGAGATCACACAAATAGCTCTGGTGTCTGGTGTGTTGTTTTTGCCATTGTAGTGGATTGTCTCGGTTGTTGCAGCAATAGGTTTGTGCCTAGTTAAAGCTATCAGAGGTCATTTAGCCATTTAAATCAGCTGACATTTCTAAAACCTGCAGGACACTGGCCATTGAGGCCTGGAGCACCCCCACCTCTGTTTTAGGCTAAAGGTTGCATTTCATTTCTAGTTTCTAGTTTAAAGTTTTTGGTTTGAATTAAGCTTTTATGTCATTTTTATGCTCTCAGCACTGACTTGAGTTCCAAAGCTTCCTGCTGCAGGTCCATGGCTGCCTTGGCTTGCTTGTCCAGGTTCTTTAAGTCCTCCAGGAATCTGGTGGCATTTTTCAGCAAATTATTGACGTTGCTGATCATGGACTGGATGTTAGCAGGTGACTGTGGGAGCTCGATTCTCAAAACTGCTTGTGCCATTTTCTCAGTGTCCTTTGGAGGAACCATGTCATCTGTCAGGGAGGAAATGTGAAGAGCAATGAAAAGGTTTCCTGCAGAGAAACATTACATACTCACATACAGCAGCATCACAACAGCACCAACGTTCTCTGTAAAGCCACGCTCTCTCTCTCTGACTTCAAAGGATCCATCCTGTACTTTGCTACCATCTGGTGGGTACTGCCTCAAAGTGGACATGAAACACTACATGTATAAAGCCTAATTTACACCATTCACAGAGAGTTGGGGAATGGCTGCAATCACAGCATTGTAAGATGGCGACAGATGTACCCTTAGGCCCCTCCTCAATTCAGAGATGGTCTTTCCCTTTTCACGTAAATGTCGGGCCTCCTTGACTCCGCCCTCAAACCAGCGTTCCTCCCTGTCCAGGATGTGTACATCTTCATCCTTGAAAGAGTGTCCACTGGCCTGTAGGTGTAAATAGACTGCAGAGTCCTGGCCTGACGAGGTAGCTCTTCTGTGTTTTGCCATCCGCTTCGCCAAAGGTTGTTTGGTTTCCCCGATGTATAAATCCTGGCAATCCTCCTGGCACTTAACAGCGTACACTATGTTACTCTGTTTGTGTCGGGGGACCCGATCTTTGGGGTGGACCAATTTTTAAAAGCCAAAGAGACGCAGTGTTTAGAAAAAATGCGTCTCAGCTGCTCCGATACTCCTGTCACCTACGGGATCACTACTACAGGTTTTCACTTAGACAGCAGTTGTCCTTCTCTCCTGGATCGGCTGGAGCTTTGTTTAGGTGCCTTCCCAGGTTTGACAAAAGTCCAGCTGGGATAACCACATTTACTCAGGGCCTTCTTCATGTGATGTTCGTCTGCTTCCCTGGCCACTGTGTCAGTGGGGATGGTGTTAGCTCTGTGCTGTAGCGTCCTAATGACACCCAGTTTGTGCTCCAGTGGATGATGAGAGTCAAGCCTTAAATGGCCTGTATTTGTATAGCGCTTTACTAGTTCCTAAGGACTCCAAAGCGCTTTACATATCCAGTCATCCACCCATTCACACACACATTCACACACTGGTGATGGCAGCTACATTGTAGCCACAGCCACCCTGGGGCGCACCGACAGAGGCGAGGCTGCCGGACACTGGCGCCACCGGGCCCTCTGACCAGACTAAATACTTATCCATATGTGTAGGTTTACGGTGCACGTCAGCTTTTAGATGTCCCCCATTACTGATGGAAATCTCACAGTCTAAGAAGGCTAACCTGCAATTATTTCATATCCTCCCTGGTGAATTTGATGTGTCGGTCCACCGAGTTATTGTAATCCGTAAAATGTGGTATGTCCTGAGATTTGATTTTCACCCAGGTGTCATCCACAAATCTGAACCAACGGCTTGATGGTGTTCCAGGGTAGGATAGCAAAGCCCTCTTTGCCACTTCTTCCATGTACAAATTGGCCACAATGGGTGAAACTGGGGAGCCCATGGCACACCCGTGATTGCGGTGCCGTGCAGAGGAGGTGGGCGCACCTGCACGGCATCCGCAATCACGAATTGAATATTGTACTGGGTCCTGTGGTTGGCGTTGTTGTTGTGATAATGTTGAGCGGGCAGCAGTAGAGCTGCAGCTCTGTGAGTATTGTGGACAGCATCCGTCAAAGCATTAATAAAAAGTATTAAAATGCCACTGGGTCTGCCGTGTATGTTTACACATATAGTTAGGGCTGGATCAGGTGAATCTACCCATGACCCTCTTAATGAACAACCCCCACTACAGTTTAAATACATGGGATGATCCATCAATTAATTTTAGACCTGGTGAAGCCTCTTGGATGAAATATGTTCACAAACTTAAAGATGTCCAGTTGTTTTCTTTCCAAACTCCTTAGGCTTCCGTGACCTGACTGAGGACCTACACTGAGACTTATCATTTAGTTCTATTTGTCTACTATTTATATTTTATTCTGGGACAGTTGGTGTGCAGCACCCACAATTTTGTTGTACAAGTACAACAACAATAAAGGGTTATTCTATTCTATTCTGGCTGTACAGGACCTCCACATCTGTCCTTTTATGTGGCTTATAAATGATCTGAATTACTGTCTCTTAAATCTGTTGATTTGATGATGATCTATGTCTCACTGAGGAAAGTGAGATGATCTGATGATCATTGCAGGCTGAGAAAGAACACTGTACATGATTGCTCTACAACTTTAAACAATAAGTTAATGAATGTGGAGTGAGCACTGACCCATCAGGTAGTCTTTGACTTGCTGAATAAGCTCTCTGATTTTGTTTTTCTCTCTCTCACACGAGTTTGTATTGTTGTTGATCTGGTCCTGCAGATCTCTGGCCCAGTTTTTGGCATCCCAAGTCATCTCATTGGCATTATTGATCTGACAAAAGAAATCACCTTTTAAAAGATTTAGTTTGTGGAGAGGGATGTGAAATATTACACTATGGTAATTGGTCTACACGTAAGTTTATAATGCTACAACACTAGCATCTGCAAAATTAAAAACATCTTTGTGAGGAAGAAAAGAAAGTGTGATTTGAGTCATCAAATTGAAAAAAACATTTCTGTTTGTTCATCCAAAAAAGTAAAACAGGAAGAGCTCTACTGTTCTGTCGATCACACACAAATATCAAAGAAATGTAGATGCAAAACTCACTGGTCTCGTCAAATGACACCACAACACACCACCAACACACTTCCAAACCAACGTGGTGCTTGGTAAGAGGCCTGCAGGTTTAACCTGTGTTTAACCCTCACCCACTCCCATAGAGAGTAGAGCATTCACCAGTGTTTCCAGTATAGACCTGCCTTGTTCTTGGTGTCCTGCAGTCTGGAAGGCAAATTCATGAGCTGGTCTTTCAGCTTCTCTGCAGTCTTAGAAGCATCCTCACTGACATGAACAGCTCCTTTACAGTTTGGACTTCCGCACTTCCTCTTCCCCAGATCACGCCCACAAAGAGCTCCAGTACACCCTGAACAGTCCTCCAAACCTGGATCGCCACAGACCTTTATCGCATCACAACAAATTGCTTAAACAGTATTCACATTTACCCAGCGGTCATTGTTGATTTGATTATATGGAATCAATGATTTTCACAGCAGCATTGAGACAACAGGACAATCAGCTATTCATTTAATCCTGCAGCTACTCATGTGATATATTAGTCATATGACCTTACAGTTCAATGTTTACATTGTAGGGTTTTTGGTTTGTTTGTTTGTTGACAAACTGCATCTGGTTGTTCTAGATTGGTCATTTTCCAACAAAGAACAATTTCCATGTTTACATCATCTTATCTTGACTTAATGAAAGGTAGGTTTGGTGTTGGTGATGTCTTGCCTAACATCATTGGGTCAAACGAAATTCATAGGTTTGTTCTTTGTAGGAAATGTGCCAGTGGTTTTCAGGTGTACCTGTGTGACCTAACGGTACTGGCTAAAACAGGTGTGGTTTGCTCAAAGCAAGGAGACGCTCGACATTTTGTCTAAGTGTTCGGGTTTTCTAATGGAGAGTGCTGTAAACTAAACATGTCTGCTGAGTTTGGCATCAACTCTGATCTGCTGAACTGTGATTGTGATTTAAGCACCTTGAGACAACAGCTTTAAGGGTTGGTGCTATGTAAATAAACCTGAATTGAATTGTGTTTAAATCATTGGCTAAAAAATTATTGATCACCATACCCTCCAGTTTTATAGGAGCTGAGTTGCTCCCAGTCAGTGACCGCACCACAGGTTCAAACTCAAACCTCTTTGGTAAAGATAAAGATATCTTTATCTCTATCTTTTGGTAAAGATAGTCACCTTCTGTTTGAGCTGAACCACACTCAGCTCTGTGACCTTCTTCTTCAGCAGTGCAAGGTCTCCTGTATTGCACATGCTCAGTTTGTGTTTGACTTCCTGTCTGGTGTCCATGGAGTCCTCTACAGCTTTGCTGACATTTCCCACCCTCTCATCCTCCAACATGAAGAATCTGTAAAGCGTCTGGATCTCATCCAACAGCTCTACAACAGGTTCAGATGAGACACGTGCTAAGCAGAGAAAGTGAAATCATGAAACATGAAGTCTGCTCTGTGATGAAAACAAAGGTTTATGTTTAAAAAGATGAATTCATTGCCTGACAAATAGATCTGCTCTGTTTTTAACTGAACCATGAAAGCAGTTTCTGAGAATATTTATGTTTCTTCACTTTCTGTTAGAGATAAGTGAACATTTTTAGGTATTTAGCTTCACATTAAGACCGTGCATGTCCTGATCTTTAATTTAAATGTGGAGTCTTCAAAAACTCAGAAAAGGATCTTGTGTAGTTTATCTGAAGATGTTTAAAATCCTCTGATGTGATGTGATATGATTTTAAAAACAAAACATATAAAAAAAGGAATGTACCTTTCTGTTGGTCATTTACGTTATCAGTTGGCACACTGGTGAGTTTCTTCTTAAGGTTCATGATTTCTAGATGAATGTCGTCAATTTCAGTGTTGAAGAGGGGAGACATGTCAATCAGGATCACATTTGTGTCGATGGCATCTTTCACCTTCCTGTGAGATGAATACACTCTGATTATTTAGCATAAGCTAAATCTTCCTGAGTGCTCTTTGATTGTACAGTATTGTGAAAAAGTCTTGAGTCAACCTCATTTCTTAATATTTTGCTAAGTTAAAGGCAAATATGTGACTATTTATTGAAACATGCAGCCATAAATTGAAATAGATAAAAACAGACTGCACAATTCTAACAAACTTGAACGTCAGTATTTGGCAGAGGTGTGGACTCGAGTCAGACTCGAGTCATTAATTTTATGACTTTAGACTTGACTTGAAAAAATGTTCTAAGACTTGTGACTTGACTTGGACTTTTACACCAATGACCTGGGACTTGAATTGGACTTGAACTGGTTTACTTGAGAAGACTTGATATTTCACCCCAAATATAAAATTTAACATGCATATTATATAGAGATTGAAAATGTGACGTCATTCAGGGGTAAAACCGCAAAGGATTCTGGGAACTCGTGGCAAGCGGTACTAGCACATGCAGGCTTTCAATTGAAATCAGTCACACAGCGATAAAAAGAAACACAAAAATGGCAAGAAGCTGTTGTATTATTAACTGCAATAGCCGGTCGCATGACAGCCACGGGAAGCCGACGGGTAAAGAGATCGGTTGTTATCGGATTATGTCGTTGAAGAGAAATTGTTCGAGCCATGTTTCCAAAGTAACAAAGAGGCGACGGATGGCCTGGATTGCAGCCATTCAAAGACCAAATTTAACATCCCAGAACCCTCCAGCTCACAGGTTAGTCTGCTCCAAGCATTTCCACAAAGGTCAGTCTGCTGTTGTAGTTAATGCGTCATTTTTCTTAACATAATTGGTGATATAGGTTACAAGCAAGTCTGGCGCTGAACAAAAATTGTTGCGCTATGCTCCTTTATTTATTGTGCATAAATAGTGAATTGTCCTGACACAATATTGTGTTTCGCTTCTGTTATTATGGTACATTGACAAAAACATATACTTTTATTCACAGGATAAAACAGTTGTTTTGTATCACTAATTGCCCAGTGCGATTACAACATACAATATTATTGTCACTGCTACATTTCTGTAATGAACCAGAAATTATTTCCACTACTAATTAATTACCGTTGAGCTCAAAGGTTATATTAATAAACGGTTAACGAATGTGTATTTATGAAGACGATTTGTGAGACTGGTAAAATTATGATACGTACGATGGTCCTTCGTTCGGTGCATTTCAAGGTCCTGCACCCATCCGTCGGTAAACTGTACCTGGGCTTGTTGCATGACCTGAAGTTACTAAACTTCATGAGTGTGTGCACTCACTCCAAGAACCGTATGATTATAAATATGCATATAAATATGCTACGATGAGATAGCTGACTTCATCTAACTAGCAAATGTTGTCCAGGCTACGTTGGTGATACAGTTCTTTTTAATGTGTATGATATTTTTGTCATGCGATTTTAAAGCCGGTCCTACAAGCGCATCCAAGAATAACATGCAGCTTATCTCAGAACTGTCGGTGAAAATTATTCTTGGAGCTAAGTTTAATTGAGCTGCATTTTAAAGAGGTGCAATTTCACAATTTGTGTATATTTTCTAAGTTCACTATTTTGTCATGTGTTGAGAAAAACACAGATTTAAAAATTACATGGTCTAATATTTACATTTAGCATATAATGGCAACATGCTTTTTTCGGGTTTTTTTAAAGACTCGAAAGGACTTGAAATTCAAAATTTCAGACTTGTGACTTTACTCGGACTTTTACACCAGTGACTTGAGACTCGACTCTGACTTGCCTGACATTACTTGAGACTTGATTTGAGACTTGAGGATAAAGACTTGAGACTTACTTGAGACTTGCAAAACAATGACTTGATCCAACCTCTGGTATTTGGTATGATCACCTTCATTCTTCAGCACAGATTGAGCTCTCTGAGGTAGCTTTCTGTAATTTGTTTTAGTCCACAGAAAGAGTTCTCCACGCTTCTTGAAGGACATCCAAAGTGCTTCTTTGGATGATGATCCCACACTGCTTAACCCTGTGTGGCCCTGGGACCATAAATGGTCCCTTTAGGTTTTCAGTTACAAGCCATTTGCACTGTGTTGAATGGAATATAGCCAAATTCTCTAAAAAAAAGTTTGGCATAATTTCATTTCAAAATTCAAGTCTGACTTCCTTAAATTAGCTTCAGTGGCTAAGCTAACAATACACATCCTCTTAGAGCCCTGGGGACCATTTTTGGTCCCCATTGACTTCCATTATAAACGCTATTTTTCACTGCAGAATTATTACCGTTAATGTCTTGGTGATTACTCATGTCTCCGTCTCGTTTTGGTCTATGAGCCTTAGAGTTGTAATTTTTTTATTTGTCCACCGGGTGGCGCCCTTGCTCCACATTTGATCCCTGCTGGAAAACAGCGGGCTGCTTGGATAGACCTGCGGGAAACGAAGCCTCATTTCCGGCGTGCAGCAGCGGCTTCGCCCGCTGATCGGGCGGGACCATTTTTCGGTCCCTAGGACCGTTAGAGGGTGCTTTTTTTTTTTTAGTCAACAGGAAATGACGTATTTGTTGTCACGTGGTATCGGACGTGTGGGCTGGAAAAAGCAGTCCCCGGTGATCGTGCCCCGGTGATCGTCGCGACTTACCCCGGCAACATGCACTTATTTCGGCCTAGAGGAGGAGCATTTGCCGCCTGGAGACCATTTTCTGGTCCTGAAAAAAAAAAAAAAAGGCGATCGAAATGACTGTTCGTGCCAATCTTTAGTCCATCTAAAGGCCTAATTATAATAACAAAGAAATATTACTTCAAATGTTTTTTTTGGAAAATATTTAGTTTTTTGTTTTTTGGGGCTAAAAAACGGCGCTCATGTAATAAAACTGGGATTTAAAGGGTTAAAACAACGAAAATATAATTAAAACTTTATATGAATATTTCAGGGAGAAGTAGTTTTAAAAGACTGACCAATTTAAAGTGGAAAAAAATATGAATATATAATCTTTTTATTGCACTTTTGGGGCGGGACCATTTATGGTCCCCAGGGCTCGGAAGGGGTGCATTTTTAAAGGGCCACACAAGAGTTAAATATTGTTGATGTGCAGGCTATGGGGAAGCAACTCCATGTCTAACAGTATTCTGTTATGTGTTTTGGTATTACATGGTTTTGTATGGTGGATCAAAGCTGATGGTACTTTTCTGCATTCATCAGTTTTATCAAAGATCTTAATTCTGACCACCTCCTTTAAATTTGTCAGTCCGTCAGATTTTAGTTTAATAAATTTTTTGGCATTTCTTAAGGACATGATGTTTTAGACACTGTTCATCTGAAATGTTCAAATTTTTTAGGCCTGGCACTTCAGATACATATCAAATTTCCTTCCTCTGAATCTGGTAAGTTACAAGAACTGGACTGAAAATGAGTAAAAAAGCAGCCTATGTCCAAAGAAAAACTTTGAAAGACCTTCAGAAACTATGCTCAAAAACACTTTACAAAATTACGGGAAAGTCTGGCTCCTTGGAAGAAAAATATAAAGAAATGAGGGATGACTCAAGAGTTTTCCAGTATACTGTATATTTTTACATTTAGCATTAGTGGAGTTCCTTTTAAGTTCATCCTCTCATGCCTTACCTAACCTTCAAAGACATTTTCTCCAGTTTCTCCACGCTTGGTGGGGAGATTACTCTCAGGTTGGCCAGGCTGTCCAGCATAGAGTGCATGTTAATCATCTCCTGCAGGTGCTGGTTATCTGTGGGCTGTACATTGTTATGAGGGATAAGGGTCCTCATTTTCTGGGCAGCTCGCTGGACATCAGTGACAATTTGAGTCCAGAGTGCGTTGCAGGGATGGCACGGTTCACAGGCTGGGAATAATGTATTGAAGCCGGGCGTGCACTCATCACAGAATATACCGCTTACACCCGCCCGACAGATGCACTTGCCAGTCTCAGGGTCACATGATGGTTGTTTGGTTCCCTCCAGATTGCAGTCACAAGCTGAAAACAAGATAAAACATGGTATCTTCGCATGAAAACAAGGGGGATTTAGAAAAGGTTAAAGTGGACCTGCGCTGCTGCTACTTAGAATACACTTTCCCCCAATAAACTGTAAACTCAATAAATCAGTGTGTCTATGCCTTAAAAGTAGAATGGGAGGCGGAGCCTTCAGTTTTCAGGCCCCTCTTCTGTGGAACCAGCTTCCAGTTTGGATTCAGGAGACAGACACTATCTCTACTTTTAAGATTAGGCTTCAAACTTTCCTTTGTTCTAAAGCATATAGATAGGGTTGGATCAGTTGTCTAGGCTGCTGGGGGATTCTCAGGATGCACCAATGTATTTACACACCTGTCTGCATTTAATTATTAGTTAATATTAATGTCTGGTTCTCTTCCACACCCTGTCTTTGACCTGCGTTCTTCCTGGAACAGTGCAAAGTTTCCAAATAAGACAGAAGTGGTAGATGTGGATGTTGTGCTTTGAGTGCAGCTCTTTCAGTGACCATATAAGAATATCCCCATCCTGCGACATCAAGCAGATCAAAGAGTATAAAAAGTGTGATAAAATGAGTCTTCAGAACAGTCTGCACCCTTTTTTTGGTTTTTGGTTCACTGCCCTCAATATTTGAAACTTTGGAACGATTTATATGAATAAACACCACTGGAGACATATGTCAGAAAAGAAAAGAAGAATTGTCCACTTAAAGGAAACATTGAAATATTACTCACAGATACACTGCAGGTCTGGATTCCTAAAATGATTTTCTCTGCATTCATCACAGTGCCTTCCTCCAAACTCAGGATGGCATGGACAATGTCCAGTTACCTGAATATGTCACAGCACATTCATTCAAAGTTTAACCATCAGCATCTACTGCAGGTGATTATTTATAATTTTGTTTTTTATTTGAAATAAAAACAACCTTGAAATGGACACACAAACACACAAGGCTGTTTTTCTGAGGTGAGAGGAGTAGCAGAGTGACAGTCTCACACCCTAAATGATAAATGAAAACTGAACCCTGTGGTCACACGCCGACACTGTCTGTGGCTGTGGAGCTCTTGCCTTGTCACAGATGTTGGAGATAGATTTGATGAGGTCACAGCTGCAGGGCTGACATCCCGAGGCTATGTTCAGATTCCAGTATCTGTCCTCACATTCATCACAGAGTTTACCTATCACACCTGTCCTACAGGGACACTGTCCTGTCCTGGGATCACAGAAACAGGGTCTCCCCAGAGGACACCGAGTCTCCTGAGTCCCCCGTCGATCACAGGAGCATTCTGGAAAATACTTTTATTTTAGTGTTTGTCAGACCATTGTGAAATATAGAAAAGAAATACAGGGTATACAGTATAGATGGAGCAATAAAGAAGAAAATTTATGCAAGAAGATTATTGATGATGGAAGCATTCATCCCTCTTTCAAAACTGCAGTTTAACTTTAAAATGGTTATAGTAAGAATCAGGTTTTAAACAGGATCTTTAGATACTTTGCTACTAGCAGCCTGTCATAAAAATACATAACACATTCCTTAGCATTTTCACAGCTTTAATTGAAAAAAACAACACATTTTGACAGCATGAAATAGTACTTTTGCACCAGCAAGTTTATTCTCGCAGACCTGTTAGCTGAAAAGTTTGCACATTTTGGCATTGTGAGCAGCGTGCCTTTGTAAAAAAAAAAACTGAGGACAATGGAAAAGTGAAGGCCTAAAGAAGAAGTGTGAGGCCTAAAACGATATCTACAGCAGATAAACAGTACCTGATATCATGAAGTCATGTCCTTAAGAAAAAGGGGAAAAATGCTTTGCCTATCGATCACACTTATCGGTTCTGCTTGCACTTGGACAATCAGCTAATTTCAGTTTGTGTGCAGGAGAAGGAAAATAGTGGCACAGCCTACAGCATGAATATGGATATTTTATGGTAAAGTGGAGACTGCTCCAGAACAGAAACAGCTGCATTATTCTGCTAACACAACTTCAGCTCTTTGCAAGCACCTTCACAGATGGCATGCTAATGCTAAGCTAGCCAAGAAACCAGAGTGATGCTAAAGCTGAGTAAATGCAGACCTCAGCCCAGCAGCCAGAGCCTGAACAACAAGTAAAAAACTTGCTGCAATCAGGCTGCAGCCTCTACCTGTTCATGCTTCTACAGTGGGATCACCATGACGACTGCTTTGAAGTCTCTTTGTGCTGGTCTCCATATTTCAATTCAATTCAATTTTATTTATATAGCGCCAATTCACAACAACAGTCGCCTCAAGGCGTTTACATTGTAAGGTAGACCCTAAAACAATACAATAATCCCTGCAGCAAAAAGTCTAATGTGGCTGAAGCAATCTTATTATGACCAAGGAGAGAAAGCAGGTAGACTTTTGGCATGGAGAATTAAGAAAATGCAGAGTGAAGGAGCAATTAATAGTATAAAGACCTCTTCAGGGTATGTAACAGTAGATCCATTGGAAATTAATGACAGCTTTAGAGAATTGTATGAAAATTTGTATAAATCAGAATGTGCTTATGCCTCAGAAGAACAGGACGTATTCTTAGATCAAAATCAGTTCCAGACACTAATGGAAAACACAAAGCAGGAGTTAGACGGACGTCTATTGAAGAGATATCACAGGCTATCAAAGCATTAACAGTGGTAAGGCACCTGGGCCAGATGGCTTTCTGGTCGAATTTTGTAAAAATTTCCAAGAAAAATTAACATTTCCTCTTTTTACCCTGAAGAAGCGTAAATGAAACTCTCCCACCTACTCTGGAACAGGTAATGATTACTTTGCTACTGAAACCTGGTAAGCCCCTGCAGAGAGTTCATCATTTAGACTAATGGTGGTTGACACTAAAATACTTTGTAAAGTTTTAGCAAGACGATTAGACTCCTGTATCGCACATTTAGTTCATGATGATCAAAATGGCTTTGTACTAAAATGTCAAGGGTTTCACAACATAAGAAGGATTTTGATTATAATTCATGAGAAATTTGATGCTAAAGATACAGCATTATTATCACTTGATGCTCGTCAGGCCTTTGACAGAATACAGGAGTCATATTTATTTAATGTTCTTCCAAAATATAGATTTGGAAACACTTTTCTCAAATGGGTTAAACGTTTGTATACAAATCCCAAAGCTAATGTTTTAACAGATAACAAGTTTCTAACCCTATCACATTGGAGCGTTCCACACGCCAGGGGTGCCCGTTATCTCCAATGCTATTTTTCTTAGCTGGCGATGATGTTAGAATGAGAACTGACATATTTGTTTTCCAGTTAGGAGATCAAGAGCATAGATTGGCCCTTTATGCTGATGACCTGATAGATTTTTTTGACTAGGCTCTCCATTAGTATACCAAAATTAATGCAACTAATGGAGTTATTTCTGGCTATAATGATTCAAAATCCTCCATCCTATTTCTGAACAAGGATGAAAGGCTAAATCCTATTATACAAACCTCGCTTATTAATGCAAAAAGGATTTGTGTATCTTGGAGTTAAAATCACCCCAGACATTGACACCATTGTAGCAACAAACTATGACCCTTGATTAGTGAAGTGGAGGAATCTCTAAATAAATGAATGACAATGGCCATATCAGTGAATGGCCATAGAAACATTATAAAAATGAACATATTACCAAAATGTTTATATCTGTTCCAGTCACTTCCTCTGCCTTTTCCAAAAGAATTCTTTGATAAGTTAAACAGTATCTTTGATATATTTATTTGGAATAACAAAAAACCTAAATTAAGACTTCACTTGTTGTAGTTAGTGATATAGATATATTACAATATATATTAGCAATAGTATAGATATGTAAGTATATTACAGAAATGGGTCTATTATGGTATGTTATAATGTACACGGTATGAAGTATGTTGTGAATATTCTATAACTATAAGTATGTACAGGCTGTAGTGAGTACAAGCTATGTACAGGATATGAACAGGATATAAATATGAAAAACTATACAGAATATGAAATAAATAACTTTACAGAATCTGAGATATACAGCTATACAGAAATGGGAACTATGCAAGTTGTAAACAGTTGTAGGATTAAAGATTATTGAATGTACAGAATGATTATTTACACAGAGCTATACAGTAGTGCAGTTAAGATAAGTGAGGGTGTAGATAGTTTCTACAGAGGCTATATAAAGTGCTAGTGGTTGTGAGTGGTGGTTCAGTCCATGTTATTATTGTGTTTGAGGGTACAGTTGTCCATTGTGGGTGTGTGTATGTTCAGTCCATGAGTTTAACGTGGGTCAGATGTCAGGAGGCAGAGTTCAGGAGTCTGACAGCTGTGGGGAAGAAGCTGTTCCGGTACCTGGTGGTCTTAGTCCGGAGGCTCCTGTGGCGCCTCCCAGAGGGCAGGAGGGTGAAGAGTCCATGTGATGGGTGACTGGGGTCTTTGATGATTTTCCTAGCCCTTTTCAGACACCGCTTCCTGTAGATGTCTTTTATGGCAGGAAGTGGTGCTCCGGCGATGCGCTGGGCAGTTTTCACGACCCTCTGCAGTGTCTTGTAAACTGTACGTATGTATAAGATGTTCTCACCTACCTGTGAGTCCAGCGTTTGGGTCCTCCTTTCTTCACCCACACTGCAACCACTGACAGAATGACACGACCCCGCCTTGTGGACCCAGCGGACTCTGAACTTTTCGAGCGGCAGGAGGCAGCGCTCCTTCACTGGACGGAGGAGATTAGGGGAAAACAGCGGCTCTTCGTGGAGAGAGAGCACGTCTTTGCAGGGACTCGTCTGGCTCTGGGCAGGCCTCGGGGACGCCGTGTTCTTCCGCCTGCTGCCTCTCCTGCATCGAAGCATTCACCGCGGAGAGTGGGTGTCACTGGCCAAGCTTCAGCTGCTCACTCCCTCACTGCTCTGCTCCTCGAGGGAGGCAGCCGACGGGCAAGTCGGCTGCTTCACTCACCAGACTCTCCGCCTCGCCACGGCACAGCGGCTCCGTCTCCCACCTCCGCTCAATGGAGGCTCCCGTGCCAGAGGCTCAGCTGTTTACCCTGCCCGCTTCCTCTTCCCGGAGAAAGCGGCGCAAACGCCACCATAAAATGGACTATTTTGAGGAACTCCCGGTGGTGAGTTCCAGTGACTGTTTTCCACACTCGTCATCCGTTTCCTCACTTAAAACAAATAATAGACTTATCTCTGATTCATGGTGAGTTTCCCTCCTGGATGAGGATGTGGATTGGGAAGTTGTTTTCTGCTCTGCTCCCTCTGAGCTGGTATTTATTTAAGACAATAACAGCACTTCAACACCCCCAAAGACTGTTCAGTTAAAGACTGTGAATAGTGGTGGCAGAAGGGCCAGAATAATATTGGATAAATCTGTTGTCACGATTCCTGGGTACGCAAACCCTAGGTCTGCTTATTCTAAGACTGTTTTATCTAAGCCGGCTTCTTCACCTACCTGTCAGCCTGTTCCGGTTTCATCAGCCCAGGCCACTCTTAAAAATATTCATGCACCTAAACCTGCCAGTATCACTCACCCTGTCATTATTTCCACCTCTATCAGTTAGCCAACACCCACACCTGTGCCAGGGCCCAGGCTGAGGGCAGCTGTGACCCAGTCCGCTCCTGCACCTGTTCATGTTCCTCGGGTGGGTGTGACTGATGTCCAACCACCTCCCGTGCCTGTCCCAGCGCCCAGGCTGAGGGCAGCTAGAACCCAGTCTGACCTCCCTAGAGGCTCGGAAGAGCTAGCCTCTCCACCTGTCAGTCTACCACTTCATCCACCTCCTGATCCAGCCTTTCACGCACTAGCACTATCCCTGGTCAGGCTAGCTGATCTGTTTCCGGCTCAAGCACCAGATTTACTAGCCCAGGTTTCTGCACCCGCTGGCCCTGCCTGCCTCCAGCCAGAGGCTCCCACGCTATTGCCTGCAACTGCTCCTCCGCCGGCTCCCACGGTGTCGTCTGCAGCTGCTGCTCCGCCGCAGCCTCCTCATACACGTTGGATTTGGCATCAGCGACCACCTTCCAGGCCGCTGACTGGACCTTGTCACCGGTGTGGCCGGCCTCTGGACCTGCTCAACTGCCGCCACTGCCTTCCATGTGGCCGGCCTCCGGACCTGCTCAGCTGCCACTACTGCCTTCCACGTGTCCGGCCTCCTGACCTACTCAGCTGCCGCCACTGCCTTCCACGTGGCCGGCCTCCAGACCTGCTCAGCTGCCACCACTGCCTTCCACGTGGCCGGCCTCCAGACCTGCTCAGCTGCCACCACTGCCTTCCATGTGGCCGGCCTCCAGACCTGCTCAGCTGCCACCACTGCCTTCCATGTGGCCGGCCTCCAGACCTGCTCAGCTGCCACTACTGCCTTCCACGTGGCCGGCCTCCAGACCTGCTCAGCTGCCACCACTGCCTTCCATGTGGCCGGCCTCCAGACCTGCTCAGCTGCCACCACTGCCTTCCACGTGGCCGGCCTCCGGACCTACTCAGCTGCCACTACTGCCTTCCGCGTGGCCGGCCTCCGGACCTGCTCAGCTGCCACCAATGCCTTCCACGTGGCCGGCCTCCGGACCTGCTCAGCTGCCACCAATGCCTTCCACGTGGTCGGCCTCCGGACCTGCTCATTCGCCTCAGCTGCTGGCCACACAGCCGCCCAGCAGAACTGTTTTGGCTCAGCTGTTGGCCACGTGGCCGCTCACCAAAACTGTGCCTGTTTGGACTCTGTCTGTAGTCCCAGCCTGCTTCAAAATGGCCACCATCATTCTGTGCCCAAATCCTCCACCATCTCATCACTGAACAACTGGCAACCGGTAGCCCTGACCCACATCACTGAATTGAATTGAAATGTAAATCCTTCACCATAGGGAGAGGGCAACCAGTTATCTTTTGGGTCGAGTCAGGGTTACACTCTCAATGGTAGTGCTATAGAAGGACACCATCAGTTTCTGTGTGATATTATTCTTCCTGAGAATTCTCAGGAAGTACAGTTCTGTTTTGGACCTTCTTCAGTAGCTCAGAGGTATTTATACTCCAGGACAAGTTCTCCTCCATGTGGACTCCCAAAAAACGAAAGTCCGTCACCGTCTCCACACAGTCTCCCTTTATAGTTAGGGGTGAAAACTCTGTCTTTTTCTTTCTAAAGTCAATTATAAGTTCTTTGGTTTTTGAAGTACTGAGAACAAGATTGTTGATTTTGCACCAAGACACCAGTTGCATCATCATCATGAGCAAATGTTTCGAGAGGCTGTTCAGGGACTTCATCTGCTCTGCACTATCCAACTGACTGGACCCTCTACAATTCAGATACTGCCACAACAGGTCCATTGATGATGCCATAGCCCTCACACTACATACTGCCCTGTCACACCTGGAGAAGAGAGACACGTATGTGAGAATGCTGTTTGTAGATTACAGCTCAGCATTCAATACCATCGTTCCCTCGAAGCTGGACAGGAAACAGCAGGATCTAGGATTGAACAGCTCCCTCTGCTGCTGTATCCTTCACTTCCTGTCTGAGACGCCAAGTGGTCAGATTGGCAGCTTCACCTCATCCCCCATCATAATGAACTCAGGTGCTCCACAGGGGTGTGTACTGAGCCCTCTCCTGTACTCACTCTACATCTATGACTGCACGGCCACTAGCAACTCCAGCATCATTGTGAAGTTTGCGGATGACACTACAGTGGTGGGTCTTATCACCAAAGGTGCGCTAACCAGTGCCCTGACCCACTGGTGTCGAGACAACCATTTCACCCTCAACGTCGCAAAGACAAAGGAGTTGATAGTGGACTTCCAGAGGTGCAGAGAAGCACACACCCCCACCACCATCAACTGTGGCGAGAGTGAGCAGCTTCCGCTTCCAAGGTGTACACCTGGCAGAGGATCTCACATGGTCAGTACAAAACAGTGAAGAAGGTCCAGCAGCGTCTCTTCTTTCTCAGGAGACTGAAAAGATTCGGCACGAGCCCCCGCATCCTCAGGACCATCTACTGCTGTGCCATTGAGAGCATCCTCACTGGATGCATCACCACCTGGTACGGCAACAGCACCGCTTACAACTGCAAAGCTCTTCAGAGAGCTGTACCAGTACATGTGATGTGACAATAAAAGTGATTTAATTTTGATTTGATTAATTATTTTATCTGAGCTGAGCACTAAATCAGATAAAAAGTCTGAGAAATCAGGTAGACGATAGATGATAACGAACAAGACTGGCCTTTTTACATCTGATGTGGACAAGGATAAGCATCAGGCTTTCAAATGAATTAAAAGTCTGTCTTGGTCTTTCATTAATTAATAGGCTGGTGTGAAAAATTGCTGCCACACCTCCCCCTCGGCCTGTGCTTCGAGATTTCTGGTAGTTAGAATGACTCGGGGGTGTTGATTCATTTAAACTAACATAATCATCCTGCTGCAACCAGGTTTCTGTAAGGCAGAGTAAATCGATTTGTTGATCAATTATTAAGTCATGTACTAACAGAGACTTGGAGGAGAGAGACCTAATATTTAATAATCCACATTTCACTGTTTTACTCTTTGGTTCAGATGTGGATACTGTATTGTTCTTTCTTTGTGATTGTTTATGTTTAAGTTGTTTGTTGCTGGTTTTTAGTTTGTTTTTTGTCTGTTTGGGAGCTGACACAGTCTCTATGGAGATGGGTTTTTGGGGGGGTAGCAGGAGGAGAGAAGCTGCAGAGAGGCGTGTAAGACTGCAACTCTGCTTCCTGGTCCCAACTCTGGATAGTCATATTTTGGGGGGTTTAATAAATTTGTCCATAATTCTAGAAATGAGAGCTGCTCCATCTAAAGTGGGATGGATGCCGTCTCTCCTAACAAGACCAGGTTTCCTCCAGAAGGTTTGCCAATTATCTATGAAGCCCACATCGTTTCTGGGACACCACTCAGACAGCCAGCAATTTAAGGAGAACATGCGGCTAAACATGTCACTCCTGGTCTGATTGGGGAGGGGACCAGAGAAACTTAGATCCAACATATTATTTTTCCAATAGTATATATTTTTTTTTAATACCATTTGTATGTTTATAGTGGTGCAGAACTGGGCTTTTATTTTCCCAAATGTCTGCACTGAGTAGGAGATTGTACATGTGTATAGAAAAAAAAAAGGATTCTACTCTATTCTATTAGGGTAGAGATCTGTTTTAGTGTGTGGGGCTGTGGCCTCAGGTTCATATTATTAAATGGTGATTATGAAGCAGTGCATTTCAGATATTTTTACAGAGTAACATGAAAGTAACGTAACAAGTAGACCAACGAATGTCTTTCTTCTGGGTGTAATTAAGTAACATACTGCAATACTTTGAAGAAAATTGCTCTGTGTAATATGTGTAATAATTACTTTGTTGAGTGACGACACCAACACTGATCACAACAGAGGGAAGCACCTCCAACATGCACAAACATGTGACCCGCAGCATGCAGTGAATGTGCATGAGTGTAATTTCTTTGATATGCTGATTATTGATGGTGGTGACTCTCAAAGTGGAGCCAGTGAGAACTGATAAGGGAAGGAATTGAATTGATAAGTGATATCAATAATAGAACTGAAACTGCTAAATTCTTATCAATTCGAATCCCTAGTCAAGATTGAATTTAAAGTTTTCAATTCACTCAGCCTTACAGACACTCAAGAACCAGCGCTCCTTTACACTGAAAGTTAAGGTAGCTCAGGCACCTGATCAAGACATGTTTAAGTTGCCTCTCAGTGGAGGTTTAGTGGGTTGGGTGTCCAGCTGGGTGAAGACTGTGGGTTCCACCAAAAAAGGGACACATTAGAGGACACAGGAATACTTGGTGCCCCGATGAGGTTTTGCATACATGTAAGCGGATGAAAGGATGATAGATGAAGTTTCTATGTTTTGTTGTCACCTTTGCAGTCCTGGGTTAAGGCGTTGCCATGGTAGCCAGGTTTGCAGTGTTGGCAGTGCAGGCCAATTGTGTTGTGAAGGCAGTGTAGACACTCTCCTGTTGTGCTGTTACATGAGTTGGGATCATCAGGGTCGATGTTGTTGTTGCAGGGACACTCTTTACAGACTGCACCTGGCAATGTCAGATCACCATAGAAACCAGGGCTGCAGCTGTCACAGCTTACACCTAAAAGGGAAATGGAGAGTGATATATTTTATGTGTCTTTCCAAAAATCTGCTGATAAACACTGACTCTTAGCATCGCTGCTGTCTGTCTGTCTGGTTGCCTCTTTTATGTAAAGAAGGTAAAAGTAAGTAATGCAAACATACTGGCTCTTACCTGTGTGCCCCTCCTGGCACTTACAGATGAGCCTGAGGGACTGTGGGTCATGCTGACAGGAAGTGGCGAAGAATCGTCCACTGCTCAGAACATCTGGACACAAACATGGCTGACAGGCCTGTCTGGAGATTGGGTCACCATAGTAACCCTCAACACACCTGCATCAAAATAGGTTTATCATGATTACCTGAACAGGTACCGACCCTCAGCAGTAAGTACTGGCACACTTATTTCCTGAGTAAATCTAATTTATATAAATTTACTCAGAGACGTAGCAAAGACATTTTCAGAGGGAAATTTTCAGCTGAAAAAAACCCAGCTGAGTTACAGCAAACAAAGGTTCCTTTTTTGAAATTGCATCTACTTGCAGATAAAAGCTGCATAGCTGAAAACTGAAAACCCAGCCCTTTGTCTAATTCTCTCTGTTCTTCATCATTATGGAGTATAGTATGTACTACATCTCTGAGTCGAGGAGAGGGCCTAAGGGTACATCTGTCACCATCTTACAATGCTGTGATTGCAGCCATTCCCGAACTCTCTGTGAATGGTACTCATGGCCATTGATCATGATAATTTTGCATATTAATGATTAAGGACCTGACCTCACAGTCCATTGTTTGTCAGTGACTAACCTTTCACAGCTGGGTCCAGTAGTGTGCTCCCTGCAGTTCAGACAGTCTCCGGTAAATCCATCACACACCTCTGATAGCCCATTACATTCACACGATCGACATGAAGGGAATCCCCAGAATCCCATCTGACAGCGTTTGCAGCGCTGACCCGTAATCTCTGAACGGCATGCACACTGACCACTGACCTGATCGCACAGCTCTGACACAGAGCCATGGGGGTCACAATTACATCCTACAAAAAGGTGAGAATTCATTGTGAATCAACTGTCAGACGCTCAGAGAGAAAACGAAAGGCAGTGTTTCCCCTCTGGTTTGGGTTTCTTACGTTTGCAGCCTTCAGGTCCAAAGCCAAACGTCATTGGGGCACAGGCATCGCAGCAACGACCAATCACATTGGCCTTACAGTCACAAAACCCACCCAGTTTACTGCAGGATGGTCCAGTAGAGCCAATAACATTACACCTGCAAACTGACCACAGGTAAAACGCAGATATAAACATATGAAACACTCATCTTTTCCATTGTCTCAGTCCTGGATCATCTCAGTCCAACTACTTACGGACAGCTCCATTGTGGATTTGTGCTGAAAGGCTCACGATGAGTCCCTCGCAGACTTCAGGTAGCGACTCCTGAGGGCCAGGCTTGACAGCCAATCCAGTACAGTGAAACTGGTGAAAAGTGTCGAGGTCGCTCTGGGAGCAGAAATTTTGGACTGACCCAATTCTATTAAAAAGACTAATCTGAAAAAAGGGGGGCATGATTAAACATGTAGAAATCACCTCATGTAGACACATCCCATCATTTAATTTTGAAGAGAAAAATTGAAAATTGAAACCATGCAATCTTCCCAAATTTATTTATCTCCTCAGCTATGATTGGACAGTTACTGTTAGTAGGAGGATTTCAGGGAATATGTCAATCACTTTATCTGAATAGATGAAGACCTCCTTACCGAGTCAATTAGGATGTGTGAACTATCAGATCTGGGCTGTTTATAAAAGGTGATATCCACAAAATATTGACCTCCAGCATTTAGACAGAGCAAAGAGTCCAGAATACCTCGTCTGGAAAAACAAAAAGAAAAAACAAACAAAAACTGCTGCTACTGAGACACAATCTCTGACACAAGTACACTATTAAGGCTTCAGAGAACCTTGGAGCTCACATAAGTACAAATGTGTAAGAATGTCTCTGTACGTGGAACCAGGAGTACAAAGGCACAACATTTGGCTCATGTGCGTTAGCTGTAGCTGCTGGCTGTCTGCTGTCGTTTTATAGATGTTCTGTTGAGAGTCCTCTCTCAGTACATCCTGGTATGGTTCACAAGCTGCACTAGGACTGACAACAAAGTGCTGCAAAGTTTATTAAATCATCACACACATGCAGCTACGCCCTGTCACTGATATGCACACAGAGCCTGCTGCCTCAGCCACAAACTTGATGTCACCCACAGGCCACCTGATCATGGCCTCTATTAACAACTCACACAGACACTGTACAATATCCTGTATGTCTGTGAAGGTTCTCAGTCATCCAGGTCATCGTAGTCAAAGGAGCTTGCAAAGAAAGGCATCTGGACTTCTTTAAGTTACTTGAAGACGGATGAGAGGTGAAACGTCTTCAAGTAACTTAAAGAAGTCCAGACGCCTTTCTTTGCAATATCCTGTACAATTTGCTAGTTTCAAAGAACCTGCTTAATTTCACATCTGAATAGTGTTGTGGCAGATTTCTTTTCTCATGTATTAATCACATATTTAATCATATCACATTATTTATAGTAATATCACTGTCACGGTCCTGGGTCCCCTGACCCAGCGTTTTTAGTTCCTTGTGATGTTTGTAATATTGTACTTGTGTGAGTTATTCTATGGTTTCTAGTTTCGATCCCTTGCCCTTCATGTTTCTCTGTGTCCCCTCCCTCTGTTCTGTGTAGTCTGTGTCGGCATGTTTGAGTTCCCCTCTGTCCCTCGGTTCTTAGAGTCCTCTGCCTTATGGTTTATGTCTCTGTTTCTTAGTTGCTGTCACGATCCTGGGTCTTAGGACCCAGTGTTTTGAGTTTTAGTTCATTTTGATGTTTATAGTATGTTTAGCTCATTAGGCCTCCTATGTTGATTTGCTTATTAGTTCCCCCTTGTGTTTCAACCCATGTTAAGTCTCCCCTGCCCTTCATGTCTCTCTGTGCCCCCTCTGTTCTGTTTATGGTGTGTCTTTGCATGTTTGAGTTTCTTGTTTTCTGTCACCCTGCATTGTGCATTATGTTCTCATGGTTGGTCTTTTGTTACTCCCTCTAGTCTAGTCTCTTGTGTTCAAAGCTGAGTATTTCCCTCTGTGTATTTTGGTTCTTAGACCTCTGCCTTATGGTTTGTCTCTGTTTCTTAGTTGCTGTCTCCACTGTGTCTAGTTCGTGTCTCTGTGTGATACTTCCTGTTTTACTTTGAAGGTCCATGCCTCATGTGAGTGTTTCTAGTTTTGCGTCTCTGTCTCGTCCAGTCCTGATTTCTCCCAGCTGTGCCCTCCTTCTGTGTCTCATTCCCTCGTTATCCCTCTGTGTATTTAAGCCCTGTGTTTCTCTTTGTCAGTGTCGTAGTCTCCCTCATAGCTGTGTGATTTTTCCCCGTGCTTTAGTCTCCCCAGTTTAAGTTCAGTACTGTTTTTTGTGTTTCACTTTATGCCAGCATTAAAGCTGTGTTTTTGAGTTTACGTTTCGTCTCCGTGAGTTTGCGTTTGGGTCCTTCTCCTGCCTGCCACACAGCCGAATCATGACAGTTGCTTTCTCCACTGTGCCAAGCTTGCGTCTCTGTATGATACTTCCTGTTTTACTTTGATGGTCCGTGTGTCACGATCCCGGGTCTTATGACCCAGTGTTTTGAGTTCTAGTTCTTTTGATGTTTATAGCGTATGTTTAAGCTTATTAGGTTTCCTATGTTCGTTTGCTTATTAGCTCCCCCTTGTGTTTTCAACCCCTGTGAAGTCTCCCTTGCCCTTCGTGTGTTTCATGTCTGTTGTCTTATGTTGTCATGTGTGCCTCTCATTATGTTTCCTGTTTTATTGTGAAGAGGTCTGGTGTTTCTGGGTTCATCATGTTCAGTTTTACTCTTCCACTGTGACGTCGTTATGTTCATGTGTCAGCTGTTTCCCCATGTGTTGCCACTTTCCTCATTATCCTCCTGTGTCTATTTAGTCCATGTGCTTTCAGTCATTCTTTGTCATGTCGTCTGCTCATCCATGTCTCATCTCCAGGTATCTCTGTCAGTTCACTATGCTTAAGGTTTTTCATGTTTAGTTTTAGTTCACCCAGTTTAGGTTAGTGTTTAGTGTTCACCTATGCCCTCTTGTTTGTACCCTCGTTGCTAGCCTCAATAAACGGCTTGTTTTTGTTAATCCACGCCACGTTTTTGGTCTGCGTTTGAGTCCTCTTTTGCAACACTTACAGTCTGCCCTAGCCAGACTGTGACAGGACGACCTGACCGTACAATGGACTCAGCAGACCGCGAGCTCTATGAGCGTCGGGAGGCAGCCTTCGCCCAACTGGAGGAAGAGCTCCGTTGGAAGCCGTGGCGTGCCCCCGACTACGAGCGCATTTTCCACGGGACTCGGCTAGCTCTCGGAGGTCCCAAGAGCTGCCGAAAGTCCCCGCCTGTTGCGTTGCCTGCATCCAAGCCTCGCCCGCTTCAGGTGGGAGTCCTCCGTGTGGCTTCAGGCGCTCACACTCCAGCCTCGGTGTCACTGTTCTGTGCACCAGAGGCTCAGTCGCTCGCTCCGCCAGCTTCCTCGGTTCAAAGGAAGCGGCGCACCCGCCGCCATAAACTGGAGATTGCTGAGCAACTCACGGTGGTGAGTGACAATGACTCTTATTCTCACGTCCCGTCTGACATTAACAGTAATAAGCTCACCTCTGATCCGTGGGGAACTTCCCTTATGGATGATGACATGGACTGGGAACAGTTATTTTGCTTTGCTCCCTCTGAGCAGGGAGAGATTACAGACAATACCCGCTCACCTAAGTCTGCACATGCAGTTAAAGGAAAAACTGTGAACACTTCTACCAGGTCTAACACACTCAGTTCAGATCCCGTCTGTTCAGGTTTTGTCAGGTCTGGTTCAGTCATCCCCGAGTCAGCTCACTCTAGAACTGTTAACCCAAGGACTTCGAAGCCTGTTAATACTAAGATTGTGAGACGTGGTGGGAAGGATGGCGGATTCATTTTTGCTAGGTCTATTTTTGTCGACCCAATACATGTTGACCCTGAGCCTGCCGATTCTGAGACTGTTTTTTCTGAGCCTGCTCCTTTTCCTGCTCATGTTCCTCCTCCCGGGGCAGCTCGGGCCCAGCTTACCTCTGCACCCGTACCCTGGGGGAGGCTGAGGCCCAGTTGGTCCCTGCACTGGTTTCCAGGCCGGCTGAGGCTCTGTCCATTTCTGCACCCGTACCAGCTCCTCGGGTGGGAAGGGCAGTTGCCCGGCCGTTGCCGGTGCCTGTCCCGGCTTCCGGGGTGAGGGGGGCTGTGAACCAGTCCACCCCTGCACCCATGCCGGTCCCCAGGGTGAGGTCAGCCAGGATACAGCCCGTCTCCGCACCCGTACCTACTCCTCGGGTGGGAGTGGCTAGTGTCTGGCAGGTGCCTGCACCCGTTCCTGTTTCTACTGAAGGCTCTGTCTGGTGCCAGCCCTTAAGGGGGGGGGGGGGGGGTACTGTCACGGTCCTGGGTCCCTTGACCCAGCATTTTTAGTTCCTTGTGATGTTTGTAATATTGTACTTGTGTGAGTTATTCTATGGTTTCTAGTTTCGATCCCTTGCCCTTCATGTTTCTCTGTGTCCCCTCTGTTCTGTGTAAGTCTGTGTCGGCATGTTTGAGTTCCCCTCTGTCCCTCGGTTCTTAGAGTCCTCTGCCTTATGGTTTATGTCTCTGTTTCTTAGTTGCTTTCTCCACTGTGCCAAGCTTGCGTCTCTGTATGATACTTCCTGTTTTACTTTGATGGTCCGTGTCTTATGTGAATGTGTCCTGCTTTGCTCGTCTCGTCCAGCCTGATTACTCCCAGCTGTGCTCTCCTACTGTGTCTCATTCCCTCGTTATCCCTCTGTGTATTTAAGCCCTGTGTTTCTCTTTGTCAGTGTCGTAAATTCCCTCATGCTGTGTGTGATGCTCTCCGTGTTTCCTGGTATACTTTATGATTAGCTTTCCCAGTTTAGTTTTGTATTGCCTGTGTTCTATTTTTCCAGCAATTAAAGCTGTGCTTTTGAGTTCAAGTTCTGTCCCCGTGAGTTTGCGTTTGGGTCCTCTCCTGCCTGCCACACAGCCGAAACATGACAATCACTTTCTCACTTTACTATAGTAAGAGCACTCCTGTCCATAGTTTACATGCATGTGGAACGTAAACACAGTGAGGCCGTTAAACAGATAGTGGGAGTCCTGCCTATCAGGGATGTAAATCCTTAGGTGACGCCAAAGCAGAAAACAAGGTCATAATTCTCTCTGAGGGAGGAGGTATTGCTCCACGTGAGAGGGGCCAACATGTAAGAGTTTGTGAATGTTCTTTGTCTGTGTCTCTGTATATATGATGTAAGGGCGGTGGCCACAATTCAGAGATGGTCCTGGTGTTTCACTGGGATGCTCTCTCCATATTGCAATGTGTTTATTAAACCCACTTCAAATCAAGCTCACTGGGTGTTTTGCAGGTAATTGTTAAATTTTCCATAACAATTTGCCGTTGTCAGGCAGGATTCCTCCGGTGAGTTTCGCTGAACTATGGGCACACAGTGACTGGCCATCAGCAGCAGGACCAGACGGCATCCCAGGTCGTATCCTAAGAGACTGCGCATACCAGCTAGCTCCTGTGTTCACTGAGATATTCAACATCTCTTTATCTCAGTCGGTGATCCCCACATGCTTCAAAGAGTCCATCATTGTTCCTGTCCCGAAGAAACCCCACCCTGCTTCTCTCAATGACTATCGCCCTGTAGCCCTCACCTCAGTAGTGATGAAGTGCTTTGAACGCCTGGTCAGAGACTTCATCATTTCTTCACTACCAGACACACTGGACCCACTACAGTTCGCTTACCGTCCAAATCGTTCCACAGACGATGCCATCTCTCATCTCCTCCACACATCACTCACTCACTTGGACACTAGAAGGGGGAATTATGTTAAAATGCTCTTCATAGACTACAGCTCTGCATTTAACACCATAATTCCCTCCACACTCACCACCAAGCTGGAGCATCTGGGACTCAGCTCATCTATGTGTCAGTGGATCTCCAACTTCCTAACTGGCAGACCACAGGCAGTAAGGATGGGCGGACATGTCTCAGCCTCCACCACTCTCAGCACTGGAGCCCCCCAGGGGTGTGTTCTGAGCCCCCTGCTGTACTCTCTGTACACATATGACTGCGTGGCCACTACCAGCTCCACCACCATCATCAAGTTTGCTGACGACACCGTCGTGGTGGGCCTGATCTCTGATAACAACGAGACGGCCTACCTGAAGGAGATTAGGAATCTGGAGAACTGGTGCCAGAGGAACAACCTCCTTCTAAACATCAGTAAGACAAAGGAGCTGATAGTGGACTTCAGCACTAAGCAGGAGAGGAACTACCAGACCCCCGTCATCAACGAGTGCCCAGTGGAGAGAGTGGACAGCTTCAAATACCTCGGAGTTCACATCACGCAGGACCTGTCATGGTCCTGTCACATCAACTCCATGGTGAAAAAGGCCCGTCAGCGTCTCTACCACCTCAGACGCTTGAGAGACTTCCAACTGCCCTCCAAGGTGCTCAGGAACTTTTACTCGTGCACCATAGAGAGCATCCTGACGGGAAACATCTTAACCTGGTTCGGGAACAGCACCATGCAGGACAGACGAGCTCTACAGAGGGTTGTGCGATCAGCTGAGCGCACCATCCGCTCCGAGCTCCCTGACCTGCACTCAATCTACAGCAGGCGGTGCTGGACCAAGGCCAGGAAGATGGTGAAGGACCTCAGCCATCCCAACAACAGACTGTTCTCTCTGTTGAGGTCAGGAAAGCGATTCCGCTCCCTGAAGACCAACACAGAGAGACTGAGGAAGAGCTTCTTCCCGCAGGCGATACGGTCTCTCAATCACACCACCACACAGTACTGACCCACACATACAGTTCTTACACACACTGGACATTCTGGACTTTGTTTCCACTTCATCACTTAAATCACGCTGCTGTCATTGTGTATATGCTGCTGTTATTGTGTATATATTTATTTATATTTCTTCATACATACTTATATAGTTCTATACTGTGTATTTTGTTGTACAGTTATTTTATTTTCAACTTTAATTTATATATTTTATCTTATTCTTTCCCAGTTAAATTTACCCTTCATTCTAATTTGTGTTGTACAGTTATTTCATTTTTAACATTAATTTATATTTTATTCCTTCCTAGTTAAATTTACCCTTTTTAATTTTTCATATTTATTTCCTATCTTATTCATAGCCTTTTCCTTTTTTGTTTTCTTTAGGTCATGAGCAGTTGTCCAAGCATTTCACTACATATCGTACTGTGTATGACTGTGTACGTGACAAATAAAATTTGAATTTGAATTTCCTGAGGTAAAATTGCCTTAGTCCCACCATTCCTTTGTTTTCAAAAAAAGAAGGAACCACAAGATGTGCTTCAGCGACTCACACATGCAGGAATTTTTTAATGAACCAAGAGACGGACTGCAAATGATTTAGCTGCTTTGATTTGGGCAGGGTTCTTAACCAGACAGATGGGAAAAGCCTTGGTTACTTATTACTGCAACAAGTAGATTCAGGGTCCTAGAAACTCAACAAATTTGGGTATCCTAGTGTGAGAAATTGCACCTTGTTGTGGTAGTAAGTGCAGGATCTTAGAAGCTCAATAATTTGAGCATTCTAGTGTATGGCAGTTTAGCACTTTTGCACCAGTGAAAAAAGGCAGAAAGGCCTTGTTCGTACAAAGGAAGCTGGGCTCAGAAAAATGGCTACTGGAGCAGTGGGAGGCATTCCTCCACGTTGTCTGGTTGAAAACTCCAAGTGTGTGGAAGATGGTTGTGTGATGGAAAGTGTGATATTATTCTGTTATCATATGTTACCTTATATATGTAATCAAAGTAGTTGAAGTATGATACTGCTGTAGATCATATTATACCCTTTAACATAGAGTGTGTGATCAGTATGTAGTTTTAGTTTGCATTTTACTTCTGACTTAAAAGAGTGTGAAAATCATTAGATCTATTGGATTGACCTGTATTACTCGACACTGTTGAATGTGTTACACTGTTTCTTGACATTTCATACTGCTGAATCATGAAGAGAATGTTGTGTGCAGAGGACCTTGTGCAGATAATAGAAGAAACAGACCACATTCCAGACCCCCACCTTACAGAGAGCAGAGAAATAAGGAAGCCGAGGTCATAACTTAGGCGCCGTAAGAGAGAAAGAATGTGAATGTTTAGGCTTTTACGACTAGGTGGGGGCCACTAGAGGGTATAAAAAGCTGAGTAACCCGTCACCATTTTGAGACTTGCTGTGACCCTCTGCAGGCAGGTCTCCCCATCATGATGGTTTTAATGCTCTTAAGTGTTGAATTGTATGGAAATAAATGATTGTTGATTGAGCATTTATACACCGAGTACTGTCCTTCCTTCAGCCCAAAGATTCAAAGAATTGGGAGATTTCAACAAAAGATATGTTGACAGGGATAAGAGTTTTTTATTGTTTGTAGTTTTTTGTTGTTGCTGTTGTTGGGTTTTCTGTTTATTTGTTTTAGATGGACCACTGGGAGGGAAACCTCAGAAATACGACGCCTGATTTCAGGACTGTTGTGGGAAGGACTCTGTCCTTAGTTTATGGTGTTTAACACTTTTGCATCGGAAGGAAAAGGCCAGACGGTGAACGCGCTTGTCCACAAAGCTGAGCCCAGCAGTACGGCCAGTGAGGCTGTAGGAGGCATCCCTTCAGGTGGTCTGGACAAATCCAGGTTTTGATTGTATGATTTTTTTTCTTTCAGAAATATGGGAAAGAATACATGGAGTATGAAGTGTGTAGAAACTGAGGAATGCAGTGAAGAGAAGTGTGTGTGTGTGAGGAGTGCTGTGGGTGTGTGTATAAAAGAGATGTGTTAAAATGTGGACAGAAGAATAAGAGAGGGAACGTGTTAATGAGCAGTGATGAAAATGATATTAAATAAATGTTTTAGTGTGTTAGTACAGGTTGCTACGGAACTGGATCAGCGCCCTCCACAAGCACAGCGGCCGGAGTAAAATGATAGATCAATGTAATTGGAACCGCATACAGCCCATGTTTTGGCTGAATATTTCACAGCTTCACTTTATGCACATCTTAACCTGAAGAACATGCTTCGAAGACAATCAATTTCTCCCTGAAGACGAAATGCAGTTCGAGAGCAACGGCATCGACTTCAAGAGTCAACAAGGTGAAGAGACAGCAACACTGCCCTAAACCTTAAACCTTAAAGGGTTCAGCAGCATGTACACATGCCATAGTGGATGGAAGCATGCGCTCCTGATCACAAGCTGAGAGGTTCACCAGCGACATCACTGTGTGTGAATGGACTTGAGAAGACTGTCTGAGTTTCACATTTGCCATACTGGGAGTTGAAATGGCAAAGGAAGAGACTGAAAAGAGTGAAAGACAAAAGGCAAAGCCGAAGAACGGCCCACTGGCCTCTGACACACCACAACCATGAACTGCTGCAGATGCAGGAGAAAGACAGAAGCTGTGAGAAGTGGGAGCATGGAGGAAAAATGAAGGCCGTTGTTGTTAATGTGAGAGCACATGAAAATTGTGTTGGGAAACTGTGGCCGACTGTCTTGTGGAGGTTGAGAAAGAGTCCGTAGGATTGCAACAAAGGTAAAAATAAAATGCACACAAACGCACACAGAGAAATGTGAAGGAAAAGCAGCTTTAAGGACAAAGCCCTGCTGAATCTGCAGCTCCACTGCACACACATGCATTGAACCTGCCTACTAACACACACACACACACGCAATGAAGATCAGCTTGTTATCTCTCATCAGTGTTAAAATAGTGTAAATTTAACAGACACTTGTTATCAAATGCTGAGTGTATCCACTGCTGACAATTAATCAGAATCAGAATCAGAATACTTTATTGATCCCTGGGGGAAATTATTTATTATTTAACTCTCTAGGGTTGCAGGACAACAGTTTACCTTTTGTGAAGGGAAAAAAGATTCTGGTTTGACCAACCAGTGATCAGACAATAAATTTAGTTGTTGATACAGTAAATTGTGAGATGTTTTCTGCTTGATTGGTGCAGCACAATTAATTTACTGTATGAAGGAAATTCTCTTTTGTGATAATATTTTTTGTTACTAGATCAGGGAAAGATGACTGGATTATAAAACAAGTGAATAAGATGTAGCAGAGGGTTGAGTTTCCTGTTTCTGATGTGTGGGTGAAACTTGCACCCAGATACACATCACTGAATACATAAAACAAACTTGTTTTGTGAAATACATGATGACATGTTACACGTTTACTTTTGGAGGGGGAGAAAAGGAGAAAAGCTAAATGAAATGATTGGGTCTGTGAAAGTGACAAATGAGTGACCTGGGGAAGAAATTCACATTCCAGTGATAAAACATTGATATGAAGTGTTTAGGAAGCGTTTAATGGTGAACATTAGTGTTGTGTGAACTGTGCAGCTGCTAATAAAAAAGAGGGAGATTTCTCTGTGTATTTAGCAGGTGGATCTATGTTTGTTGGCCCCAGACTTTCCAGGATTGTGTGATATTCTGGAGCACTTGTGGGCAACCAGTAAATATGATGTGGGGAAAATGAACAAAGGCAGTGACTCTTAAGTCTGATTTTAGACCATGTAAGCATCAGTTATAAATTAAAGTAAAGCCAGGAGCAGTGACTGCATGGCAGGTTCTAATCCCTACAGCATGTTGTTTCACCTGAAGGCAAAATGTTTCCTGTGATTTTTCTGGCAGATTTTGGGGTTTTGTTTTAGTACCAGACTGATTCTGCCAGTTAGGTTTGGGTTGTTTTCTTTTTCTTTTTGCACGTACAAACTGGGCCCAATATGGGTTTTATTTTTGTAACAGTGCACTTAGGAAAAAACCTGCCAGGTATCACCCCTCTGGGTGTGATATTTTGTGTGTTGATGATTTAATAATCAGCTCTCTTTAAGCAGGCAGCAAGATTGGAAGTAAAAGTGCTATAAAATACTTTACTGAGAGCAAATACAAAGTGAGATTCTCCAGATTACAATGGCTTAGGAGAAATACACCTACCTAGGACCATATTAGATGGCAAGTCCTGTGTTTAAAAGGATTGTAGCGATTCAATTCATTTCAAAAGCAAAAAGAATTGTTTTTATTTTTGGAATGACGTAATATTGCTGCCAATGGATACTTAAATTCGTGCGCAGTTTTCCACTATCAGCAATGATTTGTACGAATGTATATGACTGGATGAATGCATGTGATTGAGATGAATGCATATGACTGGACTGTGGCTGGACTGATGATGTCACTTAGTCACTTCTAATGCCTAATCCACCCCAAACAGTGAAAAAAGGGTGGATGTATGTGGGGTTTTTTTTTGTTTTCTTGTTTTTGCAGGAGCAGGAGGATGGCAGAGACCAGAGGAGGGGGAGACCTGTGGGTTCACATTAATATGTGTGGAACCTGCAGACTTAATCCTTTACATAGCACTTTTCTGTGTTACTGATTTTTGTGTGAAGGAAACTGTGGTTTTACTGGCTGCTTGTTGGTTATGGTACCACATTGTAGTGTTGGGAAATGTTAAATGTTACAGTGGGAAAATGTATATTCAGTGTGAAACACATACTGTGTTAAGATCAGTATCACTCCTTTCGCAGAAAAGGAGGGTTGACCACATGATTTACAGCAGCACCTCTGGAATCTGTTAATCTAGGCCCGACCTGCGAGGACACACCACCGGCTAATGTTTTTTTTCCTCTCTAAGGGTTTTGGCATCACACAGGCAGACATAAGTGAAATGAAGCAGGTTTTGCAGTTATTACAGAACATCTTAGTGTGGGGCTCATTATCATATCTTTATTCATTTTAAGGTGTTGAGCCCACAGTGTTTAAAACAAGTGAGTGACATTACTTAAGAAAGGTCACTGGCTACAGTAGCTTTGAATAAACACATTTGGCAAATTATGGCAACAGTAGTGTTTTTAATGATTTGGGGAAATAAACTGCGCAAGGCACACTTGTGTCTGTGGTGTGGGATGCCTTATTACTCTTATAACCTACAGTTGTTTGCAAGTGTGAAGTTTGTATTTACTTACTGATTTTGGTTTCTGGGTAATCGTGGTGTGGATGCAGGCTCCAGGCAGAGCCAAGAATTAGACCTACTTAACATGACATTAATACAAATTTTATTCTCTAACACAGGGTTTAAAGGGCTGGAGCAAAATTACTCAGGAGGAGAAGCCCTGATGTTGTCTGAGAAATGATCTAACTACCCTTTTGTGTTGTTATTCTCCTAGTTCTGATGAGTTGACTCATGGGAGAGACCATGTGTCAAAAGGAGGGAATCCAGGTTTAACATGAAACAATGTTCTCTATGTTTTCTGAGTTTTTTCATGATAATTTTTCCATGGCTTTTTGTGGGATTAACAGTTCATTTATAGGTATGAAACCTCTACATGGGGCACAGACATGTTCAGATAAGGGTAGGGCTGTGCGATATGACCAAAATCTCATATCCTGATATAAGACATCTATCGTCCCAATAACGATATAAATCACAATAATTTAATATTTTCTGTATATTCTATGAATCTCGGGCAGCTTGACTTGCGTGAAGTGTTTCCAGGTGGGCGTCATGTACCTGGAGTCGAGTGTTTTAACCGATGCATGAAACGATACATTTTTAGACACAAGTTGTAATTGCCGCCGTTTTCTTTGTGAGTATTTATTACCCATCGTGCTGCGGGGAAAAGCCTGTTGTAACGTTGAGTCTTTTAGCACCTGACGGCTCTTTTTGGCTTCTCATCCGTAAATACTCTGCATACTCTTTCACGTGATTGAGTTTATTTTGAAAAGTCTCAACAGGATCTTGAACTTTATTGTGAAAGGTTAATGTGGAAACTAAACCAGGGGACACGCAATGGTTTTGCCGTTGTTGTTGCTAATGACAACGCATAAAAGCAGGCGCTTGTCCGTCCGTAGTGTAGTTATATTAAATATAAGAGAAAGAGAAAACTTTAAGAAATTAATATAGCCACTACAGCCACCATGAAAACGATGAAAAAATATTGAAGTAAACAGTTTATTTTGTGACACCACGAAACAAACAATAGCGTAAAATGAAACGATAGACGTTTTTATATCGTCATTCGATATATATTGTTATATCGAACAGCCCTAGATAAGGGTTGAACTTCATTGAACTAAAAGGAAAATGTGGTTTGATGATGGTTGACATGTTTTCCAAATGGTTAGAAATTTTTCCTCCTAGTAAGGAGATACAGGTGCAGTAGCCAGAGTATTGCTGGAAGAAATCATCCCAAGGGTGGAATCTCCAGACTGAGATTGAGACTGGGTGCTGATCAGAAGTCTTCAGAGACCCAGCGAGAAGCAGGGATCATTCATAGCACAGCTGACAGCCCAGGCAGTGGTTGAGATCAAAGGTCGTGCGGTTTGGGGCCCTACTAGTCATCATGAGAAGATTCCAGAACGACAGAAATAACCATAAAGGTTAAAGATCTCTGCATTAGACACTGAGGAAGACAACAGGGTGTCAGATGATCTCTGCCCTTTTAACCTACAGCTGCATTGGAACGAGAGAGTGAAGGGTGAAAAGAGCACCCTCCTCCAACAAGGGTGTGCCAAGCTCCAACTCAGCGACTGCAGAGCAGACCCTGTACCACCCAAGAGCGATCAGCGAATGAATGCAGATGACAACTGATTAAAGAATCAGGCTGTCATGCCTGAAGTAGTTGTAGTTGTGTTTTTGAGTTAAGGTGGTCGTTGGTGTATAGTAATCTTACTAGTAAGGATATGATTTAATCACATATTTAATCATATCACATCAGAAATCTGCCACAACACTATTCAGATGTGAAATTATAACAATAGTCATGTGACATTCATGGATAGATGCCCTGTTTTTTTATTCTCACCTGGAGTTTCCAGGTAGAATCACAGTTTTACTTCCTGTTGGATTGCTGCTGCAGCCACCATCGCCTGGTGACACTTTGCCGATACTGACTATAGCCATCCAATCAGATGCAGACTAGAGAAAATAATAAATTGACATGAGTTATAGAAAGACAATTCCGCCAATTTTATTAAACATGTACATTTAAATGAAGTTTACCATTCAAAATCGCCTCACCTCCGGTTCATAGGAAATCGCCAGCTGGTAATCAGTCGAAGAATGGAGGTTGTCCACAGTAAATCTAAGCCCCACCCCCTCAAACACTCTGACCAATCCTAGGCCAGTCCAGGTTACTGGCTGGTGAGATGCACTTTGACGGGGAATGATTTGCAGGGTGTAACCAGGGACCAGAGGTATGCTGGTTTGCTGCTGGATGGAAATAAACAACAGATGCACTGAGGAAAGAGGACGATCTGATTAGCTGAAACATATGAGTTGAGCTGTTTCCAAATTCAGGGGCTGCATCCTTTGGAGACCACATTTGTGGGATGACTATATCACAGCACACCAAAGGCTGCTCCAAATGCGGCCCACTAATGCGTCTTCCTTTTCCCCGGATTTGAAGAGAGTCCGGTGTATCCTTTGTGTCCCAGAGAAGCCCAGACCTCTCTCCCCAGCTATCTCTTCCAGCTTATCCGGGGGAACAGCAAGGCATTCCCAAGTCAGCCAAGAGATACAATTTCTCCAGCGTGTCCTGGGTCTGCCCCTGAGCTTCCTCCTGATGGAACATCACCCAGGAGGCGCCCAGGAGGCATTCTTGTCAGATGCTTGAACCATCTAGACTGGCTCCTGTCGATGTGGAAGAGCAGCATCCCTACTCTGAGCCCCTGCCAGATGGCTGAACCTCTCTAAGGGAGAGGCCAGCCACCCTTCGGAAGATGCCCACTTGTTCATCACTTGTGAACAAGACCACAGGATAGTTAAACTCCTCCACTTGGGGTAGTAACTCATCCCTGACCTGGAGTGGGCACCCCAACCCTTCCGGCTGAGGACCATGGCCTCAGACTTGGAGGTGCTGATTTTCATTACCACCACTTCACACTCAGCTGTGAATCATTCCAGTGTGAGCTGGAGACGATCACCTGATGAAGCCAATAGAACCACCACATCCGCGAAAAGCAGAGATGAGATTTTTAGACCATCAGGTGAAAGCCTTCTGCCCCTTGGCTAAACCCAGAAACTTTGTCCATAAAAATTTTGAACAGAATCTGTGATAAAGGGCAGCCCTAGCGGAGTCCATCACCCACTGGGAATGAGTCCCACTAATTACCGTCTATGCAAACCAAGCTCTTCCAATGGTTGTATAAGGATTGAATGGCCTGTAGTAATGGGCCAAACACCCCATACTCCTGAAGAACACCCCACGGGAAACTCAAAGGGACACGGTCGAATGCCCACAGCCAAAACACTGGCTGGGCAAACTCCCATGCACCCTCATGTATCCTTGAGAGGATAAAGAGCTGGTCCAGTTTTCCACGACTAGGACGAAAACCGCATTGTTCCTCCTTTATCTGGTTTTTATCATGTTATCATAGCATGGCTCAAGCACGTTCATCATAGTTTAACCCCCTTGTTTTGCACAACGGAATATGGCCTGCCGTCTGCAGCTAAACACCCCAATAGCTTTTGTAATAGCTTTAGCCCGATCGGACTGGGCAGCAAAGGGCTGCTTAAATACAGAAAACTCTTCTGCTCTTCCACCTGGACCGCTAGCGCTGGCCATAACTATCGCTTGACAGACGCACCATACACATAACTTTTTTCCTTCTTTTTCGAATCTTCGGATTACGTGGGTGTCAAACCGTGGAGTGGGATCGGTTCGGATTACGGATCAACCGTGATCCGTTGCACCACTAGTACATATCAGCTGCCTCCGAAGTCCCACAGGCGAACCAAGGACTCCTTCAATAGGACTCCTTCTTCAGCCGGGTGGCTCCCTTCACCTCTGGTGTCTAAGGATGGGTATCGAAACCCGGTTCTTGTTGAGAACCAGTTCCCACTGTTTCAATTCCTTGGAATTGTTTGGCATTTTTGCAAATGATTCCCTTATCGATTCCAGTCGCCCCGAATGACGTCACCACGTTGCAGAGTGTCATTTACCTGGCGGGTAACATGGCGCCTAAGCGGCTCAAACACTCAAAAGTTTGGTTATACTTTAGGAGAACGGATGACAACAGGGCAACTTGCAATACTTGTAAAGTAGATACTTCATTTAAGGGAGTAAACACTACGAATATGCAAAAGCATTTGCTCACAAAACACGCAATAACCTCAAATGAATGTCGTGTTTTTAATTCTGCTCCGGACTCGTGAATCTCAACCCAGCAGCAGAGGTAACGTTTGCACGTCCTCTCCCGTTAATGCGGCAGGTAAATAATCAACTAACAGTGCATATTATGTTAGCACGATGTGCCTTATTACAAAACCTGCCATTACTGTGCATTTAGGTGACCAAGATGAGAGAGACAGAGTCTGGCTCAGATGCTGGCAGTTCTTGCTGCAGTCTACCGGTAGCGTCTCCTTTCAGGCCAGGATAGACAAATGTCACAGAGCAGTGACTCAGTTTGTGGTCAAAGGCTTGCAGCTGTTTGCCACAGCAGATGATTTTCAGTAAGTGTATGTGTTTAATTGTAGGCAGGGACATTACTGGATATTCTTGTGTAATTGCTACAGAATAATTTGTGTTATGCTTTGTTATTGCTACAGAAGAATATTTATTTTATTATTTTACAATTACATTTTTTTTCCTGGGGACCCTGTGACACCCATTGAAGAGCCATAGGCTGTGGATCTCTTAAGATCTCACTTTTGGGTTTGTAAGGCCATGTTACTCTTACTTAGAGAAGATATAAAACAAAGTTCTAAGCTAATCAACCTTAGTGTTCTCCTTTTTAAAAAATAAGAATCAATAAGAGAATCGATAAAGAATCGAATCGTTAAACAGACTCGAAAATGGAATCGGAAACATGAAAATCTTATCAATACCCATCCCTACTGGTGTCCACCATTTGGTTTAGGTGTTACCACCATGACAGGCACCAACCGCAGCGCAGTGCAGCAGCTTTGGCGGTGGAGGTGCTGAACATGGTCCATTTGGACTCAGTGCCCCCAGATTCTCTTGGAAAACTGTTGAAGCTCTGCCAGAGGTGTGTGTTTAAGATCTTGCGGACTGGGGGCCTCTGCCAGGCATTCCCAGCACACCCTCACTATACCTTTAGCTGCGCCATGTCTGTCCAATGTCCTCCCCAGCCACCTGATCTGATGGTGATCAGTTAACAGCTCAGCCCCTCTCTTTACCCGAGGGTCCAGAACATATGGCCGCAGGTCTGGTGATACGATTACAAAATCGATCATCGACCTATGGCCTGTATTTATATAGCGCTTTACTAGTCCCTAAGGACCCCAAAGCGCTTTACATATCCAGTCATCCACCCATTCACACACTGGTGATGGCAAGCTACATTGTAGCCACAGCCACCCTGGGGCGCACTGACAGAGGCGAGGCTGCCGGACACTGGCGCCACCGGGCTCTCTGACCACCACCAGTAGGCAACGGGTCAAGTGTCTTGCCCAAGGACACAACGACCGAGACTGTCCAAGCCGGGGCTCGAACCGGCAACCTTCCGATTACAAGGCGAACGCCCAACTCTTGAGCCACGATCAGCCTAGAACTTTCTGCACTTTGTGCACTTATGGACGATCTTATGTTTTAACATGGTGTTTGAATCCAGGATTCATTGTGAGTCTAAGGTACAAGCAATTTTTTGGAAAAAAAAAACATGGCAAACAGTTGTAGCAAAGCAGTCCAGAAATAAAAAAGTGAGTACTGGGTTTTTATCTCACCCAAATATCCAGTGGAACAAATGTTAGCATACCAAAGAATCTTAGAACATCAAACTTAGCTAACCTTCATCTAAGTTACATGACGTTAGTGATATTGCTACTTAATCGGGTCATGCAAACTTTGGTTAGTTATAACCTGAACCTTTGTTATAAAGCCCAACATTTATGCCGATCTTATGGACTGGACTGGTTCCTATATAGCGCTTTTCTATTCTTCTGAGCACTCAAAGCGCTTTACACAACTTGTGCATTCACATATTTTCTTAGTGCTTTCTAATTAACATTCACACTCCAATGGATGCATCGGAGAGCAATTTAGGGTTAGTATCTTGCCCAAGATATTTGGCATGCGGACTAGGGGAAGCCAGGAATCAAACCACCAACCTTCCGATTAGTAGATGACCTGCTCTACCGCCTGAGCTTATGTCCTGTTTCTTAGGTTTTTTTTCTCTCTGATTAAAATGAAAGTACGTCCCATGATTCTAATAAGAAAATTGTGCTTTCATCCTGCAAGTTACCAAATGCTTGATGAGACCTATTATATTTGTACTGTCAAAATGAAATGAGACTAGTCTCATGCTCTACTCTAGCAAACTAGCTAAACTTAGATTCATTGTTGGTTAAGGGGACTCAGTACCCAGATTCACATGTAGATGAAAAAACAACATACAGATTTTCTGTATTTCTGTTGAACATGCTGACCACCACAGCAGTAGCTGCGACTGTCATGGTTGCCAGGCAACAGGAACCCCATGTTGTAGGCTAGACCGTCCAAGTTCACAGCCTTGCACTTCTGGCCTTCGCTGCCTTTGAAGAATGCAGCCCCTGAATTTGGACACAACCTATAGTCTCCAAATAATCAAAGCATTAAAGTGTAACAGAAAATGGATCTCACCAATCTCTTTCTCATTTTCTGTTGCTGGGCAAGTTGGCGAGCCCGCCGAACTAAAATAACTCGTCCATTTTGGAACTTGGTGTCAAAACCTTGCTCTTTGAAGTACTGCTCACACTGAGGTAACACTCGTGGGTTCAGCTGAAAACACACACGCAGATACTGTTTATATAGTGCAAGTGGACAGCATTCACAGTGCTTCACTTGTTCCACATTTTGTCATATTAGTATGGGCAGAAATCTGTGCCATCAGAAACTGAATTTGAATGAGTTCAATTTGAATTTGAATTGCTCAGATTGAATCTGAATTGTAACTTGAATAAATGCTTTTGAAAACTGAATTTGAATTAGTCTAATTTGAAATTGAATTTATGGTTTGAAAATGAATTGATTTGCTTTGAAACTGCATTTTATCCTTTAAAAATTCAGCTCTCGAATAATTTCAGTTTCACTTCTCACCATTCAGTTTCAGTTCTACAATTCAATTTCAGTTCCAAAATTCAGTTTTTTGGAACTTACATCCGGTTCCAGTTCAAGCGCAGATCAATAGAACTACATTTTACTAGCGGACCGAAAGTATTACTGACGGGAATCTACAGCGTCTTGAGCTGAATTAAGACTTCAGAAGTCATTCGTCATGTCGAATGACCAGCGGATAAACTCTCAGGTTGGTAATAAATGTATTACATGTATAAGAACAAGCGTCATGTTAACAAATGATAGCCGTAAGGTAACTTTTATGCTTATTGTAGCTGCTAGCTAAAAACGCTAATTTATCGTAGTTTGCCCTGGATTCAGCTTTGAAAAACAAATATGATCGACTGTTTCTAGTAGAATTCCAAAGTTGTCATCTTGGACCCTCTCAGAGTACCCCCTCTGTATGCTTGCAGAGACCCCTACAGTAGGGAAACATGCAAAACAGTGTCCAAACCTTTGTATTTTAGCTTTATTTATGTCTTACACGGCATCCCAACTCTTTAGCTAACTTAATAACTTTAGCTAACGTGAATAGTTAGTCTAATTCATTAGTGCAGCATTACTGGATCATCTCTGTTTGAAGTGATATAATATGATATACAACTATCACTGTGTTTAACTACCATAATAATTCTTAGGGTACTGAGTGCATGCTTAATTAGATTTTTTTTTAAAGCATACTGCTCCATTACTATGTTTGACAGGCTGAAGTTGTCGGGTCACCTCCTAAATCGACCATCTTTTACAGGTGTTTTGTGCCAGAAATGGAGTGTCCACTGAAGACTGAAGATACTGAATCTCTATGCCTTGCCATTGATCCCTCTTGTGCCTTCATCTAGACAAGAGACAAACTTCACCACTCTCATATGCTCTGTACCTACATCACCTTCCCTGACAGTCGTAGCTTGGCTCATCTGAGGGTGAAATTATAAGAATGTGTTATTTTGCAAAGTGCTCTCTAGGGTTCCTAAATAAAATATGGCATTGAGGTCATTTCTTTTGAATTAATCCCTCCTTCTGAAATATAAGAACCTCTCCTGGTTTTAATGGCACTTTGGATTTCCTTACTTTTTGTTCCACTCCCAACCCCAAATAGATGCTGACAAGCTGCCACAGTAACATGGAAGAGGGAAAGACGTTGGAAAGGACTACTACAAATAAACCTAATGCCTAACAATGAAAAGTGTAAAATAATAATATTAATAAAGATAAAAGATAAAGTAACAAGTTTTTAGTTTCTTGTTTATTCCAAATGATCATCCAGATGTCTGTGACATGTGATGACAAACACCATAATGGAAGGCCTTAGTCATCACATGCTTAAACTCATATTTTTGCATATGCTGAACAGGCAGTCAGACATGCTGTAACTGTGGGGTAGAAAACAGCATGAACACCATACAGCAGGGGTCTCAAACTCCAGTCCTCGAGGGCATGGAAAAGTTGCATGACACTGGCCCTTGGGGACTGAAGTTTGAGACCCCTGTCATATGGAATATGACAGGTGTGGTTGAACTGCATGAAGACTCTGAAGCTTCTCTTCTCTTCTGGCAGGACAGGAATGTGGCCTTGTCCTGTGAGCCACTATAAGGATGTACTTAGAGTAGAACTGGACTGTCACCGGCCTCAGGCTCTTCACCCTTTTCAAAGACAAAGCAGTCATTTAGATAAAATATTAGATATTGTTTACCTGTAAATGCACAAAGTAAATTTAGAAATGTTATTATTGTCAAGAGTGAACAAGCACTGATAGTGTAATCTACAACTGTGGCCAAACGTTTAGAGAATGAGAAGTGGTGTTTGCTTATTTACAAAGTTTGCTTGTTTCAGTGATAGTTGTATATCATATTATATCACTTCAAACAGAGGTGATCCAGTAATGCTGCACTAATGAATTAGACTAACTATTCACGTTAGCTAAAGTTATTAAGTTAGCTAAAGAGTTGGGATGCCGTGTAAGACATAAATAAAGCTAAAATACAAAGGTTTGGACACTGTTTTGCATGCTTCTCTACTGTAGGGGTCTCTGCAAGCATACAGAGGGGGTACTCTGAGAGGGTCCAAGATGACAACTTTGGAATTCTACTAGAAACAGTCGATCATATTTGTTTTTCAAAGCTGAATCCAGGGCAAACTACGCTAAAATTACCGTTTTTAGCTAGCAGCTACAATAAGCATAAAAGTTACCTTACGGCTATCATTTGTTAACATGACGCTTGTTCTTATACATGTAATACATTTATTACCAACCTGAGAGTTTATCCGCTGGTCATTCGACATGACGAATGACTTCTGAAGTCTTAATTCAGCTCAAGACGCTGTAGATTCCCGTCAGTAACACTTTCGGTCCGCCAGTAAAACGTAGTTCTATTAATCGGCGCTTGAACCGGAACCGGATGTAAGTTCCAAAAAACTGAATTTTGGAACTGAAATTGAATTGTAGAACTGAAACTGAATGGTGAGAAGTGAATCTGAAATTATTCGAGAGCTGAATTTTTAAAGGATAAAATGCAGTTTCAAAGCAAATCAATTTCAAATTAGACTAATTCAAATTCAGTTTTCAAAAGCATTTATTCAAGTTACAATTCAGATTCAATCTGAGCAATTCAAATTCAAATTGAACTCATTCAAATTCAGTTTCTGATGGCACAGATTTCTGCCCATATATTAGAGCCTTATTCCAAAATGGATTAAAATCATTTTTCACCTCAAATTTTTACACAGAATACCCTATAATGACAAAGTAAAATGAGTTTCCCTTAAAGTCTTGCAAATTTATTAAAAATTAAAATACAAACAAATAACATGTAGCTATAAGGAGGAATTGTTTGTAGACCTTTGAGCCTGGACTGTATTGAGGCACGGATCTGGAACAGAAACATTTCTAAAGATCCCAAATGAGCACAGCGGCCTGCATTATTCATAAATAGACGTTTAGAACCACTATTACTCTTCCTAAACCTGGCTGCTCAGCAAACGGTTAGGGAGCTGAAGGAATGGGCTAGAAGTCCTTACTTATAGAGGTCACCAAGAACCTAATGCTCAATCTAACAGAGCTCCATGGTTGCTTTGTGGAGAGACGAGAACCTTCCAGAAAGACAGCCATTTTTGCAGCACTCCACCAATCAGACCTGTATGGTAGCGTGGCCAGATGGAAGAGATTCCTCAGTAAAAGGATCAAGAGTTTGCTAAACAGCATACCAAGGACTCTCAGACCATGAGTAACAAAATTCTTTGGTCTGAGGAAATGAAGATTGAGCTTTTTGGCCTGACTGCCAAGCATCGCGTCTAGAAGAAACCAGCCACGGCGCATTATATGCTCAACACCATTGCTACAGGGAATCATGGTGATATAGAATCATGCTATGGGGATGACTTTCAGAAGGAGGAACTGGGAGACTAGTAATTGTTGAAGGAAAGATAAATGCTGCAATGTATAGTGATATCCTTGAAATCCTAACCTGCTCCAGAACACTCTGGACCTCAGACTGGGACAAAGGTTTATCTTCCAACAGTGCAACAACTCTAAGCACACAGCTAAGATAAGAAAGGTGCTGTCCAGACAGAGCTCAGACTTGCTTTTAGTTCTGGTTCATTTCCTTTTTTCTTGTTTTAGGTTCCATTGCACACTTTAGTGTCTATTTCCGTGTTTCTGATTGAGTTCATTTCTATGAAGAGTTTTCCCAGCAATAAATCTGTGCTCTGAGTTTAACTTTCCATTTCTGAGTCCTGCATTTGGGTCCCTTATCCTGCCTGCTCCACAGCACTGTCTTCTGAATCCAACCTGGAAGTTGGTTCCACAGAAGAGGGGCTTGAAAACTGAAGGCTCTGTGTAAGAGCCAAAGTCAATGTTTATGTTTTTCCTTTTTGTTTTGGTGGCACAGGTGTATAGCTTTACCTGCGTCTCAGGTGATGGTATGTGGGTGTGGTCACAGTCTATTTACCTGATGTCGGTGTTCGCAGCAGGTGTGTTGGGTGAGTGGTTTGTGGGCAAACTTTTCTGTTGACCGTCATTTTTTGGCACACCAGTTAATCCATGCGCTAGTTGGAAATTGATTGAAAGCGCAAATGTTTGTTCTTGTTTTGTTCTTAAAATAAATGCGCAAAGTACTAGTATGACTCACTATGGATTATTGGAGGCGCGTCACAGGGACACAACCAACTCAGCCGGCTGCAGCTTTATTTACGGATGAAAGTCGCAACACTCTGCCTCTCATTCCACTTTTAAATAGTCTAGGAAAGAAGAATGGGACAAACTGCAGAAAAACAGGTGTGCCAAGCTTGTAGCATTGTACTCAACAGGACTTGAAGGTGCCATTGCAGCCAAACATGCTTAAACAAAGAATTGAGGAAAGGTTATGAATATTTATGTACATGATATAATTTTTTTTAATTTTTAATAAATTTGCAATAATTTCGAGTAAACCTTTTTTACTTTGCTACTATGGGGTATTGTGCGTAGAATTATGAGTTGAAAAAAATGAATGCAATGAATTTTAGACTGAGGCTGTATCATTACACAATGTAGAACGAACAAAATGCTGTGAATACTTTGCTGAATGCACTGTAAAAAGACAATTTTACCTATAAACACATATTAATACTGAACTATAGCTGTGTAGGTTCTAAGTCATTCAGGTCATGGTAGCCTAAGGAGCTTGGAATGAAAGCAACTGGACTTCTTTAATTCAATTAAAATTCAGACCGCGGTCAAGTGAGCCATCATTTCTGTGCTTCTACACCAGCCTTTACGGCAGCGCTTTTTATCCTTCATTCCCGATCACAAACATAGACTTGTGCACACATACACACGTGTGCACACATTGCATTGGGACAGTATGGTTGCATCATGCATTTCTTCACCAGGGCTGATGTGTTAGTTGTCCAGTATAGGTCCTCGGAAATGTGGTCACCTTTTATGGATAGGGGAGGGGGATGAGTTTTTTTTCTTGCAGAAGTCCATGACCATTTACTTGGTTTTCCTGGTGTTTATGGTTAGGTTATTGTAGTCACACCATTCTGTCAGACATTGGATCTCATCTCTGTAGGCGGTGTCGTCATCATCGGTGATGAGCCCCATCAGAGTGGAGTCATCTGCAAATTTGATGATGATGTTGCAGGGATGTGTGAGGGTGCAGTCACTGGTATAGATGGTGTATAGGAGTGGACACAACACACATCCTTGTGGTGAGCCAGTGCTGGGTGGATGATCTCTGGTTGCCCACCTTGACTCTTTGTGATTGGTCTGTGAGAACGTTTTTGAACCACGCACATGTAGCAAGGGGGAAGTCTAAGTTTACCAGCTTGACTATAAGAATGTCTGGGATGATGCTATTAAAGGCTGAGCTGAAATCAATGATGAGCATCCTTACTGAAGTCCCAGCATTCTCCAGGTTATGCAGAGCAGAGTGGAGGGCAGTGGAAATTGCTTTCTCAGTGGACCTGTTTGCCTTATAGCAGGGGTCGGCAACCTTTCAGATGATGAGTGCCATCTAAAATGTCCTCAGAAGTCAGTGTGCTGTATGATTGCATTAGCAATAAATTTAACAATGCTCTATATTGACAGTTACACACTATATAGAACAACTTAATAGAATTACACAGTATTTGTTCGCAGATGTTGGCAGCTATCAGCGAATAGTTATCAGCTATTTTGAAACAAAAAAAGATACAGAGTTCTTGTTATGGATAAAAAGTAACAGCAAATGAACTGTACAAAAGAAAATATAAATGCTATTTATGGTCTCCTCACAACAATGATAAGAGAAATAAACTGGGCCAATATGCCATGTTTGTTAATACAGGGATAAACATGTTAATGTGATCTCTGGTCTTCCAATCAGCGACACAGGTCTATGAGTGTCCACCATTCAGATGGCTACCTCACGACACTTTTTGTGTGAGAGAAAATCTGCTCACACAGATATGTAGAGCCAAATACTGTCAATAAGGCCTCTGCAATGTTCTGAATGTCATGGTCCAGGTGAGTACGGGGTTTTTCCACTCCGCTGGGCTCCACCTTCAGGCAGAGACTCCAATCAGCTTCCACACCTGGTTCCAATCAAGTCACCAGCATATAAGACCAGCATTCACAACAGACCTCTGCCAGATCTTCTGCTAACTCATGTTAGGGTTAGGCCGCCAAGCCCTTGTGAGAACCCTTAACTACTGCTTTTCTCCTCACCGTGTTTTCTTTGTCATAGGACCCACCTGGCAGTCGCGCTTCCCAACCTAGATTACTCACATCTCCGCCTGGACGCTGGTTCTGTCATCTGGTTGCTTCCTTTCCATCATCGGACTACACCTGCCTGCCTCCCTGCCAAGCCCCTCACTCCAAGCATATTCTGGATCCTCTCTGGACACCCCCTCCTCGCATGACACTTTAAACCTGCAACGCGTAAGCCCTAACCACCATAGTCTAATCCTTCAGCTGTGATTCACTAGACTGCCACTGACAACTTGTCTCCTCTCATTATAGTGACTGCGTACCTCCATCCAAGCCGCTGCCCCTTTTTCCCATTCCCCGGATCCATCCGTGAAATCTAGCACCTAGTCATAGCACTCCGAGTTTCATGTTCACAGTTTGGCCTCACAGTTCTCAGTTCATAGCTTCCACAGTTCATACCATTCATAGTTTCCTGCTTTTTAAGTTCACTAGGCACAGCAAATAAAGCACTGTGTTCACGCCCGTTTTTCTTCCCTCTGTGCCTGCATTTGAGTCCACACCCACAGCCTGGCCCGCTCGGCCGTAACACTGAAGATAGTAAAACTTGACTGGGAGTGATGTCCAGCAGGTGAAAAAGCTCCATGAACATGCACAGCTATGGATTTCCGCTGCGTTCGTAGTTCTGCAAACTTTGACCCTCACAGAGTCGAGCTCCTGAAGCATTCGAAGTGTTGGAATGTAGAAATTTCAACATCGCTTGAAAAAACTGCCAGCTAGCAACATCCCTCTCACTGGTAGGCGAAGTTATTTTTAGCCAATTACACGTTGAACCTGGTAGTTGGGGTTGTTAGCCAAGTTACCGTCATTAAGAAGCGACACAACTAATGTGTCTATGCTAGTTAATTTGCAATGTGTACCACTGGCCCGGCCATTTATTTTTTAATGCACCTTCTCAGATTAATTCACTGCATGTCGTGCCCAGGGCTGGACTGGGACAAATAAAAATCAGCCTGGGCATTTTGACTACAGACCAGCCCCCCAGGTATTGCAGGGAAAATCATAAAGCCTTTTAATGAAAATAAACACTGTTGTGACAGTGATGTACACCGTCTTGTTGGTATGATTTCTATACATTTTACATCAGATAAAAACTTAAAGCGAGGCATTTTTAATGAGAATAAGAAAGAAAAGTATGTGTCCCCTTTCCCTGTTAATGCCCTGCCTGGCCTCCTGGCAAAACTTTGCTAGACATGCCCCTGCACAGTTACCAGGTGTCAGGTGCTTAGAAAAGTATCCTGGTGTTATTTCTCTGTCAGAAACAGTTCATAACTTCAACTGAGCTATTTTTACACATTGGCCAGCACCTGGCCAATACACCACCTTTCATTGTTTATACCGTTACAAAAACTAAAACAAACAAAAAAACATTGGCCCATAAAAACAAAATTCACTATTGGCCCACCGGGCAAATGCCTGATATGCCCGATGGCCAGTCCAGCTATGGTTGTGCCATCAGTTAACCCTTAGCTTGCCAGCTGTGGCACGCGTGCCCAGGGTTGCCGACCCTGGTTGGGGTCCAAACTAGGTGTGATGCAGTCCTTTATGTGCTTTAAGACCAGCTTCTTGAAGAACTTTGCGACCACTGGAGCACTGATGGTGGTGGACTCGGAACTATTGTTGCTGATTTCAGGCAATGAGGGGCAGTGGCATGTGACAGGGAGAGGTCCAATAGTCTGGTGAAAACAGGAGCCAGCTGGTCGGCACAGGCTTTGAAGATACTCCCAGGTATTCCATCTCGGCCAGCAGCTTTTCTCTGGTACTGCTCTGCAAACCTAGTTTTCTTGAAGAGTAAATGTGTGAGGGCTGTGCTCAGAGAAGGCTGTGGCAGAGCGGTGTGCATGGTAGGTGTGTCTACAGTTCTCTCAAAGCAGCTAAAGAAGTGGTTAAGTTCCTCTGCTAATGAGATGTCCATGTTATCCGTATTTGTCCCATTGCCTTTGTAGTTGGTGATGTGTTTCAGGCCCTCCCATACCTTCTTGGAGTTGTTGTCTGAGAGGTGATCCGATAGTTTATTTGAATAGTCCGGTTTTGCTGCTCTGATGCCTTTTTTAAGGTCTGCTCTTTCTCTGATATACATATCGTGCTCCCCAGATTTGTATGCAGAGTTGTGTGCTTTTAACAATTCCTGAACTTTACTCGTCATCCAGGTTTCACAGTTGGGGCTGACCTGGACCTACTTTTCCGTGGTGACAGTGTCCATGCAGTGCATAACTCACCACTGCAGATGTGTGGGTCTATAGGTCGCCATGTTCGAAGACATGCCACTCTGTGAGGGCAAAAGAGTCCTGCAGCTGAGCCAGAGCTTCCTTAGAAAAGGTGTTAATGTTTCTGATGGTGGGCTTTGTCCTTTTCCTGAGTGGTGTGTATGCCGCGACAACGAGCAGGGAGAGGTGGTCGGGCATACTCAGGTGGGGGAGGGGAACAGATCTGTAGGCTTGCTTAATATTTGAGTAAACATGGCCCAAGGTGTTATTCCCTCTCATGTGGCATTTCACATGTTGTACAAATTTAGGCAGCACAGTTTTTAAGCATGCTTTGTTAAAGTCCCCTGCGATGATGTGTACTTCCTCTGGATATGTCCGTAGCTGTTCGGAGATCGTGTCGTTCAGGTAGGCAAGGGCTGTGCTAGCATTAGCGTCTGGTGGTATGTAGACTGCTGTTATTAGCACCGCAGGCAGTTCTCTGGGATGTTGTTGATCCACTGATAATCGCTGGTAACGGGGTTCTGGCTGTCATAACTGATGTTGTATAATTCCCAATGACTTAAGGTGAATTTGGCTACACAATAAGGGAAACAAAAGAAAAAGAAAAAGAAACAAAAAGAAAAAGAAGATCACCTAATTGGGGGCCCTTAAACAACTGCGACTATGTGCACCGCCATGTTGTACTAAAATCTACAAGATATTAAAAATTTATTTAAAATCATCTGCAATAGTTGACATAGAATTGTCAGTTGAATACTCCTTTTAGTTACCTTCTTTACATGTCTCGCAACTTTTCTCACAAAATGCTGCATCTATCTATCTATCTTAAAGAACTCCATTCACTTTCTTTCCAAGCTCTGTGTCAGGTGGCTTGTCATCTGTTACACACCCGAGAAGAAGATGATGGATCAGCAGAAGAAGAAGGCGATGGAGGAGGAATTGTAGAAGACCTTCCTCCTAGCAGTGGGAAAGTGAGTTCAGCCTCATAGAGGAAATAATTCAGTGCAGGCAAGAAGTACCCAGGTGCAGGGTCAGAGCATCGCCGACCAATCATGTTGGGTAAACAGCGACACTGTCCATCCTCTGGAGAACACCTGACGGGACAGGAAATCCCCCCAAAAGACAGGAAGTGACACACTGGAGGCTCTATGGTGTCAGTTATTAAGAGTCTAATTACTGCTTTTATGATGAATTTCCAGCTCACAACAGCGTGCCATACCTATAAGGTAATAAACTGTTTTTTCTGATTATTTTACTGGTATTCAGTTGGTGCTTCCTGTTAATTTTTCTTCTTTCTCAAACTAACCTGTGATTCAGATCAAACTGACTGTTGATCTTTATTCAATACTTTTTATAATGTTTCACACAAAATAAAGACAGAAAGAAAACATACGTGCTGCCGTGAGCTCCGCCAATATCACAGTTACAAGGTGAGCATCTGAACACAGAGTTTCCCAAACCCCAGAAATCTGGCTGAACACAAACACATTAAAAGACATTAAAATCAGACTTTTCTTTCACTCAGACTGGCTAAAATGTTGTGATATTTGCTTTAGAATCACTGTGTCCAGGCAATCATTTCAAACTAAGGACAAAATATAGTTTACTTAAACACTGTTTTATGCTTTAAAACTCATTCATCATTTATTTTGAAAATTCAGACAATGCTTGCAGAGTTTGAATGAGTTTTTATGTGCCTTCAAATCATACAGTTTTTGTTCTTCTTCTTCTTGCTGCTTCAGGAATGAGCACAGCATTATATTTATTAGATAGTTTTAATGTGATTCAGATATTTTGATTTTCCATTGTTATCACTACCTACATCCGTGTTACCACATCCGGGATGGAAAATGCTCTCACTACATGACAGTAACTGATGTTATTAGTACTTCAGTATCTTCTTAGATGAAATTTGAGATTTTATTACTTGTGTTGTGGAACTGATGAGGAAACTAAATACTGGGTTTAATATTGTATTCAAAAAAATTTGTGCAGTCTTTAACTGCCAGCGCTCTTAAGCCTGTTGATGCTGTGTATCACAGTTCTCTTTTTTATGACTAGGGGCAGTTTCAACAGCAACCACTCTATTTTCTATGACTGCCATCTCCAAGTCCCAGAAAATCCCATGGGGTCCACGAACTATAGAAATGTTTTCAGTGGGAGACACATTTCGTCATCATCATGTGACTTCTCAGTCTCAGCTGATTGCAGGTTTCCAACCTTATGAGCAGTTCATCTGCACAATGATTAAAACTAAAACCACTGAAGGAACAATGGGCTGTGAGCTCAGTTTTGTAAATGGCCTCCTTGACTCCATGCTCAAACCAGCATTCCTCCCTGTCCACGATACATCCTCACCATTGAAAGAGTGTCCACTGGCCTGTAGGTGTAAATAGACTGCAGCGTCCTGGCCTAACCAGGTAGTTCCTCTGTGTTGTGGCATCTGCTTAGCCAGAGGTTGTTTGGTTGTAAAAATCAGCACTTAACAGTGTACAGGGGTAGGCAACGCCAGGCCTCAAGTGACAATGTCCTTCAGGTTTTAGATCTCATCCTGGTCAACACACCTGAATCAAATGATTAGTTCATTACCAGGCCTCTGGAGAACTTCAAGACATGCTGAAGAAGTCATTTAGCCATTTAAATCAGCTGTGTTGGATCCATGGCACATCTAAAGCAGGCAGGACACAGGCACTTGAATCCTGGCATTACCTATCTGTGTACATTATATTCCTTAGGTTGGGATTATTATTTGTTTGAATTATTTCCCAGCTCTATTATCAATTAAATTTAATGAGGATGAAAGGAAGCTAAAGAGTAAATTACTTATTTTACAGATGTGGCCTACCAGACACCGATCACACAGCGGTCCACTTGCCATTGGGTCACATTCACAAGTTCCTGTTAGCTGATCACATGACCCAACACTCCCCAAAGGATGACACCTGCACGCTGAAACACACACACACACACAGTCAGCCTGAAAGTTTCTGTCATGCTCATACCTTCAGCTCGTTGAAATCATCATATACACACAAGCAGGAGCTCCTTTGTTGAGAATGACAACAGGACAAATAAAGTTGTTTGGTCACCCTGACAACCCGTGGGGTCATCCTGCCTCAGGCTGAAGAAGCCATGTTTGCAGCGATCACAACGTTGACCCTCCACATTTTCTTTGCATACGCACTGACCGCTCAGAGCGTCACACTGACCGCCGCCACGTGAACCAGCTGGATCGCAGTTACATGCTGAAACACATCACCATTACATGGTATGACATCATCATCCCAAAGCTGTTACGTCATTTCACTCAATGCAGATTTATTTCTAAAGGACCAGATCAAAACAACATTATAAATTAAAGACCATACAATAATCATCATCTTGTTATGAGACAGCTTCCCTGAGAAACAAGGGGCTGATCTGTGTTGGGTAATCACCCTCCTCCTGAGGCTACAGTCATATCAACATAAACAGTGCTCTCGTTATTGTGCCATCAACTACAGATAGACAGTCTGCTACTACTGTGATTGAAATTGGCAATTACACACATTCTGTTTGCGACAAAAGTTATGCATGATACCATAGCTGTGATAAACTGAAAAAAACACTACACCCAAATCTACTGCCATCTTGATCAGAAATGTAGTGCTATACTGGAGCCAGGAGTGGACTTATCGGTCCACTGGGACACCGGCCTAAGCGTCATTATGGGCTGTGGTGAGGAGCCCATTTGATGAGAAAACAGCTTATGGACCAAGTCAAATTCATGGACCAAGCACGACTCCATCAGCCACAAACTTGCTGAGATTTAATTACCAGAACAACTGTCTGTGAAGGTTCTCAGTCATCCAGGTCATTGTAGTCTAAGGATCTTGGAAAGAAAAGCGTCTGGACTTCTTTAAGTTGCTTGAAGATGTTTCACCTCTCATCTGAGAAGCTTCTTCAGTTCTAAGGTCAAATGGTTGAACTCTGGGATTCTCCACCTAGAATTGAAGAAGCTTCTCGGATGAGAGGTGAAATGTCTTCAAGCAACTTAACGAATATCTGAATACCTGTACCATAAACATATTTTACTATCAGCTTTCACTGAGTTAATGGAGACTGTTACTGCACCATGTTGGTAAAAGTCATAAAGCACTGGGTTTGACATTCAGACATTACTGTTAACATAGAAAATATCCCATAAAGAGCTGCATTCTGACAAACATCCAGCCGCACCACTTCAGCAATGAAAGAAAATAATAGAAACAGAAAAAGGTGAGACTCATTTCTACAGGAACAGTGAGAGCATGAATATTCAAAAAGTAAAATAACAATAAAAGCTTACGTATGCAGGCTTGTGGGTCATCCTTCGCTCTCTGCGGATCCTGATACAAAAAAGGTTGACACTGTTCACACTGAGGCCCCATCCTGTTGTTGCCGCAGTCATCACACACACCGCCGCTCACACCTCCAGTCGCTTCGTAACGAGCTGCATCAAAGTGACACGAGTCCGAGTGACTGTGGCAATTACATGCTAAGAAAGACAGAAAACAGCATTTTAAAGTATAAAAGTTATGGAAAAAAATAATCATGTCAACAAACAAGATACAGAGGTGTTTAAGATTATCAAACAAATTTAAGTATAAAACAAAGATAACAAAACGGAACACAAAACGCAGTTTCTAAATGAAGTGGTTTATTATTACGGGGGGGGGGGGCGCAATTCCAAACCATCATGGCCCTGTGTGATTAAGTGATTGCCCCCTGAACCTAATAACTGGTTGGACCACCCTTAGCAGCAACAACTGCAATCAAGCATTTGTATTAACTGGCAATGACACTTTTACAGCCGTGGAGGAACTTTGGCCCACTCATCCTTGCAGAATTGTTGTAATTCAGCCACACTGGAGGTTTTTGCAGTATGAACTGCCTTTTTAAGGTGATGCCACATCATCTCAATTGGATTAAGGTCAGGACTTTAACTAGGCCACTCCAAAGTGTTTTTTAAGCCATTCAGAGGTGGACTTGCTGCTGGGTTTTGATTATTGTCCTGCTACAGAAACCAAGTGCGCTTCAGCTTGAAGTCATGAACAGATGGCCTGCTATTCTCCTTCAGGATGTCTTGGTAGATGGCAAATTTCATGGTTACACTTACCACAGCAAGTTTTCCAGGTGCTGAGAAGGCAAAACAGCCCCAAACCATCACACTATCACCACCATATTTTAATGAAGCTATAATGTTGCTTTTCTAAAATGCTGTTAGTTTTATGCCAGATGTAATGGGGTGCACACCTTTCAAAAAGTTTAACTTTTGTCTTGTCAGTCCCCAGAGTATTTTCCCTAAAATTCTTGGGGATCATCAAGATGTTTTCTGGCCAAACTGATACAATCCTTTATTGTTCCTTTTGCCCAGCCACCTCTTTGCTGTAAGAACAGGAAGTGCTGTTTAACATTCACATTTTAACCTTGTAGACAATAATGGTCAGAGGTTTATAATTTTAAACTCCAAAAATTCTGCCAGAAAATGAGATTGGAGTGTAAAATTTTACTGAATTTTATTCCTCCTATTCCTATTTTTAATTTGTATTAATTTATGTTGATAAATAATGTCAAAGGTCTAGCTGGTTTATTTCTAATGGGAGAGAAAAGGCAGAAAGCTAATTTCACTCAGAGATGGAGACAGATAAGAAAGAAGGAGAGAAAGGAGAGAGGTTAGAATTAAAGGAAGGATCCTCATTTAAAGCTCACATGGAAGTAGGGCTGCCACGGTTAGTCGACTAGTCACGACTACGTCGACTATCAAAATCGTCAACGACTGATTTAATAGTTGACGCGTCGTTTGAAGCTTTGTAAGATCCCAAAAGACGCAGGAATAAGTAGCAGGATTTAAGAGTGTAATAACGGACTGAAACAGAAGATGGCAGCACTGCATGTACAAGGATGCCAGCTGCCGTTAAACCCCGAAGAAGAAAAAGTAGCTCTGACCCAGAATTCATAGCGCAGCCCAGCTCAGTTTCCAACAATGGCGGCAGCTAGTTAGTTTTAATGTTACTCTTATTATTCTTTCTGGGTCACAAAATAAACGTTTAACATATTTTCAGGCGAGAATGTAGCTGTGGAAACCTCAAATATCTGCTCAGTTTATCAAGACACCGCATATTTTCAAAAGCGCTCCGACGTTTTTGGAGACGTCTGTTACCCACTAGCTCGATAGCTAGCCGGGGGCGAGGCTCACTAGAGCCCGTGAGAACACCGGCAAATCATTTTCAAACCCACCGCCGTCTTTCGCTACTCAGGTTAAACACGATATATGAGTCACTTAGATAACTTAAAAATGTTGTTGTTTGGCTTTTTTTTTTTTGTGTTTTATTTGTTCCTGAGTAAATCGGTTTGTCTGAGATTAAAGTTATAGTTTTTGCACAGCTGAATAAACATCAAGCAGACAGCTGATTATCAGAAGTGTGAGATGCTCCAGAATTTACTCCGGTGTCCTGTTATATTTTAGACAGCAAGGAGTTTATTAAACTTCACCGAAACAATCTGCAAATTTCATTAAAATTTAATAAACTATCATCTTGTCTTTATTTTTAGTTAGCACAGACCTTAAACACTTACAGCTGTAAGCTAATGATAGTTATATAAGAGCAGATGCTGCTGGTGCAATAAGCTGTATGTTTTACGTCCAATGGGTGATGATCTGATTAGTCGACTAATCGCAAAAATAATCATTTGTGGCAGCCCTACATGGAAGTCCTCATGTCTCTGAATCTGTACGTGACACATGATGTTTGTTCATAAAGTTGCTGCTAAACAAACTGAGGCAGGCTGTGTTATTTAAAGGCTGCAGGTTAGTGCAGGATGAACAGGAGAGTTTACTGCACTGTGATGGGTTCAAAGTAAAGAACAGTGTGACTGCTGCACAGTGGCTGTGGGATCATGGTCACAGTTAGCTACCATCAATTGCAGCAGAGACTCACTGACTGAATTCATACCAACTCTATAGTGTAATATAAATACAGCATAAACAGGGTACTGTCAGGGTAGAGGATGGACTCAGCCAGGACAGGTCAGGAAACATCTGCTCACATCTGGTTGAATTCAGCTGTGTAAGAAAATGGACTGAAGCTCTCAGCAGAAATGGTTGTGATTGTTTTCCCCACACTGAGACATTACAGCTGATTTTATGTTCCCTACCTGCTGAATCCGCGCTGACCTCTTCCCTGCTTATTTCCTGTTTAAAGTCCCCCTCTACAATCGAGGCAACAGGAAACAGAGCTATTTTATTTTACTTCTTTTTCGCTGCTCATGTTCTACTTTTCTGATTCAAGGTGAACACATTTATTAGAATTAAAATGATTTGAATAAAAATTTAGACTGAAATAATGTATTATAATTTACTAATATTATTTTATTATAACATTAATAAAAAAAAATAGGTGGTAGAAAGTCTAAATCATGCTTAAATTGTGCAAGGTTGTTCTATGACCACACACAGAACCATTTATTGTTACTGAAAAGTGCTGATATTCAATTTTAAAATGGGACAAAAAACCATCAAATGCATCACCTGAGCTTCTAGTTTTGTGTCTTTCATCTATTTTAATTTAACCTTTGTCTGGATCTAAAATAGATCAGAACAAAATAAATAATTCAGTCATTAAAGTGGACATATACTTTTGACTTTTAACCAGACAGCAAAATTTCATTTCACATCAAAGGAATGTGTTTAAGAATGATTGAAAATCCCTAATAATCATATGCTATCCACAAATGTAAGCAATTCTACTTACTACTTACTCTAGTTGTAATTTGATATCATGTGAGGTATTCTGATATCTAAAATGAATCTGTAATACAGATGTAGCTTCTACAGAAGGAAGTTGACCTTCTGCTGCCTCAGCAAAAGTTCTTTGAAAGGGAAAACTGATTTCTTATTTTTTTATACGTTCAGGCTTTGCAAATATGCAAACATTTTGCAAACATCAGTTTGACAACTGAATCACAATGACATTTGTGTATTAGCCAAAAACCTAAAAATATTTTTGATAATGTTTCCAACAATCTCTTTTTTTTTAAATAAAACATTAAAAAGTGATACATTTATGTCAATTTGAGTTACCTCGGCAGATGTCTGCTGCACCCTCTCCTCCAGGCTTCCAGGGGGAGTCGTTGTGAAAATCCTGACATCTCTCACAGTTTTCTCCAGCTGTATTGTGCTTACAAACACATTGTCTGTGAACCTGAAATCAGAAAATATCTTTACCTGCTGAGCTCAACTGCAGTTTCAGGTGTAGTGTGATGTCGAGGGGAAAATGATGCATACACACATTTGATTAAAAATGTGCAGAGGTTATATTAGGACTCCATCTATTTTCCCCTGCTGGCCAGAACACCAGTTTTACCCAAAGACCACTGATTTGTGGATAGCAGAGGTCACACATGCATGATGACTTTTTCTAATTCTTAAGCCACAGCTGCCCAAATACATATAATCTTTTCTCTCAATTTTTGCCTTCATCTTTAATTTCTTTTTACTGACTTTCAAGTTCTTGATTCGCCTTTCAAAGCTGTTTGTTAAAAACAAAAAACCCAGCACGTTAACATTGATTAAATCACAATACAATACAATTTTATTTATATAGCACATTTAAAACCAAAGTGCTTCACAATAATGCAATAAGTCATTGTTATAAAATATTAACAAAGTACAAAAACAAGTACTAGTACTAATCCTAACAGATGGGAAGCACTAATCACTTTAAATAATCAAGTTAATCACTGAAGGACGAATAATTTCAGACCGGCTCTACTCCATACCATGCCAGGCTGGGTGAAAACGTCCCTGTGGACTCCAGCCATGGGCACACACTGGCTGGCGTGTCCGTTACAGAAACAGCTTCCTTGAACCACCATGTTGTAAACAGAATAGTAATATTTGTCCTGAGGGTTCCTGCGTTTTCGACTCAGCAGTGTGTCACCAAGTGTGAAAAGACGTGTGAAGTTCACCCGAATGTTTGTCACGGTGGTCAGATCTGAGGATGATGATCAGAACAATATTCAGTTTTACACGTTTCCCCTATTCCCATTAAAATGTTCCATTTGACAGACACATTAAAAGTGTCAGGGCTGCTGAGCGCCATTTGTTAGGGTCTATCTTCAGTCTGTCGCTGGGAAGTTTTTCCCAATGATGAATATGCAGAGAACATAATTGGAGATACATTTTCTGAATTTCAGGAGGGGGACTACGCCTCTAAACACGCCCCTTCCAGCTCTTATCTATATATAACCATTTATATATATATATATATTTATATATATATATATACATTTCTACAAGCTCTTTTGTCTCGTTTTCGTGCACCACTCTCCCTCTCCTTTTTCAAGTCTTTCACTTCTTCACTTCACATTAGTACATGAGGGATCTGCCAGGCCTAGGAGACGCCTCCAGTTCAACTCCAAACTGCAGTTCAATTCATGTTTAAGCCATTCACTATTATCTATTCAAAAAAAGCTGTTAAACCTCAAATAACGACGTGGGCCCAGCTAGTGAATGATACATTTATTGGAGGCTCATTAGACATCTATTGTACCTCTTGTTAAAGAGCGTAAACCCCTGAGGCAAAAAAATGGGTGAAAGACTAAAACCTGCAGTTCCTCTAATGTTCGCAGCACATTGGTCCCCTTAGGCTATGTTCACACTGCAGGTCTTAATGCTTAATTCCGATTTTTTGATCAAATCAGATTTTTTTGGTCTGCTCGTTCACACTACAAATAAAATGTGACAGCAAACACGCTCTAGTGTGAACCCTCAAAGCGGCCCGCATGCGCAAAGAGATGTCACACACAACGCGCTCCGTTTAGACCCAGAGAAAGCAATATTGTTTGACTGATGGACCTTAATATAAAGACTTGTTTCAGACCTTATGTTTCCCAATTTTGCTTTAAGTTATAAAGTTATTTTGTTATTTACATATGGCCTAGTAATTATCCTTATTGCTGTTTTAGAGAGGAGCGGTGCTTTAAAGGATAGCTGCAGATTTCTGTCAGAATCTGCAGATTATACAGTACAAATAAAATGTTCACGTTTCTCCAACGTTGTCTTCCCAACAGTTTTACTAACATCTACACTTGCTGGCCAGGAAGTGTTCACGATGTCTTCTCGTGCACTTCTCCGGTGCTAATAATTGGCATCTGTCCTGTGTCAGTGATGTAAAAGACGGATTTAATGCGACATGATCATTCAAACTGCAGTCGCTTTCTAAAACATCATATATGTATCAGATTCAGCACCACATACGAAAGTGACCCAGATCGGATCTGTTCACACTGTCATACCATGATCGGATATGGGTCGCATAGGGTCAAAAAGGTCAGATTTGATGCACTTTCGCCTGCAGTGTGAATGTAGCCTTAGACTCCCATGTTAAAACGTTATAAAAGAAATAAGCCTGACCCCCCCCGCAGTTTGCCCCAGGGCAACTATGGTTTGCCTCCACCAGTGTGTGAATGTGAGAGTGAATGTATAGTGGAATTGTAAAGCACTTTGAGTGTCTAGAAAAGCGCTATATAAATGCAATCCATTATTATTATTATTACATATAAACACAGTGACAGCTATTTAGGAAAACCTCACCGTGGATGTTCGGTGCATGAGGGTTTTCTGTTTTAAAGACAGGATCAAGAGCTTTCAGGACCACCTAGAGGACAAATATAAGAAATACAAACATATTTACTTACACAGAACCAGTATAAAAAAGCATCATTAATGCTTTGCTGTTATATTACTTCATCATTTTATCATTCCTGTGAATTAGTTTCAGTTTTGTCTCAATGAATTCTTATGACAAAGTCCAGAATGACTGAAGCCCAGGGGAGCTATAGAAAAAAGCTCATGTTCACACTGGCTGTAGTTACAATTGTTACCTCTCCAACTAAGGATGGTTCTGATCCAGAGTATCTGCTGTCACAGACAACATCATCGATGCTCCTGGTGGGCGCAGTCGACACTGAAGGGAAATGAAGAGAACAGTCTTCTGCAAAGTAACGGACAACTGTCCAACTTCGCCCAAAATCCCTTGATCGTTCCACCAACATGGCTGCTGGCCGAAAACTCTGCACAGAGCAGATTAGCATTATTTTAATGTTTGATTAGGCAAATGTTAAAGGTGTAGGCTCTTTTCTATTCATACGACTTTTTGACTAACATTAAGTTAATTCCCTAAAAACATTAAATTCAGTACGCTTTAGAGGTATACCTTGAACCTGAGGACCAGGTGACTGAACTGGAACATAGTCTCCAGATTTAACTGGATGCTGACATTATGAACTCCTGCACAGAAGGCAAACACAGAGCAGACTTACAGTGTTGCAGATTATTTGTGATAGCATATTTTAACTGTAACGTTCCACATACAGTAAGTCGTGTTTCTTTGTCACACACAGAGCAGTAGGGGTAGAGTTGCACAGCTAAGTGCTTTCTCTTACCCAAACACATTCTGCCACCTAAACAAAATGTTTTTTGTAACTAATATATTGATTTCACATAGTTTTCCTTCTCCCTCTGATTGGACAGTTTGTTGTTGCAGAAATACTCAAACTTACCAGTCTCCGACTGCCACCACTTCAGCTTTCTCTCGAGGTCAAAATTTGTGATGACATTCTCAATACGATGGCTGTTTGGGCTGTTGTAGCGATGATATGGTAGCCGAGAGTCACATGTGAAACATTTCTGCCCCTCCTATGAATAAACATAAACCAGCCTGATCAATGATTACCTCTGGGTTTATAATACTACAAGTAAACTACATGAAATATCATTACTTTAGTAGTAATGATATTTCATGTAGTTTATTGTAGTTAATTTCATTTATTAAGTATTTCAATCACCATAAAGGAGGTAATGCTTATTTCTTCATTATACCAACGCCTACAAATCATGGAACAGGCTATTAGCCCAGGCAAAAATAGCATCTTCCATGATATAACAAATTTATTTTGTTATTGATCAATGTAGAAGACAGAGTCATGCTTTAAGCTGTGCTTGAAGAGCCTGAACATACAATTTAAAACTGGATCATTGCCAAGTTGTCTGTTATTTTTACTTGTTCATCCTTTGAGCCTTTTCATGCTCGGGTGATTCACCAGTCAGAAGAACTTTGAATGCTGGAGAAATAATGCAAAGATTGACGATACATCAGAAGGAAAAGAAAATAAAGAGAAAAGCATACACGACGGGAGAGGTGGAAATGATCCTCAGGGTGAAGAGAACAGCGTCAGATAATAAAGACACAGATCTGAACATGCTTCAGTATGAAGACCAGCCAGAAACATCAATCAAAGAGAAAATGAGTTCAGCTGTAGTTTATTCACACACAGGCTGACATATCTTGCTTCACTTAACACACACACACACACACACACACTTTGTGTGTATGAATTTTCTATTTGACCTCCAGATATCCGATGATGCAGTAATTTTGTGGTCCATCCAGACCACAAGTGGATGACGCTGAGAGCTGAGCAGCACGACCCACCAACAGGTCACCCAGCTGGGGGTTACAGGAGCTGATGGGGCATGGGTCCTGGAAGTCCTTGTAGTCCTGAAGGTGAACTGCTGGAAGGAAAGCTGCAGAGAGACAAACTGACCAAAGACATTTGAGGTATTGGACATTTCTTCCAGACTCGGGAAAGTAGGTCTTTTAACAGACATAAAAATAAAATAGTTGTCTGCAGTTTAAATATTTCAGCATATCGTTAAATCGATCCTTTTTTCCAAAGCGTCACAGTGAAGTGTTTTTTTTTCTAAATTATAGCTTTCTAGAAGGAGAAAGGTGTTCACATTTTTGTTTTTACAAGAGTTATGATGAGAACTAAAAATAAGTTTATATTTAATAGATTGGGAAGAAAAACACGTGACAACAAGAGGAAAACCTTCAACAAGTGATTGCATGTCTGCAAATCTTCAGCTAAAATACCTTGAACAGCACACCTGATCAACCTGACAACTGCTCCCTGCCCTGGCCATAACAACTTGGACTTTTCCTCAAAGAGGAGGTGCACCTGCAGGTGTTGGACATCACATCTCACAACATGAGAACTGCAATGTCACTTTCTTTACAGGAAGTTTTATTCATTGTTAGATTAAACATTGAATTCTAATGTTTTGTTATCCAGGTCATGGTAAAGAGTTTGAAAAGAAAGTGATTGGAATTGTCATGGTTTGCGTGAGTGCTGGGTTTTTTTCACAATCCTGGCATTTCCACCTCTGGGCAGAGCTGCCGCATCACTGCTGAAAGGCTGCACCTAAGCCGGCAGCCCAGATTGTCTGCTAGCCCTCATTAGTCGCGGTTATAGTTATTCCTAAATTTGACTTTCTTCTCACAGAAAATCTCCGGATGTTGCTGAGACTCACTGCCATAGCCTGCCTTGGTTCAATCGCTTCAACTCGCAGTTTCTCCAACTATGCTCACCTGCCTTGCTCCCCACCCAGCACTCTGACTTTAACAGATCACTCATTGGATTACCTTTGCACCTCACCCTGACCACCTACCCTTCTATGCTTCACCTGCGCCTGTGAAAAGACTTTGCAATTCACAACTTACACCTTGGATCAGCATCTGAAACCCATTCTAACACCTGTTTCCCTCATTTCAGTGAGTGAGAATACCACCACACCCTTTCCCTCTGTCCCACACCCCAGGGGTCCTGCACTGGAAGTGTCCAACTGTTTGCCATCTATAATCCAGTTTTGAGATCCTTCCCAGGCCCTCTTTTGGGATCACTCCTACTAGGGTTTAAATACCCAGGGCTCTCCACCATTTCATTTTATAACTGGAGACGCTTCTTGGATGCGAGGTGAACTGTCTTCAGGAAACTTAAAGAAGTCCAGGTGCTTTGTTTCCAAGCTCTAGTGATTTTAATGGTCCTTCCTTCACTGAGTGAAAGTTCAGAAAACATATGGCAGTGATTAGAAACTGAACTTACCGATGAAAAAGTGAAAGATCATGTTGTGCTGAGGCTGGTCAGGTAGATTCCACAGATCTCTAGCAAATTCTTCTTACTCTGAGCACAAAAACATGTAAACATCTTCATCACATTTATTGCTAAATTACTCATTTCGTGATTGCTAATCTAAGGTCAGTTTTATCTGCATAAACAATAAAATGTATATTTAACAAAACCAAACACATTTAAGGGAAACAAACAAAAATCACACCAATAATTTTTCATGTTCTTATCAATAAACAGTTCAATTCTGTTTTATTGATAGAGCAGTTCACAACAATAATCACTTCTGAATTGACTCTTATCCAGCCTCTTAACATTTCATTTGCTGTTGGCTGCTCTGTTAACTGAGTCTCTATCTTTACACTGTGGAGTCCCCTGGAAAAGTTGAAACAGATATTGTATTTTAATTGTGTTATGAGACAAACAATTCTAGTAAGCACATGACAAATATGTCATCATTAATGTCACCATATATGACAAAATAAAGAAAAAGTGATTTGTAAATAAGATAGTAATCTCATGTACTATAACTAGAAAATGGTTATGAAAAATCTGCTAACCTTCGATTAAATACTAGTTCTTTCTTTTTTTTCAAACTGAATAAAAGAAAGTGGGGTATTGGTTGAATATAATATGCCTCCTCCCATTTAAATAAAAGAGCCTGACAGAGCAGTATGTTTTCACAGAGCAATCAAATGCAACCCCCTGAGGGGACTGATGCACTTTCACAGGAATGAAAGGAAAATGAAGTTTTGCTGAACATTTCAACACCTTCCATGCGTTTAAGCCAGTTTTATTGCACAAGTTCTTTATGGAGAGGCAAGTTATCATTTTGTGTTGTTTCTAAGTTAGCTTTATTGTCCCCTGCAGGGAAAGTGCTATGGGAAACAGAAGTGGATAGGTATGTTGGATCAGTATGTTCACAACATAGTAAATATAAACAGATTTCCAACTTGTTTTTCGAAACAGTTGGAACACTGTAAAGGTTAAAAAGGTAGGTAAAAAATTAATAACAAAAACAATTTTCCCAGGAAAAGGCATAATCCAGATGGGAGCTAGTGTTTCTCATCATTCAAACTTCTCCGTGATTTACATGTAAAACACTGACTTAATCGTGTTAGTGATGTGCAAAAACAAAGCTTTCTCTGGACTCCTTAGAATGCCTAACACGAAAAATACAAATACTCTAAATATTCATGCTCACAAATTTTGCACAAGTTAAATAGGATTTGCAAATTACATTTCAAGATGTGCGTGTGTGTGTGTGTGTGTGTAATGGAATGAAGTACTGAATATTTATCATGCTCCTGGGAATATTGTTTATAGGTATGAACTTAAAGTGATAAATATCTTGATGTGATCTGTCACACATCCTTACAGCCACAATCGATTAGAATGGTCTGACAGGACCTTGAACATATTTAAAAAGTACAATTGTCGAATGACAAAAACTGTCAAAAACTTGGTGGTAACATTTATATGTACACTGAAAATACCCACCAACCTTTAATTTCTACTTTAGAATAGTGAAACGATAAAACAAATTCATAGGTTCACAATTTAACACACCAACTATTAATTACCAATTATATCTACAACCCCAAATACATTTCAGTGCAGAGCAATTAACGCTTCACAAAATACTGTTTGCAGGCTTACAGTTCTATGAAATGCGAATTATTCCAGTTAAATTGAACAAATCAGCTGATCATATGAGGTACAAAGCTGCCTGACTTTTCTAACAGCAGGTCCAGTTTTGACTTAAAAGATAGTTGATAGACTTAATTAGAGTAAATATGGAACATACCTACTTCTGCCTCCATCGCAAAAGAAAGAACACATCTGGGCAAGTAACAGCACACCTGAGACATATGCAGCCTCAGGCTGTACTTATCAGTGTGAGAGATAAAAAAAAAAGGCAAAGAGAGAAAGTGAGAAAGTCGGTGTGTGTAAGAGAGAATATTGCACAGGCATAACTCCCATAGGAGAGGGATTGGGAGGGTTTTTTATCTTCGCATTTGTCATGTTGTACCAGAACAGAGCAGGTAAAATAAAATCAAATTCAAATTTTATTTGTCAGTTACACAATCATACACAGCAAGACATGCAGTGAAGTGCTTATTAGTGTGCAATTCCAGACCAGTATAAATACAACTAGAGAGGGAAAATTTCAGAAGAAATTTTAAATGTGCCTATGCTGCTGCCAATGAGTGTAGTTTACCATTCATACGACTACAGGGAGCAAAGAGGCACAGAAAAGAAGACCAGACACCAGCGAGGGAGGATAAGAAGGACAGACGCAACAACATTGCCATCCCCTATGTAGCTGGTGTATCAGAAAAACTCAGGAGAGTTTTCTCCAAGCATGACATCCCGGTGCATTTCAGACCCAGCAACACACTCAGACAAAAACTGGTTCACCCGAAAGATAAAACGCCAAAACACAGACTTAACAATGTGGTGTATGCTGTACAGTGCAGCGAGGAATGCCCAGACCTCTACATTGGAGAGACCAAACAGCCACTTCACAAGCGCATGGCACAACACAGAAGAGCCACCTCCACAGGACAAGACTCAGCAGTCCATCTGCATCTTAAGGATAAAGGACACTCTTTCGAGGATGCCAATGTTCACATTTTGGACAGAGAGGACAGATGGTTTGAAAGAGGAGTGAAAGAAGCATCTATGTCCACTGTGAGCGACCATCTTTGAACAGAGGCGGCGGTTTACAACACCAACTCTCTGCCATCTATAATCCAGTTTTGAGATCCCTCCCAGACGCCTTAACGCCCACTCACATCCTGGGCCATCTGACCTCAGGAATTCGCATGATAAGGTGGGGCCAGGTTTCACAATGAACCCACCCGAAACTCTGGCTGATTGGGTCCCACACCCAGTTTCACACCTTGGCTCAGGCGATTAGAGGATCATCAGGGGGTCCTTTTGTCCCTCTGTGGGGGGTCACTCCCACTAGGTTTATATAGGGCTTTGGAGTTGACGTCACACCGCAATGCATTGTGGGAGCGCAGCGCCAATCTACGAATTAAAACAAACACACTGTGTTGGAACCACGACTACAAGAAAGATGCTTAAAAGCAGCTCAAAAGAGAATGAACTGTATAGAGACCGATTGCGTCCAGAGGCGAAGCAGCTGTACTTGCAGAAAATAGCGTGCATTGGAAATGTGGACCCGTATGAAATACGGCCGTGGAGTAGAAACCCCGAACACCTAGCGCTATTTTGTACCTTGTCTGTGGAGTCAGCGCGTACAAGTCGTCATTCAAACAAAGGTAAGTCAGCTCGAGTACTGCGAGTGAAATGCGTTTGATTTCCCTGCAAACATTCACATTAGTGCAGCATAAATTCATTCATGAGGGGAAATTACAGTGAGAACATGTGGAGGCTGTTAGAGGGATAACAGTGAGTTCAGTGCATTGATGTGACATTGTCCTGAAGGATTTAGTTATTCTTTATGGTTAAAGAAATTGCACTAATTTATTCATATTTATTATAAATAATCCTAATTACACATTTTGCTTACATGTTTGTATCCTGTGTCACTAAAAATACATTTTATTTTAGTTTTATACATTGATTAATGACCTGCAGAATCTCCTTATCATATTAAGTGATTCATAATTGTCACTTTATGCTTTCTCCATCTCTACAGTGATGACATCCTTGCATTACATACTTTAGGTTCATTTTCTGCAGGCAGGTTTCTGACAGAACAGGCAGATTTACACTATAACATGCAGCGTTCTATAGATGGACACATAAAGAAATGAAAAATTACATGTGCTAACTTTCTAGACACTTTGTTACATTTATGATAAAGTAGATTAAACACATTTGTGTCGGCCTTGGCTCATAGTTCTTGTCTTTAAATGAACTTTGTCTGTGTGTGTTTCAGGTGCTGCACTCTAAGACTGAATGAACCAGCATTGCAGCCATGGGTCACTGTGAGCATCACAGGGAAGGTTGAAGTCGCCCACTGCACCTGTATGGCCGGAGTCGCAGAGACCTGCAGCCACGTCACTGCTCTTCTGTTTAAAGTAGAAGCAACAGTGTTGATCCGTGGCAAAAGGACTGTTACAGATGAACCTGCATACTGGGTTTTGCTGGGTAATGTGACCAAGATACAGCCAGAGCTGCCCAAAAAAAGGCTCTTGATCAAAACATAAACAGACCATCTGTAGTGACAGGTAAAAGGAGCCGTCCTCAAAAAAGAAAACCCCCACCTGCTACTGTGGAGTCTAGATGTATGCTTGTAGTGCACTGCCGTGTAAATAATTTGCATTAACTGAATATGTACTGACTGAGTCCCACTGTTCAAAAGTTGAATAAAGAAACAAACTAAATTTTGCCTCTTTTTTTATTTTATTAAAACCACTTTATAGAACATCACATCAGTAACAGTGTAAAATAATTAAACTATTAAACTATCTTGTTCAGAGAGGGAGGAGGAACGTCCCCCGAAATATTTTTTAAATGGTGCACTGTCTTAATGAGTTTATGAATGATGTGAACCTTTGCTGAGAAGTCAGGATCATCTGACTGTATTTTCTTCTGTGGAGGTGCGGCCCGGTCCGTGTGTGAATAAAGATCAGCAGGTGAATTTATTAAAGTGTGAGTTCAGGTGAAATCAGAGAGGTGTGTGTTAAAGAGTGTGTAACTGCCCACTGTGACGTCACATCCACAGTGTGTCATCAGTGTTTGTGGTCACAGTGTTTCTGTTTTCATATTCAGGTTCTCGTTTAAAGTCTCTGTCGTTCACACGTTACTGTTAAATGTTTGAATCTGAGTGTGTGCCTGTGTAACAGCGCCCTCTAGTGGACGAGCTGGCCTCCTGCACTATGAGCTCTCCAGACAGGAATGAGCTTTGAGCAGCTCTATGTAACCCTGGTAAACATAGCTGTCAATAAATAAAGCCTGCTAGTAAAAACAGTCATAAGAAATAGATTACAGGTGATAAATAATCAATAAATAGATCATAATGGTTAAAAAACTAATTAAAAAACATCAACAATGATGCAATTCATGATATAGTGTTTCATTTGTGTTTAAAAACATGTGAAAGGTTAAACTTGCTGCTTCACTGTTTTCGTGTTAATTCAGGTAAAATGGGTAAAATATGTGTTCAGACTCTTATTACAACTATAATAAGAACATAACTGAACGGGACTTGGTGAGTAGTGTTAGTGAGATGAAGCTTCGTGATGAACTGAAGCTTCTATCCAACTGGTCGATTTATGGTTTGAAGCATTGTGATGATTCATTTGCTCTACTGCGCCATCAAGTGGACGATTCTAGTGAAACAGGCTCTGTGATTATAATGATGTGATGTGTAAACCTCTAAACTGAATATATACATTCTTTTCATGGTTATTTATCCCGAATATTTTCTCAGTGTGTCTGATACAAAAGAGAAAGTGGAAACTTTTGATATGATTGTGTAACTGTTAGGGCTCGGTATCGTCACTGATTTCTAGAATCGATTCCACGATTGGATTCTGATCATGCATCACTACATATCCATATTTTTATATCTATAAAAAGAAAGCTGACACTTGCCAGACTTTATCTAAGGTGTAAACATCACAGCAGAGGCCTTTGTGTCAAAGTAGCTGAGGATAAAACAGAGAAACATGAAGGTGATTTTCCTGCCCTGGATTTTATAAAAATATTCTGCAGTACATCAAAAACGAAATAAAACCATGAATCAACATCTGAACATTACCTGATGCTGCTGAAGTGAAACAAGGTTACAGAGGTTGGATTAGAGACACAGCAAAAGTTTCTAATTTTTAAAAAGTTTAAATATGTTCAGTATTTAACAGCAGAAATTAGGCTTTCTTTTTGGAAGTAAGTGAAAGGAAACAAACAGCGTCCGACAGGCTGTAAACAGTGGTAGACTTGTGTGTAACAAGCAAGCGAATAATGCAGAAAACAGATTTTTAGACGGGATACAGAGAGAGAGAGTGTTATGATCCAAGCAGCCAGGAACACAGGCACAAATGTAATCTTCAAAAAAATGGGTTTTATTATACGCCCAAAAAGGACAACATGATTACAAAAATTCAAAATAACAAAAAATAAAGTTTTTAGGAACCAAGTGGGCCCATAAAAGAGGTTAACTTAACAGAATGCTACTCAAAAGTCACTTAACAAAAACATAACTCAACAAACTGACCTGCCCAAATGAGAAACAGCTCCAGTTATATAGCAAATGAATAAACCATTATATACACCAAAGGTGAAAACTAAAGAGATAACAGCTAACCATCATTCAAGAAGAACCCCATTCCCCCTGCATGATCACAATAGATGGTCTAGTCCACTTTATTGGCTTCTGCATTTAAACCAGCTCCACCCTCAGCCTCCTCTTTCAGCCAAACCAGGAAGGACTGGAGCGGAGGTCAGGTAACTCCGAAAGAGCAGAAATATAATCAATATAACATACCAAGCAATGCAAAGCAAAGTCTATGCCACCATTTGGGCTATAGCTTAGTGCTGTCATGCATTACAGGTAAACTCAAAATATCAAATTAGTTAACTTATGATCACAGAAGCTTTAGAGCATAACGTAAACATAAGACAAAAGACCAAATGAATATTACCAAGCATCTCAGTTGTGTGGTTGCATGCATCCATCACAGAGAGAGAGAGAGAGCGAGAGAGCTGTGCATGAAGTGTGATTTTTACCGCGCTCGAAGCGAAACAGCAAAAGTCAGAGTGAATCCATGACGATGTTTATGTGAAGCGTAGTTTGGATCTTCTTTTGCTGCTGCTTCATGTTGTGTTGGGCTCTTGAATAAAACTCCTGCTCAAGTGATAACGTGGAGCAACAACAATCTTTAATGCAGTTTTTCTCGTGGCTGTTCACGTGCCAACCCATTTCCTGTTTGTGGGTAAGTACTGCCGCCTAGTGGCGCATGCATGTACATCCATATAGATTACACCACAGTTCAGTCAATATTGTTTGGACAGAGATAAAAGCTGCAGCTTCAGAATCAGTGCAAAAAGGGCGTAAACACAAAACGCGGACCGGCCGACCGATCAGAATCAGCGAGCTGTCGGCTTTCAGCCACGACCGTGTCCGTGCTGTCGGGTGAGAAAGCCACATCTCACTGATCCTGATCCGTGATCCATAAACGCTTTGTGTTTATGTCTTTGTGCACTGTAAAATGTAATTCTAGATGTTTGTTATTTCAACATATTGTTCTATATCAGTTTGACGATAGATGACTGAAGTTGTTGTTATAACATAGAATTACAAGTTAAAATTGCCTTTTATATCGAAAAATTTTAGAAAAAGTAGTACTAGAACAACTTAACTATTTCCTGGATAAAAATGCTGTTATGGACACTTTCCAGTCTGGTTTTCATAAATTGCATTCCACTGAAACGGCCTTACTTAGAGTATCCAGTGATATGTTGATGGCAGCAGACTCTGGAGAGCACACTGTGCTGGTCCTGCTGGATCTCAGCTCTGCTTTTGACACTGTAGATCACAGCATCATGATAAACAGACTCGAGAACTTGTTTGGGATTACTGGTGTTGTTTTAAAATGGTTTATATCATATCTGTCTGAGAGATCTTTTACTGTTTGCATGAATCATGTCACGTCAGAATCAACAGTTTTGCCGTGTGGGGTACCTCAGGGATCTGTCCTGGGTCCAATTCTCTTTTTACTTTATGTATCTCCCCTAGGCCAAATTATTAAGCGCTATAAATATATCTCCTATCATCTCTATGCTGACGACATCCAACTATACTGTTCCTTCAAAATGTCTGAGTTTTATAAATTGTCTAATTTAAGTAATTGCCTGACAGAAATCAACAAATGGTTATATGACAATTTTCTCCAACTAAACTCTGATAAAACAGAAACTCTAATTATTGCTCCAGACCACATGGTCCCAGAAATCAGACAGCATATCAGCTTCTTAGACCCTTCTGTAAAATCAAGCCTTAGAAACCTCGGTGTCATATTTGACATGTCGCTCGAGCAGCAGTCTAAGCAGCTGGTCTGAAACTGTTTTTATCATTTACGGAATATTTCTAAACTCAGACTAATCATATCAAAGCTTGAACTTGAGATGATTATTCATGCTTTTATTTCTTCTCGTTTAGACTATTGTAACGGCCTTTTTACTTGTTTAACAAATCGTCTTCAGACTGTGCAGAACGCTGCAGCACGTCTCTTAACAGGCACCAAGAGAAGATCGCATATCACTCCAGTCTTGGCCTCCCTGGGCTTTAAGGTCATTAGATCAGAGACTGCTGGTGGTACCACGCACTCATTTTAAAACTCGTGGTGATCGGGCCTTTCAGACGGCGGCACCACGGTTGTGGGATTCTCTCCCACTGTCTCTTCGCTGCACGGACTCCATTGATTCTTTTAAGAAACAGCTGAAGACATTTTTATTTAGAAAAGCATGGATGAATTTCTTCTTATGCTGTTTTTATAGTTTTATTGTTTTACATTGTTTTATTTACTGTTATATTGTTTTTATATTCCCATTTTCTGTGTTGTAAAGCACTTTGTGATCTTTATCTGTGAAAAGTTTACTTACTTACTTTAACCTTTGTACTGTTTTCTTCAGTTAATTTTGGAGTTACTACAAAGAGTGAAGATATAAGATGATCTGTCTGCTGTCACTGGGTGGTGCTGAGATCTGAATCTGAGGACGGCTCCTGAATCATCACAAACTGAAATATAAAGTTTATCTCAAATCTGAAATAGAGCTGATCCTTCTCCGTCCTCACACACTCGGGATCTGAAGTTGTTCAGTCCTACAGTTCTGCCGACAGTTGTTTATTTTTTATTTGTTTTAAAGGCCTTACTAACACATTTTCTAATATCATGTTTACCTTTGAGTTGGTGATGCTTTATAAATGGACATCTGCAAAGATGAGATGATGGAGCAGGTTTCAGTCGAGGTTCAGTCTGCTGCTGCATCCTGGTCACAACATACAGAGGTGTTATCAGCTCAGTATTGAACAAGAAATATTAATGTTTCAAATTATTTGTCCTAAAGGATGCAAGCTGTACAGAGTACTGCACATGTGACTTTGTGAACATAATTCATTAAAAATAATTTGGACAGTTTAACCTGAATATTTGTAACAAACTCAGTAAAAAAAAATAATAATAATAATCAGGGGAAAATGTAACATTTTAACTTAAGCTGCCAAGCGGAAGTAGTTGGTTTCAGTACATAAGTATCGGGCTTTGCTATTTAATCCGTAGCTATTGACTAATGAGGGGTTACTGAAGTGCCAGGTTTTTAAAAGTTGGCGTTAATGTCGTTCCACATGTGGAAAGCGACAGAAAACATGCAGCTGTTTGCTTCTGCGCAGAACTGATTATTAAATATGTGCAGAGTCCAGCCTGTTGCTCTTACAGTATAATACTCATAATAAAAGCACAGTAACCGTGGTTAGTCACTGAGCAGCCCGGTGCGTTTCTCTTGATTTCTTTAGTCAGGGTAAATTCATTCACCTGCACAGGTTAGCTAAACGAACTTTACAAAACAAGTTTCCCCGACAGCCGAGTGCTCACCTAACACACAAATCCTGATTTACAAGTAAAAAATATTTATGACCACAATTTGAGCCCATATACTCTCTCTACCAGAGGCGGAGCCAGACATTTGAAACACCCGGGGCTTAGCCCTATTCATGTGGGATGTATTTTTTTTTTTTTTGGGGGGGGGGGGTTAGAAATGACTGAAAGATTAATTGGCTGAGTTTTGAGTTTTGTTCAAAAAAGAATGACTTCATATAGGGGAAAATATATATCACATGTGCAGGACACCTTAAACTAGTTTTTTAATTAAGCAGCGAGGCAGAACAAAGTCAGGCTGTATCAAGACACGAGGACTAAACCCCGATTCAACCAGACCCAGAACTGATCCGGAATTAAAACAGGACTACAACAGTTCAAAATCAGGACTATATAGGATTTAACAAAGACAGAACCAGAATCAGAACTAGATGATAGCAGCACTAAAAATCATCATAGACCTGCACTACACTTGTTTTTTTAATTCTACCAAAGTCCACTATTTAGATTGAGAAAAGTTTATAATTATTCAGCCTTGTTGTGCAAACAAGCTGCAGAACTTAATAAATATATAATTTGAAAAATAACAAACCTAAAAAGAAACACTAGGTACGAGATACATGAGGACCTGTGATACGGTGATACTCTTGGTAAACAACCATTTGACTAACATGTGAGTCTCACCTGCTCTTGTTCATCTCTGTCCTCATTCTGCATCTCCCTCTCTCTCTCTCCCTCTCTGTTCCTCTCTCTCCCTCTTTGTGCTGACAATCATCAAATATACAGTTGAAATTATTATTGATTATTTAAGACCTTGAATGTGAGGAGCAGGATTTTGGATTCATGTTCCAGTTGATGCATCAGAGTCAATCTGGGATCCAGTGTGGAGCACATGGACACTTTTAAGGCTTAAAGAACAAACCGATGATTCGATTAGATACTCGGCTCCATCTCTGGAGTCACGGCCACCAAAGCTTTGTTTCTGCTAACACTGTAAACATATACAAATGCACATTAATAGTTGTTACTGCAGAAAGAGAAAAAGAAGCGTCAAAGACAGGAAGGAGATCTGCTCCACTGCGGAGAGAGCTGCACAACTTTGTTCCTGCAGAATTGTCACACAGTCAAACTGATAATTCTTCATTTTCCATTGATAGTTAAACAGACTGGTTCTTATAGCTCTGAACGTGCTTCACAGCACAGCAGCAGCAATTGTGTGTTTCAGGAAGAAACAACGTTACAATAGAGCAGACTCTCCTGACACTGACAGACAACACTGCGTCTTTACATCAGTGCTGACCACGTCCTTCCAGTTTCATCTACATGAAGCATATATAAATAAAACAGCGCTGACTTCATGTCTTGTTCTAGGACCGGGACACCGACCTATTCTTGATGCTGATATTGAATAAGTGGTTGACTGGTGTGTGTGTGTACCTCTAAAGATGTCTCTATAGATGACAAATACATGACTGTATACATGAAACTGACAGCAAGACGTGGGAAGGACACGGAGGCAGAGTGAGAGTTACCCTCTGAGCACTGATGAAGAGTCTGTGGATTATACTGCCAGCCAGGCCCTGGCCTGCTCCTGTCACTACCACCTCTGGTTCCTCCAGCAGGGAGCTCACAAACCTAGAGACAACACACAATGTGGGAAATGTTACAATATTCCCACAAAACAAAACACTTAAATAAGAACATGTAAAACCTGAAGACGCCAAAACTATAAAATAAGACCACCAACATGAGCGAGAAAGAAACGTGTGAACTGACTGTGATCCTTCAGACGCCGTCTTTGTGAAACGTTAACAGATTCATCGTGACAACAAGTTACTGACTAACTATCTGTAGTGACGGTGAAGACGGTTACATGTCACCAACAGCACAAACAAAGCTGTCAGTGAGCGCAGCTCAAACTCTGCGACTCACTTCTTCAGTTCATCAGCAGCCTCTCCGCTGTCGTCCTCAGGAACGGAGAACTTGGCCTTGAGCGAGCGAGCTTGAGTGATGACTGTCTCCATGCTCAGCAGCTGGTTAATGAAATCCTGCACACAGGATAAGAACAACTGTCTGCTCAATCCTGACAGCATGAGACCCCAAGACTACGTGGCAACGTTATAGGCTGAGTCTCGGGGTGTAAAAGGCGTGTTTGGAGTCACAGTGGATACATGGCATACTTAAATGTACTTTGAGAAAGCCAAGAATACTTTTACACAACAAGACTGTCCAATCAAGCAAAACTAACATGGTGGGGTTTAGCTGTGCAGCTGTACAGTATGGGCTGTATGGATACTGAGTGCTAGTGAGAAGAACATTTTTATATGTGAAGAAGTGATGATTGTTCTCAGACTTTAGGACAGTATTAAAGCAGGTGTTTAATGCACCTAACGTGTGATCAAACTCAATAATAACAATCTCAGTCTCTGTTTTCGATCACTGATAAACACATCCGATATCAGCAGAGTATAAAAGCTTTGAGCCCAGGTGGGAACAGCCGAAGGAATTACCTAGGTTTAGAAAATAGTTAGCCATCACTGAGGAAGCACTGGAGTTTGTTACTCCAGCTCCCACTACAATCCCACTGCACCACACCCCTGTTTTCATGGTTCAACCATCAATGGCCATAATAATTATCAGCCAAGTTCTCAGCCATGGTGCACACTGTCCAGTCTACGTACACCTCATGTACAGCACATACTCAACTACAACACAAACACAGTTAACAATCAATCAATAATTTATTTAAAAACAAAACTTTTTTGGGTGAATCTAATGATACTTTCTTTTAAACTGAATTATTTGTGGAAAGTCCGGTCGAGTTTTCACTGACCTCTAACTTCTTGTAGTCCTGGTTGGGGGACTGCAGGAGCTTGCTCGCTTGAACTGTAGCTTGCTGAATGGTTTTTTGCACTGATGGAATATCTTCAGCAAACTCTGAAAGAGAAGAAATGACAGTGTTTCCAGAGTGACAGAAAGCTGTGATTAAAAGAAAGACCTGCCACGTTTGTAACCTCAATTACTGTTAACATGAGAAAAAGCCTAAACTATTATCTTACTAATACAGATCCTTTTGAAATAAACAAAACCTTCACAACATTTTATAATAATCTTTACAGAGATTAAAACATATCCACAAAGTCTTGATGGATTATTATTGGAGTTAATTAATCCAGCTATTTCAGAGGATCACAGAACACATCTGCAAATAGAAACTAAGCCTTTTGTCCAGGAATATACCCACATGTGCTTTGGCACAAGGAAAAACTCCCTTTAAACAGGAAGAAGCCTTCAGCAGAGCCAGGCTCAGGGAGGGGCGGGGCCATCTGCAATAACCGAGTACAATAACCTCAGTTTGATCTGAATTAAGAAGCAGAAAGTTAGCGGCCATCCAGGTCTTTGTGTCTTTAAGACATTCCTGCAGTTTAACTCTTTGGTGTGTGTTATCTGGCTTCATGGACAGATAGAGCTGGGTGTCATCTGCATAGCAGTGTAAATGTATGCTATGTCTTCCAATGATGCTGCCTAAGGGAAGCATGTATAATGTAAACAGAATTGGTCCTAGCACTGAACCCTGTGGAACTCCATAACTAACCTCAGTGTGTGAAGAGGACTCTCCATTTACATGCACAAACTGGAGTCTATCAGATAGATATGATACAAACCTTCACACATTCACGTGTTATCAGCACGGAGCGTCTCTGTCAACCTCTGGAAGTAAAGCTTTTAGTAAGTGTCATAAGATCAAAATACATTTTTTTAAAGAAGTGAAACGAGGACATTATTGTTGTGTCCAAGCTATGTTTTGTATTTTGTAGTTCAGACTTAATCAGAATTAATTTGCATACAACCTGGATATGCACCAAAGCATTTCTGACATGCTGAAACATTCTGGGATATTATAGAATAAATGAAAACTAGCTTTCTGGTTTAATTAGAGAAAAGGTCTGAGTATCACAGCAGGACGTTAGCTGATTGAGGTTTCTCCAAAGTACTAGAAAACTCTCCTCAGTGATGTCCTTACTAGTGTCTCTCATTGGCTGTCTCTAGACTCAGAACTGGTCTTAGCAGTATACCGTCAACTTAGAGACGATCCAGAAACTAAGACCTGTTATAATTATACGTGAACTCTCATTAGCTAAATTAATGGTTGCACTGCAGGTGTCAGGGAACAACAGCAACACGACTGAAAGATCTTTAGCTTCTTCTAGAAACCAAATCAAATTATGCCCTGCTCCAGATGTGACAGTCTGAAGACGAAATCTAGACTTTTCTGTATCCTGGAATAATTATCAATTTATTGTGTGTAGAATAAAATAAAGAGTGGGTTTTATCTGATTTCTGATCATTACTGGAGAAAACTTGACTGAAAGAAATTCATGTTGGGGAAACTTTCCAGGCTCCTTTCACAGTGAGGGTTGGGTAGCTAGTTAGAGTAAACAAACTAAATCACATTTACCTGCATTTTAACTCCAGGGTCATGTTCTACCCATCATGCCTACGCATCCCTGAAAATATCACGTGTCCATCTCTGATACTTATAAGAGCTCAAAACTGGCCCAAACCCTGATGGAGTCCAAGGGCCTGCAGTGCAGAACACATCTTGAGCCCAAATCTTGGGGGGCTCAGGATTTGGGCTTTTTCTGCAGCTCATGGGCTGCATTCACTGAACCGACCACAAACTCATCTGTGCACCAAAGTACACAGTGAGACGTCCTTTACCCTCACATCACTGGACACTTCCAGGTTCTGGGTTTCAGTCACTCTATACCAGTGGTGCCCAAATCTTTTTGCATCACAGCTGTGATACAGAACGGCTGTGTGGGCGGAGCCTGTTTCGTTTCAGTGCCGAAAAAAAGGGGTTGTATTTTGATGTAATGACTGTGTCGATGCAATCAGTCATTACATCACTCAGCTCAGGACTGAGCTGTCTAGACGCCAGCGTGTATCATACAGTGCATCCACTTGCAGCCCTCCTCGTTTCCCAGCCGTCGCGCCCCCGTCTGCACATCCCCACACAGTCCTCACGTTTCTGGCAGGAGCCTGTCTGCAGAGAAGTCATTCCTTTGTCACTATCAGTGGCTTCATCCACCTGCAGAGGAAAGCAGCTACCATGCACCTTATCATTAAGCACTCGATAGGCAACTTTACAGGGGCAGAGCACAGACGCAGTTTTAGCAGAGACACTGTTGAGCACGACGGTTTAGAAGTGTGTGTCTGAAAAAGCCCTCTGACTTGTCTTTGTGCTCTGGATATTTGGCGTCTTAGCTTGTTAAGCTTTAAACTGTCACAAACTTGCACTTTAAGACAGACACGCTGCGGCCTCTCCTCATCACCCACCGCTGCGCAGGTATGCTTCATCTTATCTTCTTTGGTTTGGAAAGGGTTAGGGTAGGGGAAGATAAAGTTGGGAGACCGGTCCCCGAAGGGGGGTAGGGTTAGGGCTAGGGGGGGGGGGGGGGGGGGGGGGGTTAGGGGAAATTGAAACTCCTCCCTGCACGAGGAGGGCAGGAGTTGGTGCACGCTCCGCACCATGACCCTTCCCGAGACCCGTTACGTTGTCGCCACCCCATCTACCGTATCCGGCAGTCCCCAGGTCCGAATTCAGGTAAGTACCGTCCTTTTCTTTTTTAGGTTCAGGTAAGTACCAAATTATATTTAATTTTGCCGAATTTGTGTTTTATTTGTCCTGTTCTTTAGGTTTTTAACTGTTTTTTAATAAAATTGGTCTTTGCTCAATGAATTTAGTCTCTGTGTCGTTTTTATTTCCAATTCTTAGGCTTTTAAACTGTTTTTATCCATAAATTATCCAATTTTTAGGTTATCAATTTATGATAGTCCATATATTAGGTTTTTAATTTTTTAGGCCAGTAAATCAATGCATAAATGAAAAAACATCAAAAGAAATCCCCCCCGAAAATAACAAACTAAAATAACAAACTAAAATAACAAACAAAAACACGTTTTAGTGCTGACGCATGGCTGTAGCTACGTTTCGGCTGGATTGTGCCTTCTTCAGGCTGTGCACATGCGTCGCTGGCCAAATCAAAATGAAGAGACTCTTCTCTGCCCCTCCTTTTATATGTGCTGTGGCTCCTCCCTCCAGCAGCCGCTGAAAGTACCGGATGTACGTCACTTTGCTTTTTTTCTTTTTTTGTGTTTTTCTCTTTTTCTTTTTCTGGTTTTTCCTTTTTCTTTTTTCTTGTTGCTTACTTTTACTTAATCCTTTGCTTCCCTTCTTTCCTTCTCTCCTTTCCTACCTTTTCTTTGCCGTCTTCCTTTTGTCTCCTAATCCCTGCATCCCTTCCTTTTGCCTTAAAGTCCCTCCATACTCTTCTCCCCTCCATTGACTTTCCTTTGACAGTCCCTGTTTTCTGGCCTCTATTTGTCTTTACTTTGGCTTTATTTCTTTGTCTTTGTGGCCCATCTATAATTTTCCCTCTCTTGGGTTTCTATTTTCCTTCTCTTGGGGTATCATCATCCGCAACTGGGGATGGAATTGGGGTACCTGTACAAAGGGGTCAGCATTGGGGTTGGGGTTAAGGTCAGGGCTTAGGCTGGGGATGGGACTAGAGATAGGGCATTAGTCATGTGGCTAGGGTTAAGGTTAGGGTAAGAATGTGGGATGGGGATAGATCAGGCCGAATTGGCATTGGGATTGGGATTCAAATTTGGGGTCCAAATTAGGGGTCAGAGGAATTCAATTAGGCATCCTGAGCGAGATGCAAAATAGAGGTGAGGGGTAACCAGATAAGGAATGGAAATGGCTTCGGCAACGGGCCCCAGTCAATCTGGGAAACCCAGCGGGTCCATGGTAGGACCTGGCGGGTAAGGTTAGGGGAAATTGAAACTCCTCCCTGCACGAGGAGGGCAGGAGTTGGTGCACGCTCCGCACCATGACCCTTCCCGAGACCCGTTACGTTGTCGCCACCCCATCTACCGTATCCGGCAGTCCCCAGGTCCGAATTCAGGTAAGTACCGTCCTTTTCTTTTTTAGGTTCAGGTAAGTACCAAATTATATTTAATTTTGCCGAATTTGTGTTTTATTTGTCCTGTTCTTTAGGTTTTTAACTGTTTTTTAATAAAATTGGTCTTTGCTCAATGAATTTAGTCTCTGTGTCGTTTTTATTTCCAATTCTTAGGCTTTTAAACTGTTTTTATCCATAAATTATCCAATTTTTAGGTTATCAATTTATGATAGTCCATATATTAGGTTTTTAATTTTTTAGGCCAGTAAATCAATGCATAAATGAAAAAACATCAAAAGAAATCCCCCCCCGAAAATAACAAACTAAAATAACAAACTAAAATAACAAACAAAAACACGTTTTAGTGCTGACGCATGGCTGTAGCTACGTTTCGGCTGGATTGTGCCTTCTTCAGGCTGTGCACATGCGTCGCTGGCCAAATCAAAATGAAGAGACTCTTCTCTGCCCCTCCTTTTATATGTGCTGTGGCTCCTCCCTCCAGCAGCCGCTGAAAGTACCGGATGTACGTCACTTTGCTTTTTTTCTTTTTTTGTGTTTTTCTCTTTTTCTTTTTCTGGTTTTTCCTTTTTCTTTTTTCTTGTTGCTTACTTTTACTTAATCCTTTGCTTCCCTTCTTTCCTTCTCTCCTTTCCTACCTTTTCTTTGCCGTCTTCCTTTTGTCTCCTAATCCCTGCATCCCTTCCTTTTGCCTTAAAGTCCCTCCTTACTCTTCTCCCCTCCATTGACTTTCCTTTGACAGTCCCTGTTTTCTGGCCTCTATTTGTCTTTACTTTGGCTTTATTTCTTTGTCTTTGTGGCCCATCTATAATTTTCCCTCTCTTGGGTTTCTATTTTCCCTCTCTTGGGGTATCATCATCCGCAACTGGGGATGGAATTGGGGTACCTGTACAAAGGGGTCAGCATTGGGGTTGGGGTTAAGGTCAGGGCTTAGGCTGGGGATGGGACTAGAGATAGGGCATTAGTCATGTGGCTAGGGTTAAGGTTAGGGTAAGAATGTGGGATGGGGATAGATCAGGCCGAATTGGCATTGGGATTGGGATTCAAATTTGGGGTCCAAATTAGGGGTCAGAGGAATTCAATTAGGCATCCTGAGCGAGATGCAAAATAGAGGTCAGGGGTAACCAGATAAGGAATGGAAATGGCTTCGGCAACGGGCCCCAGTCAATCTGGGAAACCCAGCGGGTCCATGGTAGGACCTGGCGGGTAAGGTTAGGGGAAATTGAAACTCCTCCCTGCACGAGGAGGGCAGGAGTTGGTGCACGCTCCGCACCATGACCCTTCCCGAGACCCGTTACGTTGTCGCCACCCCATCTACCGTATCCGGCAGTCCCCAGGTCCGAATTCAGGTAAGTACCGTCCTTTTCTTTTTTAGGTTCAGGTAAGTACCAAATTATATTTAATTTTGCCGAATTTGTGTTTTATTTGTCCTGTTCTTTAGGTTTTTAACTGTTTTTTAATAAAATTGGTCTTTGCTCAATGAATTTAGTCTCTGTGTCGTTTTTATTTCCAATTCTTAGGCTTTTAAACTGTTTTTATCCATAAATTATCCAATTTTTAGGTTATCAATTTATGATAGTCCATATATTAGGTTTTTAATTTTTTAGGGTTAGGGATTATTGATAGCAGGTCCCCCTAAGGGGCCTGAGTGCACTGTCCATCAATGGGGGCTGAGTAGCCTCTGCCCGGCGGTTCCAAAAATTACCCATGTCTAGGGTGTAAGAGCAAGTGGGCTGTCGCGACGTTTCGGCAGCGTAGTGCCTTCCTCAGGCGAGCCCAGTCAAATGAGAGGTATCTTCCTTTATACAGGCTTTTATGTTACAGGTAAGTATTTCTTTTTTCTTCTCTCCTTTAGGTTTTTTATACAGGTAAGTATTTTTCTGTCCTTTCTTCCTTTATACAGGCTTTTTGTTTTACAGGTAAGTATTTCTCCTTTCTTTAGGTTTTTTACTGGTAAGTATTTTCCCCTTTTATTCCTTTCCTTTATACAGGCTTATTTTTAAACAGGTAAGTTTTTTTCTTAGGGTTTTTCTGCTCTTTTTCTCTTTTTTTAAGGTTTTTTAATTTTTAATTAGCCCCCCTGGTTAGGGTTAGGGCTTAGGACCAGGCAGGGGCATCCCCCACCCCCACAAGGCACGGGTTAGGGGTTAGGGTTAGGGGGGTTAGGGTTTGGGGAAAGAAAGGGGTCCCAGGCAGAAGTCTGGGTCCCCTGGTGCACGCTCACTCGACTGGGGTGGGCACTGATGCCCCCCGATCAAAAAATTGCCCATCATTGGGTAGTAGTGGCCATTAGTGTGTCTATTGAGCCCGTCGCGACGTTTCGGCGTTACTTCGCCTTCATCAGGCTGGGCTCAATGAGGGTAGGGACTGGTTTGTCCTCTATTTATACTTTTTCTCTTCTTAGCTTTTCTTTCTGACTTTTTTGTCTTATTTTATTTCTGTTTCTTCTTACTTAGGTTTTTTCTTGGCTTTTTAATTTTTTCTGTACTTAGATTTTTCTATTTTTCTCTCTGTCACTTTTTCTGTTTTTACGTGACTTTTCTCTTTTCCTCTCAACCCTACTTGGGGAGCTTTCTTACTCTCTCTCTTTTTTTCTTTTCTCAACCCTACTTGGGGAGCTTTCTTTCTATCCTTTTTCTTTATGGCACCCCCTATTCCTTAGTCCACTCTGCATCTTGTTTTTCTGGCACCCCCATCCTTAGTAACCACTCTATTTAGGCTTCTTTTTCTGTTTTTTGTTTTTCCATTTTTTTAGGCTTTTTTTCTGTTTTTTCTGGGGTTGGGACAGGGAGGGGGGGATAGGTTAGGGTTAGGGAAGGAGATGTGGGTAGGGGCATCGCCCACTCCACCGGGACCTGGCTGGTAAGGGTTTGGGGAAAGAAAGGGGTCCCAGGCAGAAGTCTGGGTCCCCTGGTGCACGCTCACTCGACTGGGGTGGGCACTGATGCCCCCCGATCAAAAAATTGCCCATCATTGGGTAGTAGTGGCCATTAGTGTGTCTATTGAGCCCGTCGCGACGTTTCGGCGTTACTTCGCCTTCATCAGGCTGGGCTCAATGAGGGTAGGGACTGGTTTGTCCTCTATTTATACTTTTTCTCTTCTTAGCTTTTCTTTCTGACTTTTTTGTCTTATTTTATTTCTGTTTCTTCTTACTTAGGTTTTTTCTTGGCTTTTTAATTTTTTCTGTACTTAGATTTTTCTATTTTTCTCTCTGTCACTTTTTCTGTTTTTACGTGACTTTTCTCTTTTCCTCTCAACCCTACTTGGGGAGCTTTCTTACTCTCTCTCTTTTTTTCTTTTCTCAACCCTACTTGGGGAGCTTTCTTTCTATCCTTTTTCTTTATGGCACCCCCTATTCCTTAGTCCACTCTGCATCTTGTTTTTCTGGCACCCCCATCCTTAGTAACCACTCTATTTAGGCTTCTTTTTCTGTTTTTTGTTTTTCCATTTTTTTAGGCTTTTTTTCTGTTTTTTCTGGGGTTGGGACAGGGAGGGGGGGATAGGTTAGGGTTAGGGAAGGAGATGTGGGTAGGGGCATCGCCCACTCCACCGGGACCTGGCTGGTAAGGGTTTGGGGAAAGAAAGGGGTCCCAGGCAGAAGTCTGGGTCCCCTGGTGCACGCTCACTCGACTGGGGTGGGCACTGATGCCCCCCGATCAAAAAATTGCCCATCATTGGGTAGTAGTGGCCATTAGTGTGTCTATTGAGCCCGTCGCGACGTTTCGGCGTTACTTCGCCTTCATCAGGCTGGGCTCAATGAGGGTAGGGACTGGTTTGTCCTCTATTTATACTTTTTCTCTTCTTAGCTTTTCTTTCTGACTTTTTTGTCTTATTTTATTTCTGTTTCTTCTTACTTAGGTTTTTTCTTGGCTTTTTAATTTTTTCTGTACTTAGATTTTTCTATTTTTCTCTCTGTCACTTTTTCTGTTTTTACGTGACTTTTCTCTTTTCCTCTCAACCCTACTTGGGGAGCTTTCTTACTCTCTCTCTTTTTTTCTTTTCTCAACCCTACTTGGGGAGCTTTCTTTCTATCCTTTTTCTTTATGGCACCCCCTATTCCTTAGTCCACTCTGCATCTTGTTTTTCTGGCACCCCCATCCTTAGTAACCACTCTATTTAGGCTTCTTTTTCTGTTTTTTGTTTTTCCATTTTTTTAGGCTTTTTTTCTGTTTTTTCTGGGGTTGGGACAGGGAGGGGGGGATAGGTTAGGGTTAGGGAAGGAGATGTGGGTAGGGGCATCGCCCACTCCACCGGGACCTGGCTGGTAAGGGTTTGGGGAAAGAAAGGGGTCCCAGGCAGAAGTCTGGGTCCCCTGGTGCACGCTCACTCGACTGGGGTGGGCACTGATGCCCCCCGATCAAAAAATTGCCCATCATTGGGTAGTAGTGGCCATTAGTGTGTCTATTGAGCCCGTCGCGACGTTTCGGCGTTACTTCGCCTTCATCAGGCTGGGCTCAATGAGGGTAGGGACTGGTTTGTCCTCTATTTATACTTTTTCTCTTCTTAGCTTTTCTTTCTGACTTTTTTGTCTTATTTTATTTCTGTTTCTTCTTACTTAGGTTTTTTCTTGGCTTTTTAATTTTTTCTGTACTTAGATTTTTCTATTTTTCTCTCTGTCACTTTTTCTGTTTTTACGTGACTTTTCTCTTTTCCTCTCAACCCTACTTGGGGAGCTTTCTTACTCTCTCTCTTTTTTTCTTTTCTCAACCCTACTTGGGGAGCTTTCTTTCTATCCTTTTTCTTTATGGCACCCCCTATTCCTTAGTCCACTCTGCATCTTGTTTTTCTGGCACCCCCATCCTTAGTAACCACTCTATTTAGGCTTCTTTTTCTGTTTTTTGTTTTTCCATTTTTTTAGGCTTTTTTTCTGTTTTTTCTGGGGTTGGGACAGGGAGGGGGGGATAGGTTAGGGTTAGGGAAGGAGATGTGGGTAGGGGCATCGCCCACTCCACCGGGACCTGGCTGGTAAGGGTTTGGGGAAAGAAAGGGGTCCCAGGCAGAAGTCTGGGTCCCCTGGTGCACGCTCACTCGACTGGGGTGGGCACTGATGCCCCCCGATCAAAAAATTGCCCATCATTGGGTAGTAGTGGCCATTAGTGTGTCTATTGAGCCCGTCGCGACGTTTCGGCGTTACTTCGCCTTCATCAGGCTGGGCTCAATGAGGGTAGGGACTGGTTTGTCCTCTATTTATACTTTTTCTCTTCTTAGCTTTTCTTTCTGACTTTTTTGTCTTATTTTATTTCTGTTTCTTCTTACTTAGGTTTTTTCTTGGCTTTTTAATTTTTTCTGTACTTAGATTTTTCTATTTTTCTCTCTGTCACTTTTTCTGTTTTTACGTGACTTTTCTCTTTTCCTCTCAACCCTACTTGGGGAGCTTTCTTACTCTCTCTCTTTTTTTCTTTTCTCAACCCTACTTGGGGAGCTTTCTTTCTATCCTTTTTCTTTATGGCACCCCCTATTCCTTAGTCCACTCTGCATCTTGTTTTTCTGGCACCCCCATCCTTAGTAACCACTCTATTTAGGCTTCTTTTTCTGTTTTTTGTTTTTCCATTTTTTTAGGCTTTTTTTCTGTTTTTTCTGGGGTTGGGACAGGGAGGGGGGGATAGGTTAGGGTTAGGGAAGGAGATGTGGGTAGGGGCATCGCCCACTCCACCGGGACCTGGCTGGTAAGGGTTTGGGGAAAGAAAGGGGTCCCAGGCAGAAGTCTGGGTCCCCTGGTGCACGCTCACTCGACTGGGGTGGGCACTGATGCCCCCCGATCAAAAAATTGCCCATCATTGGGTAGTAGTGGCCATTAGTGTGTCTATTGAGCCCGTCGCGACGTTTCGGCGTTACTTCGCCTTCATCAGGCTGGGCTCAATGAGGGTAGGGACTGGTTTGTCCTCTATTTATACTTTTTCTCTTCTTAGCTTTTCTTTCTGACTTTTTTGTCTTATTTTATTTCTGTTTCTTCTTACTTAGGTTTTTTCTTGGCTTTTTAATTTTTTCTGTACTTAGATTTTTCTATTTTTCTCTCTGTCACTTTTTCTGTTTTTACGTGACTTTTCTCTTTTCCTCTCAACCCTACTTGGGGAGCTTTCTTACTCTCTCTCTTTTTTTCTTTTCTCAACCCTACTTGGGGAGCTTTCTTTCTATCCTTTTTCTTTATGGCACCCCCTATTCCTTAGTCCACTCTGCATCTTGTTTTTCTGGCACCCCCATCCTTAGTAACCACTCTATTTAGGCTTCTTTTTCTGTTTTTTGTTTTTCCATTTTTTTAGGCTTTTTTTCTGTTTTTTCTGGGGTTGGGACAGGGAGGGGGGGATAGGTTAGGGTTAGGGAAGGAGATGTGGGTAGGGGCATCGCCCACTCCACCGGGACCTGGCTGGTAAGGGTTTGGGGAAAGAAAGGGGTCCCAGGCAGAAGTCTGGGTCCCCTGGTGCACGCTCACTCGACTGGGGTGGGCACTGATGCCCCCCGATCAAAAAATTGCCCATCATTGGGTAGTAGTGGCCATTAGTGTGTCTATTGAGCCCGTCGCGACGTTTCGGCGTTACTTCGCCTTCATCAGGCTGGGCTCAATGAGGGTAGGGACTGGTTTGTCCTCTATTTATACTTTTTCTCTTCTTAGCTTTTCTTTCTGACTTTTTTGTCTTATTTTATTTCTGTTTCTTCTTACTTAGGTTTTTTCTTGGCTTTTTAATTTTTTCTGTACTTAGATTTTTCTATTTTTCTCTCTGTCACTTTTTCTGTTTTTACGTGACTTTTCTCTTTTCCTCTCAACCCTACTTGGGGAGCTTTCTTACTCTCTCTCTTTTTTTCTTTTCTCAACCCTACTTGGGGAGCTTTCTTTCTATCCTTTTTCTTTATGGCACCCCCTATTCCTTAGTCCACTCTGCATCTTGTTTTTCTGGCACCCCCATCCTTAGTAACCACTCTATTTAGGCTTCTTTTTCTGTTTTTTGTTTTTCCATTTTTTTAGGCTTTTTTTCTGTTTTTTCTGGGGTTGGGACAGGGAGGGGGGGATAGGTTAGGGTTAGGGAAGGAGATGTGGGTAGGGGCATCGCCCACTCCACCGGGACCTGGCTGGTAAGGGTTTGGGGAAAGAAAGGGGTCCCAGGCAGAAGTCTGGGTCCCCTGGTGCACGCTCACTCGACTGGGGTGGGCACTGATGCCCCCCGATCAAAAAATTGCCCATCATTGGGTAGTAGTGGCCATTAGTGTGTCTATTGAGCCCGTCGCGACGTTTCGGCGTTACTTCGCCTTCATCAGGCTGGGCTCAATGAGGGTAGGGACTGGTTTGTCCTCTATTTATACTTTTTCTCTTCTTAGCTTTTCTTTCTGACTTTTTTGTCTTATTTTATTTCTGTTTCTTCTTACTTAGGTTTTTTCTTGGCTTTTTAATTTTTTCTGTACTTAGATTTTTCTATTTTTCTCTCTGTCACTTTTTCTGTTTTTACGTGACTTTTCTCTTTTCCTCTCAACCCTACTTGGGGAGCTTTCTTACTCTCTCTCTTTTTTTCTTTTCTCAACCCTACTTGGGGAGCTTTCTTTCTATCCTTTTTCTTTATGGCACCCCCTATTCCTTAGTCCACTCTGCATCTTGTTTTTCTGGCACCCCCATCCTTAGTAACCAGGGTTAGGGTTAGGGTTAGGGTTAGGGTTAGGGTTAGGGTTAGGGGTTAGGGGTTAGGGTTAGGGTTAGGGTTAGGTATTAGGAAACTATAGCTTAGATGTTTTTTAATTCAAACTTTGGTGCACGGTCCTAGGAATTACTGAAGCATCCCATCTCCACTTACTCCGCTCTTCTCCTTCTCTCCAGCATACTCCTCTTCTTCTTGGGTGCGTCTTGTACCTTCTTCCATATGTTGTCAATCATAAAAACCATCCCCCAATGTCTTTATTCCCCCCAGGCCATAAGGCAGACTCATTGAAAGTTCCAGCACTGTCACCAGTACTAAAAAAGGTCCCAAAGCCATATTTCTCCCATGATTCCCTGGAGGGGATGTGACCTCCAAGAGAAAGGGTTTTTTATCGTTTTTGATTTTCTTATTCATTTTCAACAATAATCACACTTCCATGCAGTTAGTAATTATAATGAAACCTCACACTGTTAGTGTTACACTCTGTTCAAAACAACCTCCATGCAGTTCTGTCATGGGGACTTATGGCAATCAGGGAAACATACTCAATATTGACAAGTAGTCTTTGTATTTTTTTTTTTTTTTTTTTTTTTTTTTTTTTTTTTTTTTTTTTTTTTCGGTGACATTTTGCTTAGAAATACAAATATGATCTGTTCACAGAACTTCTATGTTATGAAACAAACAACAGGTTTCCAGACCATTTTTTCTTTTTGAGCTTTCTTTATTTCTCACCATACTTTCAAAGCCTGACCTGTAATTCTAAGGATTCTCCCTCCCTCAGACATTGGAGTCTTAATTAATTATTCCAAACCATATACTGCATATATTTAATATTGACAACATCAAAGAAATACCAATTGTACTAAAAATTCTACACCCACAAAAGAAATATTTAAAGATGACAATAACATCCTGACATCAAAACTCTCTCCATCCTACTCCGCTGACCGACCGACCAGCCCGGGTTGGCCTGTAGGCTCACGATGCTCAGGGCCTCCTCTGTGCGTTCCCTGAAGTGAGTGGCCACTGTGGAGCGCAGCTGATCTGCCCGTGTGGCATGCCGGTGTTGCTGCAAGCGCGCTCCCAAACAGGCCCAAATTCCCCCCACATACATTAGCCCCTAATACTACATCGTAAGACCCACGCTGAGTCGCAGGCCTTCACACCAGCTGTCAAAGATACTTTTAGCCGTCTCACTCGTCCAATGAATGCCATCAGCTGTGGTATGGAAGTATTGTTGAGGTATACACGGTAAATAATTATAATGTGTACTGATGAAGTTATTGATCATAGTGAGATTTGACTGTTGGAGTTTGGATAGTGATCTGGAAAAGTGAATGTGGGCTACAAAAATGTCCGCATTCGGAAACACGGCTTTCGCCCCATTCACCACCTTTCGTAGTTGTTTAATTGAGGTTTTCTGAGGGTCCTGATCCTTATTATTAAGGCCTACAGACAAGATCACCATTTCCGCAATTTCACACACCGGCGTCATTTCCAACAGGTTGAAGAAATGGTAAAAGTTCGCACCCGGGTAGCTCTCCACCTGAATCTGATCATTCTCGAAGGGGGGTATTCTATTTAGATTGGAGTCCCCCAAGAAAACTACCGGTTTATCAACTTTGATTCTCCAATCCTGTAATTTCCTACTAGGTCTCGCCCGATGGTACGTAGGTGTATGGTAACCCCCCTCTGCGCCCCTCGTCTCCGCCTCCGCCCCGACCGGCTCTCCCTTTCCCGTAAGCCCGCGCCCGCTATGAGACTCCCTCTGCTTTATTTGCCGCACGGTTTTAAATTCTGCCACCGAGCCCTCGCTCTCATTATCCTCCTCATTCAGGTGAAAATTACTCTTAATATTATAATAGTGGGGATCAGTGCGGTCCAATGAGTCACTGCTCAGGTTTCCCGCCGGCTCCTGCTGTTGCAGGGCCTCAATCGTCATTTCACCCACTACCTTGTCACCTGTTTTAGCAGAGGTTTGGATTTTTACTCGCTTTTGTTGTTTCATTATAGGGTCCGGACCATTCGTCCGGTCTCCTGCGCGAGACGTGGAGCAGGAAACTGAAGGGGTGGCAGGCTCAGATGTCAACCTGTTCGCGGCCGTTAAGGGCAAGTCACAGCGCACAATATTTCTAGGACGCACAGGGGGAGAGCACAAAGAGGCAGGCAGAATGTCATCGGTTTCATCTAAATCAACCACCACGTTTGATCTAATTCTGGCTGTTGTCTCCACCCTACTCCCACCCTCTCCCGTCTTCCCCCCATCTCCATTTCTCCCCTTCGGGAGAGCTCCCGCGGTGGCCGGCGCACGGGCATTCACAGTCTGAAGCTCATTCAGCTCTTCTACACTAGTTTTCCTTTTTCCCAACGATAGGTTTTTCTGATAGGAAACATTTTGTATATTACTGCTGCTAGCAGTCTGGTTTTTAACCACTGTAGGTAAGGGCGGAAATTCATTATCATCTCTCAGATCAATCGGCATTACCCCCGATCTTCCCCCCCTCTGTACTGTATTCTGTTCCCGTGTGTGGCCGGCCTCCGAACGGGCCCCCCCTCCACCCTCTTCTCCTGACGATTTAAGCAGAGTTTCAACTGTTGACATTGTAGAAACACGTAAGCGAGTCCCGTATCTTTTAAAAGCCCACGTCTTTGCCACCTGAAATGACACCTCAGTCTTTCTAGTTTCTTTTAAAGATTCAATGACAGTGGCATAATGATCATAAAGAATATCTAAATTTTTAGACATCCAAGAGTCTGTGTTTTGATCAAGTTGCCTCCTAACTTGTTCTGTGGGCACAGCCGGTTTTATAAAACTAGAGAGCCTGGACACCTGTTTTATCATACCCCTGGGGTATAAGCCCGTGTCGCGTGCTTCTTCAATTACACTTTTATGGTGTACTGTCCGTATTAAATTAAATATATTCTTCGCACTCTTCCTTGTGTCGGCATCAAGTGCACGCTTTGGTGCGGGAGCATCTTGTCCTCCTTGTTGTCTGACACGTCTCATGTACGGGCGACCCCATCCCTCCCCATGCCTCGTCCCCTCCCGACCCCCAGCATGCGTAGCCAGACCGTCACCAGACAAACTTTCACCTAAGGTTTCAAAGTTATTGTTTTGTACCTTATATTTGTCAGTGGGGAGCTCACCTGAGTTTCTTTGTGTTTGTTGGACCACTCGATTCAGGCTCAGTGATCTCTGCCTCCTCCGTGCTCTTCGCTGGTGGCGTGGAAACGTCCATCCGCCATCCTGCATGTCGTTTTCTGGCAGTCGTGGCGTTTCCGACCGGTGTGCCTCCATCCTGGACCCGAAAAATATGGTAGTCCCACCGACCACGGGCGTCCCCGCGTCAGTGTCTGTTGGTCGGTGAAGACTCAAAAGACAAGAGGGTTTAGGTGCACAAACCGATGCCTCGCTCAGATCCAACGCCACCTCTCACTACCCGTTTAGAGTTCACGGTCACTTTGCTACAGGTGAATAAAAACTCCCCACTTTACAGTTGTAAAAAGTTTGTCGATTAAAATAGTCTTTCATGTGACTGGGCTAAACAAAGTTACTTGTCGCCCATCTCTGGAAGGGCTAAAAAAAGTCGCCTTTCTTCCAATAAGTTTGGTCTAGCGTCCCTGACGTTTCGCGGAGTTACCGCTTCTTCAGAGGGATACATGCTACTAGGTGTCCGGAAGGAGCGAGGCATTTAAACACATTTCCTGGGAGATGCCCAAGTCCTGGGCCCCTCCCAGGATTGGTAATCATAGGTCACATGGGTTTCATGTCACCAAATCCCTCCCCAATAATAAAAGGTGTCCAGGCCTCTCTCTAAAAAAACAACAACAAGATAAAAAATGAAAATAAAAAAACCCATTTAAAATATCATATGAAATTGATAAAAAAAAGGATAAAATTAACCATAGAAAAATGTAAAAAAATATAAAAACAAAACCCATGACAATACAATTCAAAGCCATAAAATTATTATTAATAATTTTTATAATTGACACATCCTCCTGCTGAGGATAGTTTAATAAAATATATGTATACATATATAAAAAAAGACCTTATTTTTTAAGAAAGAAGGTGAACACAAAAAAATATCTCTGAAAAGCAAGAGGGATGAAAAAGAACAAAGCTAAAGTTAAGACAAATATAATCAAATGGGGATGGAAAGGAAAATTATAATAAAAAACTAGGTAAGGGAGTGGGGTCCGGAGGGAGTCTTAGGGCTGTCGCGGACCAGGGGGAGAACCCGACAACGGGTAACATCCGGAGCAGGAACGTGAAAAACAGGGAAAGAAAGGAAAAAGAAAATACATAAAAAAATCTGCAAAAACTAAATAAACAATCAACCCATATTCACCTTCATTCCAAAACTAAAAAGGCTATGTAAGACAACCCATAATAATAAGAATCCAATATTAAGAATGGCTTTTAAGAGTAATTGAACAAGCAATCCACGAAAACCACAACTTGAAAGGCTGCTTTTTCCTATTGCACTAGGACAGCCATTATACTCCCCAGTAAATGATGGGGGGAAGACATCACTATAACGAAATCAGGTAAACGGTCAGTCGGTCAGCAGAGGCCTCAACATAGATAAGAGGACAAATTAAGTCTTATTTCATGGCCACCTCAACCCAAATGCTTGGCATTTTTAGATATTAACTTCCCACTTAGGGTTTAAGTTTCCCAAATGCAGTTATCAACTGTTAATATTTCCCCCAAGAGGTTAATTATAGGGTCATGCGGCCTGGGCAGGGTCATCTTCCCTTTTAATTCTCCATTTCTAATAATATCTGCCAAGCCAAAGTGGTTAGGTTTAGGGCCATGTGTCTAGTTAAGACCATCCTCCAAATTATCCACATTCTAGGGACTCTTTCTTTAAGGCAAAATGGTTAAGTTTAGGATCCAGTGGCCTGGGTAGGCTTATCCCACATGTTATACACCATGAAGATACGAATAAAGAAATTGTTAAATTCAGATTATTAGATCTTTTTGAAAAAAAACAATTCAATAAACTCAGTAATCTCCATTTGTCCCAAGGAGATGCTGTTTTATGTTTCAAGGAGTAGTCAGTCTGTTTACTAAGAGGTCCTTTTAGGAATCGTGGATGGATGTCAGATACAAATTCCTGGCACAGGCTAGTTAGGTATTAGGAAACTATAGCTTAGATGTTTTTTAATTCAAACTTTGGTGCACGGTCCTAGGAATTACTGAAGCATCCCATCTCCACTTACTCCGCTCTTCTCCTTCTCTCCAGCATACTCCTCTTCTTCTTGGGTGCGTCTTGTACCTTCTTCCATATGTTGTCAATCATAAAAACCATCCCCCAATGTCTTTATTCCCCCCAGGCCATAAGGCAGACTCATTGAAAGTTCCAGCACTGTCACCAGTACTAAAAAAGGTCCCAAAGCCATATTTCTCCCATGATTCCCTGGAGGGGATGTGACCTCCAAGAGAAAGGGTTTTTTATCGTTTTTGATTTTCTTATTCATTTTCAACAATAATCACACTTCCATGCAGTTAGTAATTATAATGAAACCTCACACTGTTAGTGTTACACTCTGTTCAAAACAACCTCCATGCAGTTCTGTCATGGGGACTTATGGCAATCAGGGAAACATACTCAATATTGACAAGTAGTCTTTGTATTTTTTTTTTTTTTTTTTTTTTTTTTTTTTTTTTTTTTTTTTTTTTTCGGTGACATTTTGCTTAGAAATACAAATATGATCTGTTCACAGAACTTCTATGTTATGAAACAAACAACAGGTTTCCAGACCATTTTTTCTTTTTGAGCTTTCTTTATTTCTCACCATACTTTCAAAGCCTGACCTGTAATTCTAAGGATTCTCCCTCCCTCAGACATTGGAGTCTTAATTAATTATTCCAAACCATATACTGCATATATTTAATATTGACAACATCAAAGAAATACCAATTGTACTAAAAATTCTACACCCACAAAAGAAATATTTAAAGATGACAATAACATCCTGACATCAAAACTCTCTCCATCCTACTCCGCTGACCGACCGACCAGCCCGGGTTGGCCTGTAGGCTCACGATGCTCAGGGCCTCCTCTGTGCGTTCCCTGAAGTGAGTGGCCACTGTGGAGCGCAGCTGATCTGCCCGTGTGGCATGCCGGTGTTGCTGCAAGCGCGCTCCCAAACAGGCCCAAATTCCCCCCACATACATTAGCCCCTAATACTACATCGTAAGACCCACGCTGAGTCGCAGGCCTTCACACCAGCTGTCAAAGATACTTTTAGCCGTCTCACTCGTCCAATGAATGCCATCAGCTGTGGTATGGAAGTATTGTTGAGGTATACACGGTAAATAATTATAATGTGTACTGATGAAGTTATTGATCATAGTGAGATTTGACTGTTGGAGTTTGGATAGTGATCTGGAAAAGTGAATGTGGGCTACAAAAATGTCCGCATTCGGAAACACGGCTTTCGCCCCATTCACCACCTTTCGTAGTTGTTTAATTGAGGTTTTCTGAGGGTCCTGATCCTTATTATTAAGGCCTACAGACAAGATCACCATTTCCGCAATTTCACACACCGGCGTCATTTCCAACAGGTTGAAGAAATGGTAAAAGTTCGCACCCGGGTAGCTCTCCACCTGAATCTGATCATTCTCGAAGGGGGGTATTCTATTTAGATTGGAGTCCCCCAAGAAAACTACCGGTTTATCAACTTTGATTCTCCAATCCTGTAATTTCCTACTAGGTCTCGCCCGATGGTACGTAGGTGTATGGTAACCCCCCTCTGCGCCCCTCGTCTCCGCCTCCGCCCCGACCGGCTCTCCCTTTCCCGTAAGCCCGCGCCCGCTATGAGACTCCCTCTGCTTTATTTGCCGCACGGTTTTAAATTCTGCCACCGAGCCCTCGCTCTCATTATCCTCCTCATTCAGGTGAAAATTACTCTTAATATTATAATAGTGGGGATCAGTGCGGTCCAATGAGTCACTGCTCAGGTTTCCCGCCGGCTCCTGCTGTTGCAGGGCCTCAATCGTCATTTCACCCACTACCTTGTCACCTGTTTTAGCAGAGGTTTGGATTTTTACTCGCTTTTGTTGTTTCATTATAGGGTCCGGACCATTCGTCCGGTCTCCTGCGCGAGACGTGGAGCAGGAAACTGAAGGGGTGGCAGGCTCAGATGTCAACCTGTTCGCGGCCGTTAAGGGCAAGTCACAGCGCACAATATTTCTAGGACGCACAGGGGGAGAGCACAAAGAGGCAGGCAGAATGTCATCGGTTTCATCTAAATCAACCACCACGTTTGATCTAATTCTGGCTGTTGTCTCCACCCTACTCCCACCCTCTCCCGTCTTCCCCCCATCTCCATTTCTCCCCTTCGGGAGAGCTCCCGCGGTGGCCGGCGCACGGGCATTCACAGTCTGAAGCTCATTCAGCTCTTCTACACTAGTTTTCCTTTTTCCCAACGATAGGTTTTTCTGATAGGAAACATTTTGTATATTACTGCTGCTAGCAGTCTGGTTTTTAACCACTGTAGGTAAGGGCGGAAATTCATTATCATCTCTCAGATCAATCGGCATTACCCCCGATCTTCCCCCCCTCTGTACTGTATTCTGTTCCCGTGTGTGGCCGGCCTCCGAACGGGCCCCCCCTCCACCCTCTTCTCCTGACGATTTAAGCAGAGTTTCAACTGTTGACATTGTAGAAACACGTAAGCGAGTCCCGTATCTTTTAAAAGCCCACGTCTTTGCCACCTGAAATGACACCTCAGTCTTTCTAGTTTCTTTTAAAGATTCAATGACAGTGGCATAATGATCATAAAGAATATCTAAATTTTTAGACATCCAAGAGTCTGTGTTTTGATCAAGTTGCCTCCTAACTTGTTCTGTGGGCACAGCCGGTTTTATAAAACTAGAGAGCCTGGACACCTGTTTTATCATACCCCTGGGGTATAAGCCCGTGTCGCGTGCTTCTTCAATTACACTTTTATGGTGTACTGTCCGTATTAAATTAAATATATTCTTCGCACTCTTCCTTGTGTCGGCATCAAGTGCACGCTTTGGTGCGGGAGCATCTTGTCCTCCTTGTTGTCTGACACGTCTCATGTACGGGCGACCCCATCCCTCCCCATGCCTCGTCCCCTCCCGACCCCCAGCATGCGTAGCCAGACCGTCACCAGACAAACTTTCACCTAAGGTTTCAAAGTTATTGTTTTGTACCTTATATTTGTCAGTGGGGAGCTCACCTGAGTTTCTTTGTGTTTGTTGGACCACTCGATTCAGGCTCAGTGATCTCTGCCTCCTCCGTGCTCTTCGCTGGTGGCGTGGAAACGTCCATCCGCCATCCTGCATGTCGTTTTCTGGCAGTCGTGGCGTTTCCGACCGGTGTGCCTCCATCCTGGACCCGAAAAATATGGTAGTCCCACCGACCACGGGCGTCCCCGCGTCAGTGTCTGTTGGTCGGTGAAGACTCAAAAGACAAGAGGGTTTAGGTGCACAAACCGATGCCTCGCTCAGATCCAACGCCACCTCTCACTACCCGTTTAGAGTTCACGGTCACTTTGCTACAGGTGAATAAAAACTCCCCACTTTACAGTTGTAAAAAGTTTGTCGATTAAAATAGTCTTTCATGTGACTGGGCTAAACAAAGTTACTTGTCGCCCATCTCTGGAAGGGCTAAAAAAAGTCGCCTTTCTTCCAATAAGTTTGGTCTAGCGTCCCTGACGTTTCGCGGAGTTACCGCTTCTTCAGAGGGATACATGCTACTAGGTGTCCGGAAGGAGCGAGGCATTTAAACACATTTCCTGGGAGATGCCCAAGTCCTGGGCCCCTCCCAGGATTGGTAATCATAGGTCACATGGGTTTCATGTCACCAAATCCCTCCCCAATAATAAAAGGTGTCCAGGCCTCTCTCTAAAAAAACAACAACAAGATAAAAAATGAAAATAAAAAAACCCATTTAAAATATCATATGAAATTGATAAAAAAAAGGATAAAATTAACCATAGAAAAATGTAAAAAAATATAAAAACAAAACCCATGACAATACAATTCAAAGCCATAAAATTATTATTAATAATTTTTATAATTGACACATCCTCCTGCTGAGGATAGTTTAATAAAATATATGTATACATATATAAAAAAAGACCTTATTTTTTAAGAAAGAAGGTGAACACAAAAAAATATCTCTGAAAAGCAAGAGGGATGAAAAAGAACAAAGCTAAAGTTAAGACAAATATAATCAAATGGGGATGGAAAGGAAAATTATAATAAAAAACTAGGTAAGGGAGTGGGGTCCGGAGGGAGTCTTAGGGCTGTCGCGGACCAGGGGGAGAACCCGACAACGGGTAACATCCGGAGCAGGAACGTGAAAAACAGGGAAAGAAAGGAAAAAGAAAATACATAAAAAAATCTGCAAAAACTAAATAAACAATCAACCCATATTCACCTTCATTCCAAAACTAAAAAGGCTATGTAAGACAACCCATAATAATAAGAATCCAATATTAAGAATGGCTTTTAAGAGTAATTGAACAAGCAATCCACGAAAACCACAACTTGAAAGGCTGCTTTTTCCTATTGCACTAGGACAGCCATTATACTCCCCAGTAAATGATGGGGGGAAGACATCACTATAACGAAATCAGGTAAACGGTCAGTCGGTCAGCAGAGGCCTCAACATAGATAAGAGGACAAATTAAGTCTTATTTCATGGCCACCTCAACCCAAATGCTTGGCATTTTTAGATATTAACTTCCCACTTAGGGTTTAAGTTTCCCAAATGCAGTTATCAACTGTTAATATTTCCCCCAAGAGGTTAATTATAGGGTCATGCGGCCTGGGCAGGGTCATCTTCCCTTTTAATTCTCCATTTCTAATAATATCTGCCAAGCCAAAGTGGTTAGGTTTAGGGCCATGTGTCTAGTTAAGACCATCCTCCAAATTATCCACATTCTAGGGACTCTTTCTTTAAGGCAAAATGGTTAAGTTTAGGATCCAGTGGCCTGGGTAGGCTTATCCCACATGTTATACACCATGAAGATACGAATAAAGAAATTGTTAAATTCAGATTATTAGATCTTTTTGAAAAAAAACAATTCAATAAACTCAGTAATCTCCATTTGTCCCAAGGAGATGCTGTTTTATGTTTCAAGGAGTAGTCAGTCTGTTTACTAAGAGGTCCTTTTAGGAATCGTGGATGGATGTCAGATACAAATTCCTGGCACAGGCTAGTTAGGTATTAGGAAACTATAGCTTAGATGTTTTTTAATTCAAACTTTGGTGCACGGTCCTAGGAATTACTGAAGCATCCCATCTCCACTTACTCCGCTCTTCTCCTTCTCTCCAGCATACTCCTCTTCTTCTTGGGTGCGTCTTGTACCTTCTTCCATATGTTGTCAATCATAAAAACCATCCCCCAATGTCTTTATTCCCCCCAGGCCATAAGGCAGACTCATTGAAAGTTCCAGCACTGTCACCAGTACTAAAAAAGGTCCCAAAGCCATATTTCTCCCATGATTCCCTGGAGGGGATGTGACCTCCAAGAGAAAGGGTTTTTTATCGTTTTTGATTTTCTTATTCATTTTCAACAATAATCACACTTCCATGCAGTTAGTAATTATAATGAAACCTCACACTGTTAGTGTTACACTCTGTTCAAAACAACCTCCATGCAGTTCTGTCATGGGGACTTATGGCAATCAGGGAAACATACTCAATATTGACAAGTAGTCTTTGTATTTTTTTTTTTTTTTTTTTTTTTTTTTTTTTTTTTTTTTTTTTTTTTCGGTGACATTTTGCTTAGAAATACAAATATGATCTGTTCACAGAACTTCTATGTTATGAAACAAACAACAGGTTTCCAGACCATTTTTTCTTTTTGAGCTTTCTTTATTTCTCACCATACTTTCAAAGCCTGACCTGTAATTCTAAGGATTCTCCCTCCCTCAGACATTGGAGTCTTAATTAATTATTCCAAACCATATACTGCATATATTTAATATTGACAACATCAAAGAAATACCAATTGTACTAAAAATTCTACACCCACAAAAGAAATATTTAAAGATGACAATAACATCCTGACATCAAAACTCTCTCCATCCTACTCCGCTGACCGACCGACCAGCCCGGGTTGGCCTGTAGGCTCACGATGCTCAGGGCCTCCTCTGTGCGTTCCCTGAAGTGAGTGGCCACTGTGGAGCGCAGCTGATCTGCCCGTGTGGCATGCCGGTGTTGCTGCAAGCGCGCTCCCAAACAGGCCCAAATTCCCCCCACATACATTAGCCCCTAATACTACATCGTAAGACCCACGCTGAGTCGCAGGCCTTCACACCAGCTGTCAAAGATACTTTTAGCCGTCTCACTCGTCCAATGAATGCCATCAGCTGTGGTATGGAAGTATTGTTGAGGTATACACGGTAAATAATTATAATGTGTACTGATGAAGTTATTGATCATAGTGAGATTTGACTGTTGGAGTTTGGATAGTGATCTGGAAAAGTGAATGTGGGCTACAAAAATGTCCGCATTCGGAAACACGGCTTTCGCCCCATTCACCACCTTTCGTAGTTGTTTAATTGAGGTTTTCTGAGGGTCCTGATCCTTATTATTAAGGCCTACAGACAAGATCACCATTTCCGCAATTTCACACACCGGCGTCATTTCCAACAGGTTGAAGAAATGGTAAAAGTTCGCACCCGGGTAGCTCTCCACCTGAATCTGATCATTCTCGAAGGGGGGTATTCTATTTAGATTGGAGTCCCCCAAGAAAACTACCGGTTTATCAACTTTGATTCTCCAATCCTGTAATTTCCTACTAGGTCTCGCCCGATGGTACGTAGGTGTATGGTAACCCCCCTCTGCGCCCCTCGTCTCCGCCTCCGCCCCGACCGGCTCTCCCTTTCCCGTAAGCCCGCGCCCGCTATGAGACTCCCTCTGCTTTATTTGCCGCACGGTTTTAAATTCTGCCACCGAGCCCTCGCTCTCATTATCCTCCTCATTCAGGTGAAAATTACTCTTAATATTATAATAGTGGGGATCAGTGCGGTCCAATGAGTCACTGCTCAGGTTTCCCGCCGGCTCCTGCTGTTGCAGGGCCTCAATCGTCATTTCACCCACTACCTTGTCACCTGTTTTAGCAGAGGTTTGGATTTTTACTCGCTTTTGTTGTTTCATTATAGGGTCCGGACCATTCGTCCGGTCTCCTGCGCGAGACGTGGAGCAGGAAACTGAAGGGGTGGCAGGCTCAGATGTCAACCTGTTCGCGGCCGTTAAGGGCAAGTCACAGCGCACAATATTTCTAGGACGCACAGGGGGAGAGCACAAAGAGGCAGGCAGAATGTCATCGGTTTCATCTAAATCAACCACCACGTTTGATCTAATTCTGGCTGTTGTCTCCACCCTACTCCCACCCTCTCCCGTCTTCCCCCCATCTCCATTTCTCCCCTTCGGGAGAGCTCCCGCGGTGGCCGGCGCACGGGCATTCACAGTCTGAAGCTCATTCAGCTCTTCTACACTAGTTTTCCTTTTTCCCAACGATAGGTTTTTCTGATAGGAAACATTTTGTATATTACTGCTGCTAGCAGTCTGGTTTTTAACCACTGTAGGTAAGGGCGGAAATTCATTATCATCTCTCAGATCAATCGGCATTACCCCCGATCTTCCCCCCCTCTGTACTGTATTCTGTTCCCGTGTGTGGCCGGCCTCCGAACGGGCCCCCCCTCCACCCTCTTCTCCTGACGATTTAAGCAGAGTTTCAACTGTTGACATTGTAGAAACACGTAAGCGAGTCCCGTATCTTTTAAAAGCCCACGTCTTTGCCACCTGAAATGACACCTCAGTCTTTCTAGTTTCTTTTAAAGATTCAATGACAGTGGCATAATGATCATAAAGAATATCTAAATTTTTAGACATCCAAGAGTCTGTGTTTTGATCAAGTTGCCTCCTAACTTGTTCTGTGGGCACAGCCGGTTTTATAAAACTAGAGAGCCTGGACACCTGTTTTATCATACCCCTGGGGTATAAGCCCGTGTCGCGTGCTTCTTCAATTACACTTTTATGGTGTACTGTCCGTATTAAATTAAATATATTCTTCGCACTCTTCCTTGTGTCGGCATCAAGTGCACGCTTTGGTGCGGGAGCATCTTGTCCTCCTTGTTGTCTGACACGTCTCATGTACGGGCGACCCCATCCCTCCCCATGCCTCGTCCCCTCCCGACCCCCAGCATGCGTAGCCAGACCGTCACCAGACAAACTTTCACCTAAGGTTTCAAAGTTATTGTTTTGTACCTTATATTTGTCAGTGGGGAGCTCACCTGAGTTTCTTTGTGTTTGTTGGACCACTCGATTCAGGCTCAGTGATCTCTGCCTCCTCCGTGCTCTTCGCTGGTGGCGTGGAAACGTCCATCCGCCATCCTGCATGTCGTTTTCTGGCAGTCGTGGCGTTTCCGACCGGTGTGCCTCCATCCTGGACCCGAAAAATATGGTAGTCCCACCGACCACGGGCGTCCCCGCGTCAGTGTCTGTTGGTCGGTGAAGACTCAAAAGACAAGAGGGTTTAGGTGCACAAACCGATGCCTCGCTCAGATCCAACGCCACCTCTCACTACCCGTTTAGAGTTCACGGTCACTTTGCTACAGGTGAATAAAAACTCCCCACTTTACAGTTGTAAAAAGTTTGTCGATTAAAATAGTCTTTCATGTGACTGGGCTAAACAAAGTTACTTGTCGCCCATCTCTGGAAGGGCTAAAAAAAGTCGCCTTTCTTCCAATAAGTTTGGTCTAGCGTCCCTGACGTTTCGCGGAGTTACCGCTTCTTCAGAGGGATACATGCTACTAGGTGTCCGGAAGGAGCGAGGCATTTAAACACATTTCCTGGGAGATGCCCAAGTCCTGGGCCCCTCCCAGGATTGGTAATCATAGGTCACATGGGTTTCATGTCACCAAATCCCTCCCCAATAATAAAAGGTGTCCAGGCCTCTCTCTAAAAAAACAACAACAAGATAAAAAATGAAAATAAAAAAACCCATTTAAAATATCATATGAAATTGATAAAAAAAAGGATAAAATTAACCATAGAAAAATGTAAAAAAATATAAAAACAAAACCCATGACAATACAATTCAAAGCCATAAAATTATTATTAATAATTTTTATAATTGACACATCCTCCTGCTGAGGATAGTTTAATAAAATATATGTATACATATATAAAAAAAGACCTTATTTTTTAAGAAAGAAGGTGAACACAAAAAAATATCTCTGAAAAGCAAGAGGGATGAAAAAGAACAAAGCTAAAGTTAAGACAAATATAATCAAATGGGGATGGAAAGGAAAATTATAATAAAAAACTAGGTAAGGGAGTGGGGTCCGGAGGGAGTCTTAGGGCTGTCGCGGACCAGGGGGAGAACCCGACAACGGGTAACATCCGGAGCAGGAACGTGAAAAACAGGGAAAGAAAGGAAAAAGAAAATACATAAAAAAATCTGCAAAAACTAAATAAACAATCAACCCATATTCACCTTCATTCCAAAACTAAAAAGGCTATGTAAGACAACCCATAATAATAAGAATCCAATATTAAGAATGGCTTTTAAGAGTAATTGAACAAGCAATCCACGAAAACCACAACTTGAAAGGCTGCTTTTTCCTATTGCACTAGGACAGCCATTATACTCCCCAGTAAATGATGGGGGGAAGACATCACTATAACGAAATCAGGTAAACGGTCAGTCGGTCAGCAGAGGCCTCAACATAGATAAGAGGACAAATTAAGTCTTATTTCATGGCCACCTCAACCCAAATGCTTGGCATTTTTAGATATTAACTTCCCACTTAGGGTTTAAGTTTCCCAAATGCAGTTATCAACTGTTAATATTTCCCCCAAGAGGTTAATTATAGGGTCATGCGGCCTGGGCAGGGTCATCTTCCCTTTTAATTCTCCATTTCTAATAATATCTGCCAAGCCAAAGTGGTTAGGTTTAGGGCCATGTGTCTAGTTAAGACCATCCTCCAAATTATCCACATTCTAGGGACTCTTTCTTTAAGGCAAAATGGTTAAGTTTAGGATCCAGTGGCCTGGGTAGGCTTATCCCACATGTTATACACCATGAAGATACGAATAAAGAAATTGTTAAATTCAGATTATTAGATCTTTTTGAAAAAAAACAATTCAATAAACTCAGTAATCTCCATTTGTCCCAAGGAGATGCTGTTTTATGTTTCAAGGAGTAGTCAGTCTGTTTACTAAGAGGTCCTTTTAGGAATCGTGGATGGATGTCAGATACAAATTCCTGGCACAGGCTAGTTAGGTATTAGGAAACTATAGCTTAGATGTTTTTTAATTCAAACTTTGGTGCACGGTCCTAGGAATTACTGAAGCATCCCATCTCCACTTACTCCGCTCTTCTCCTTCTCTCCAGCATACTCCTCTTCTTCTTGGGTGCGTCTTGTACCTTCTTCCATATGTTGTCAATCATAAAAACCATCCCCCAATGTCTTTATTCCCCCCAGGCCATAAGGCAGACTCATTGAAAGTTCCAGCACTGTCACCAGTACTAAAAAAGGTCCCAAAGCCATATTTCTCCCATGATTCCCTGGAGGGGATGTGACCTCCAAGAGAAAGGGTTTTTTATCGTTTTTGATTTTCTTATTCATTTTCAACAATAATCACACTTCCATGCAGTTAGTAATTATAATGAAACCTCACACTGTTAGTGTTACACTCTGTTCAAAACAACCTCCATGCAGTTCTGTCATGGGGACTTATGGCAATCAGGGAAACATACTCAATATTGACAAGTAGTCTTTGTATTTTTTTTTTTTTTTTTTTTTTTTTTTTTTTTTTTTTTTTTTTTTTCGGTGACATTTTGCTTAGAAATACAAATATGATCTGTTCACAGAACTTCTATGTTATGAAACAAACAACAGGTTTCCAGACCATTTTTTCTTTTTGAGCTTTCTTTATTTCTCACCATACTTTCAAAGCCTGACCTGTAATTCTAAGGATTCTCCCTCCCTCAGACATTGGAGTCTTAATTAATTATTCCAAACCATATACTGCATATATTTAATATTGACAACATCAAAGAAATACCAATTGTACTAAAAATTCTACACCCACAAAAGAAATATTTAAAGATGACAATAACATCCTGACATCAAAACTCTCTCCATCCTACTCCGCTGACCGACCGACCAGCCCGGGTTGGCCTGTAGGCTCACGATGCTCAGGGCCTCCTCTGTGCGTTCCCTGAAGTGAGTGGCCACTGTGGAGCGCAGCTGATCTGCCCGTGTGGCATGCCGGTGTTGCTGCAAGCGCGCTCCCAAACAGGCCCAAATTCCCCCCACATACATTAGCCCCTAATACTACATCGTAAGACCCACGCTGAGTCGCAGGCCTTCACACCAGCTGTCAAAGATACTTTTAGCCGTCTCACTCGTCCAATGAATGCCATCAGCTGTGGTATGGAAGTATTGTTGAGGTATACACGGTAAATAATTATAATGTGTACTGATGAAGTTATTGATCATAGTGAGATTTGACTGTTGGAGTTTGGATAGTGATCTGGAAAAGTGAATGTGGGCTACAAAAATGTCCGCATTCGGAAACACGGCTTTCGCCCCATTCACCACCTTTCGTAGTTGTTTAATTGAGGTTTTCTGAGGGTCCTGATCCTTATTATTAAGGCCTACAGACAAGATCACCATTTCCGCAATTTCACACACCGGCGTCATTTCCAACAGGTTGAAGAAATGGTAAAAGTTCGCACCCGGGTAGCTCTCCACCTGAATCTGATCATTCTCGAAGGGGGGTATTCTATTTAGATTGGAGTCCCCCAAGAAAACTACCGGTTTATCAACTTTGATTCTCCAATCCTGTAATTTCCTACTAGGTCTCGCCCGATGGTACGTAGGTGTATGGTAACCCCCCTCTGCGCCCCTCGTCTCCGCCTCCGCCCCGACCGGCTCTCCCTTTCCCGTAAGCCCGCGCCCGCTATGAGACTCCCTCTGCTTTATTTGCCGCACGGTTTTAAATTCTGCCACCGAGCCCTCGCTCTCATTATCCTCCTCATTCAGGTGAAAATTACTCTTAATATTATAATAGTGGGGATCAGTGCGGTCCAATGAGTCACTGCTCAGGTTTCCCGCCGGCTCCTGCTGTTGCAGGGCCTCAATCGTCATTTCACCCACTACCTTGTCACCTGTTTTAGCAGAGGTTTGGATTTTTACTCGCTTTTGTTGTTTCATTATAGGGTCCGGACCATTCGTCCGGTCTCCTGCGCGAGACGTGGAGCAGGAAACTGAAGGGGTGGCAGGCTCAGATGTCAACCTGTTCGCGGCCGTTAAGGGCAAGTCACAGCGCACAATATTTCTAGGACGCACAGGGGGAGAGCACAAAGAGGCAGGCAGAATGTCATCGGTTTCATCTAAATCAACCACCACGTTTGATCTAATTCTGGCTGTTGTCTCCACCCTACTCCCACCCTCTCCCGTCTTCCCCCCATCTCCATTTCTCCCCTTCGGGAGAGCTCCCGCGGTGGCCGGCGCACGGGCATTCACAGTCTGAAGCTCATTCAGCTCTTCTACACTAGTTTTCCTTTTTCCCAACGATAGGTTTTTCTGATAGGAAACATTTTGTATATTACTGCTGCTAGCAGTCTGGTTTTTAACCACTGTAGGTAAGGGCGGAAATTCATTATCATCTCTCAGATCAATCGGCATTACCCCCGATCTTCCCCCCCTCTGTACTGTATTCTGTTCCCGTGTGTGGCCGGCCTCCGAACGGGCCCCCCCTCCACCCTCTTCTCCTGACGATTTAAGCAGAGTTTCAACTGTTGACATTGTAGAAACACGTAAGCGAGTCCCGTATCTTTTAAAAGCCCACGTCTTTGCCACCTGAAATGACACCTCAGTCTTTCTAGTTTCTTTTAAAGATTCAATGACAGTGGCATAATGATCATAAAGAATATCTAAATTTTTAGACATCCAAGAGTCTGTGTTTTGATCAAGTTGCCTCCTAACTTGTTCTGTGGGCACAGCCGGTTTTATAAAACTAGAGAGCCTGGACACCTGTTTTATCATACCCCTGGGGTATAAGCCCGTGTCGCGTGCTTCTTCAATTACACTTTTATGGTGTACTGTCCGTATTAAATTAAATATATTCTTCGCACTCTTCCTTGTGTCGGCATCAAGTGCACGCTTTGGTGCGGGAGCATCTTGTCCTCCTTGTTGTCTGACACGTCTCATGTACGGGCGACCCCATCCCTCCCCATGCCTCGTCCCCTCCCGACCCCCAGCATGCGTAGCCAGACCGTCACCAGACAAACTTTCACCTAAGGTTTCAAAGTTATTGTTTTGTACCTTATATTTGTCAGTGGGGAGCTCACCTGAGTTTCTTTGTGTTTGTTGGACCACTCGATTCAGGCTCAGTGATCTCTGCCTCCTCCGTGCTCTTCGCTGGTGGCGTGG